>NC_045597.1:17425000-18031666 GCF_009762305.2 Zalophus californianus
AAACTGTAAGATCCTAGAAGACAATGTTAGTAGCTAATTTGTTTTCAGATCTCCAGAGCAAGTGAGATAGCACCTTACAAACAGTAGATGCCCACTAGCTTTAGTTGAGTGAGTGAGTGAATGAATGAATGGTTGTTGAAGGACCAAGTCTTTGGCCATTCCTAGTGTGAGGGAAGTAAGAAATGAAGAAAGAGCTCACTAAGAAAGGCAGTTAGAGTGTTGGGAGGAGAAATAGGATCTCAGGAAGCTTTGAATTCTAAGTAGGCTTAGAACTTGGCTTTACAAAGATTGCTTTCTATATTAGTTCATAACATTGCATTTGTACCAGGACTTACATTTAAACTCTCCAAAGACATCAACAAATACTTCTTTAAAAATAACCAATGTATAATACTGTTACTTTATTAGAAGGATAATAAATGAGCAGTGCTATGAAATCAGCATGTACTTTAAATGCATACAGATGAAACAGAAGTATTTTCCTTGCATTAAGTTTCCTAGTCTTGTAAGTTTGGATCCTCTTTGTTATTTCAGAAGAGTTTGAAAGGCCATCAAGTGGTAGTTAATTCCTTTCTTAGAAATATTAATGTCCTCTACTTATACAGTCTTGATAGAAGGCTATAATTCCTTAGAAATCAATTCAAATGCTAAGAAGACTTTTTTTTTTTTAAAGAGTCTAGCAGTCAAAATGCATTATTAGTTCCATGGGGAATTTGTATTATTGGTACTTGTGAAGAAACAAGAACTAAAATATGTCCTCAGTGATTTTACCTCATGTAACATATGATATTGATGAAAGACTTAAAAATCAAAAGTTTATTTACCCAAACCAAAATATTTAAAGACATGGATGTTTTAGCCTTTTAGAAAACAGAAACCATAGATCTCTATTACATTCATATTTCCTGCTGAATAATAATATTTGAAAATTTGCATGTGTGAGGGAGTGGGTGAGTCTGAATAATTAAACATAGGTACTTTGGAACAGTTTTTAAGATGTTATTTATCATTCTTAGGTTAGATCCATTTAGGGGTAGCTTCATTCTTCTTTTATGAGGTGTCCGCTGAAGCCCCCAACCTGAAGGTGAGACTTCTCCAAACACGTTTATATTACATGAATCCACTCCTGCTTGGTCCTACCTAACAGATCCAGGATGGGCAACTGATTCAGAAAGCAGCAACAAGGAAGCCAGGCAGAGTCAATCAAATTCTGTCTCCCAGGAATGTGAAACTGGGACAATTTCAAAGACTGGGGCCATTCTTCGTGGAATATATATTTCAGGAATCCAAGGCACTTTGTTGGAGGAGTCAGGGCAGATGATGATGTGTGATTAGAGAAGAGGAAACCAGAATGGAGATTAACAGTCTTCCATTTCCTGTTTCTGTCTCAGGAGATCCTCGAGTTTTGTGAGGCACACTGGACTTTCCAATATATTCTCTTTTCTGCTCAGGCTACTTTCAGAGAGTTTCTGGGTTTTGAAACCAAACCATCCCTGACTAAGTTATAGAACAATAAATTCAAGTGAACAGCAAGCTGAAAAATAAGAAGCCAGTGCTATGTAAGAACAGCTGCAAAAGATTTAGGGGTCATTACAGATGACATAGGTCATGCTCAATGTAGCTAAATCTTCTCTCCTAAACTAGTAGCTTTCCTGCCAGGGAACCAATGAATCTCAAAACCTTTGTGTTAGTTTTACTCTTTTCTTTTATTCCTCCTGCTCAAACAGCCAACAAGCTCTATTGTTTTAATTTATAGATGATGAAAGTGAAGCCCAGGGAGGGAAGTCATAGAGCTCAAGGCCAGGATCTAGTTACCAGCAAATTCAGGGTTAGCTGGCTTAGTTCCAGGACTTGCCCAATACCCCTTCCTATCAGCACTTTACTTTTACAGCTATAGTGCTATAACAGAATGAAACAGAATGAAAAATTTGTATATAATAGACACATTGAAAAAATCTGTTCCTCTCCAATATAAGCACTTTTGATACATTCTGGGATCCAGTCTTGGGCCTCCTCTGTAAACATTCATTGACTACTTGAACTGATCCAATCCTATGGTTTGTTTTAAATATCCTCTACAGGCTCATGACTCCCAAATTATATTTCCGGTTCTCATTTTTCCCTCGGACTCTATCATTTTATTTCTCACTGCTTATTTGACGTCGCCACCTGGATGCGGGTCCACCTTAATAGTTACCTCGAACGTGACAAGTACAAAGCCAAACTCTTGATTCGTATTCCCTATTCTTCCCCTGTGTTCCCATTTCAGAAAATGGCACCTCCATTCATCAGTTTCTGAAACCCAAAACCTTGGAATTATCCTTGATCTTCCACATTCCACAACCAATCTGCAAGCAGAGCACGTCAGCCCTGTCTTCAAAATCTACTCCAAACCTGACTTCTTTTCCCCGTTCTGCTACTGTCACTGGAGTCCAAGCCAGTACCATTCTCCACACTCCTGCCAGAATGATTTTGACACACACAAAGATGATTCATGTGACTTTCCTGCTTACAGTACTCTGTGATTTTAGATCAAATGTAGAAAAACATCCAAAATGTTATAAGACCTATCTGACGAGGCTTTGACGACTTCTCTCCTCTGATTCCCTGCCCCAAATCTGTCCTGTGTTTTTCCGTGAGTTGTTTTATATTTAGGACTACACTTGAACTTGAGTTAAACTTTGCACAAGTTGTAAGGTATGGATTAAAGTTTATATGCATAGCCAGTTTCAGGACATTTCCTGTTTCAGGACAATTTGTTGAAATTATTATGTGTTTCTCTACCGAACTGCCTTTGTACCTTTGTGAAAAATCAGTTGACAGTATGTACGTAGGTCTGTGCTCTGTTTCTTTTATCTGTCTATCTTGATATAGATACCACACAGTCTTAATTGCTGTCTTTTTTAAACTGAGGTATAACTGGCATATAACATTAGTGTACAATGATTTGAAATTTGTATACACTGTGAAAGGATCCCAATAAATCTAGTTACCTTCTATCACCAAAGTTACAGATTTTACTTTCTTGTGATGAGACCTTTAAGATTTACTCTTGGCAACTTTCAAATAAGAGTATGTTATTGACTATAGTTACCATGCTGTACCTTACATCCCAATGACATTTATTTTGTAATTGTAATTTTATACCTTTTGACCCCTTTCATTTTGCCCATCTCCGAACTTCCCTCCTCCCTTCTGACAACCACCAGTCTATTCTCTGCATCTGTGATGTTCTGTTTTTATATATCATGTGTGTGATATTGTATGGTATTTATCTTTCTCTGACTTATTTCACTTAGCAGCATGCCCTCAAGTTCCATCAATGTTGTCACAAGTGGCAAGGTTTCATTGTGCGTGTATGTGTGGTCTTTGTTAATTTGTGGATGCTTAGGTTGTTTCCACATCTTGGCTATTATAAATAATACTGAAATAAACATACTGGTGCATATATATTTTCGATTTAGTGTTTTTGTTTTCTCTAGATAAATACCCTGAAGTGGAATTGCTGGGTCATAGGATAGTTCTGTTTTTAATTTTTTGAGGAACCTCCATACTTTTTTTAATGATGACTGCACCAATTTTCATTCCCACCAACAGTTCACGAAGGTTCCCTTTCTACACATCCTCGCCAACACTTGTTATTTCTTGTCTTTTTGATAATAGCCATTCTAACATGTATCTCCCTGTGGTTTATTTATTTTTCTAATGATTAATGATGTTGAGCAGCTTTCTATGCGCCTGTTGGCACCTAGTTAGATTGTTTTTAAGTTGTATGAGTTCTTTATATGCTTTGAATATTAACTCCTTAAACACATGATTTGCAAATATCTTCTCCCATTCAGTAGATTGCCTTTTCATTTTGTTGATGGTTTCCTTCACTGTGCAAAAGCTTTTCAGTTTGCTGTGGTGTCCTAGTCAGATCCACAAAATCATCACCATGACCTATGTCAGAAAGCTTACCACCTATGTTGTCTTCTAGGATTTTTATGGTTGTAGGTCTTAGGTTCAAGACTTACACCATGCACAAAAATTAACTCAAAATGGATTAAGATAATTGTCTAATTTCATTCCATTGTATGTGGCTAATTTTTCCATAACAATTTGTTAAAGAGACTGTACTTTATTTATGTTCTTGCCTCCTTTGTCATAAATTGGCCACATACGAGTGGGTTTATTTCTGGGATATTTTGTTCTGTTGATCTGTGTGTCTGTTTTTATGCTAACACCATACTGTTTTGATCACTACAGCTTTGTAATATAGTTTGAAACCAGGGAGTGTGAAGCCTCCAGCTTTGCTCTTCTTTCTTAAGAATGTTTTGGCTATGGGGCACCTGGGTGGCTCAGTCGTTAAGCGTCTGCCTTTGGCTCAGGTCATGGTCCCAGAGTCCTGGGATCGAGCCCCACATCAGGCTCCCTGCTTGGCGGGAAGCCTGCTTCTCCCTCTCCCACTCACCCTGCTTGTGTTCCTTCTCTCTTTCTGAGTCTCTCTCTGTCAAATAAATAAATAAAATCTTAAAAGAAAAAACGTTTTGGCTATTTGAGATTGTTATTTTTTTACATAAATTTAATGTTCTATTTCTGTGGGAAAAAGTGCCACTGGAACTTTGATAGGGATTGATCTGAATCTTGTAGATTGCTTTGGGTAATATAGACTTTTAAGAATATTAATTCTTCCAATCCATGACCACAAAACTTCTTTCCATTTGTTCTTGTCTTCAATTCCTTTCATCGATATCTTCGCATTTTAATGTACAGGTCTTTTACCTACTTGGTCATATTTATTCCTAGATATTTTGTTCTTTTTGATGCAATTGTAAATGGGATTAAATTCTCTTTCTGATAGTTTGTTATTAGTGCATAAAGATGCAATAGATTTTTGCATATTGATTTTTTACCTTCAACTTTGCTGAATTATAAATGCTTTTTGGTGGAGTCTCTAGGGGTTTTTTATATTTAAAATCATGTTGTTAGCAAAAAGTGAATTTTTATTTTTCCTTTCCAATTTGGATGTCTTTATTTTTCTTCCTTAAATGCTCTGGTTAGGACTTCTAATATTATGTTGAATAAAAGTGGAGAGAGTGTGTACCCTTGTTTTCCTCTTAGAGGAAAAGCTTTCAGTTTTTCATGATTGAGTATGATGTTAGCTATGGGCTTGTTATAAATGGCCTTTCTTTAAGATTTGTTTATTTTAGAGAGAGAGCAAGAGAGAAAGAGACAGCATGAGTGGTGGGGGGGGGAGCAGAGGGAGAAAATCTTCAAGCAGACTCCCCGCTGAGTGCAGAGCCCTAGGCAGGCTCAATCTCATGACTGATGAGATCATGACCTAAGCTGAAACCAAGAATTGGATGCTTAATCGACTGAGCCAACCAGGTGCCCCCATAAATGACCTTTATTATGTTGAGGTACATTCCCTCTATACCTACTTTGAGAGTTTTCATTATAAGTGAATGTTGAATTTGTCAAATGCTTTTTCTGCTTCTGTTGAAATGATTATATGATTTTTATCCTTCATTTTATTTATGTGGCATATTACATTGATTTGTGGATGTTGCACCATCTTTGCATTTCTGGAATAAATCCCACTTGATCATGGTGTATGCACTTTTTTTTTTTTTTCCCGCTTGTTTTTATTTATTTATTTTTTTTATTTTTTTTAATTTTTTATTGTTATGTTAATCACCATATATTACATCATTAGTTTTTGGTGCAGTGTTCCATGATTCATTGTTTGTTCATAACACCCAGTGCTCCATGCAGAACGTGCCCTCCTCAATACCCATCACCAGGCTAACCCATCCCCCTACCCCCCTCCCCTCTAGAACCCTCAGTTTGTTTTTCAGAGTCCATCATCTCTCATGGTTCGTCTCCCCCTCTGACATACTCCCCTTTTCTTCCTCTCCTGTTATCTTCTTCTTTTTCTTTTTTCTTAAAATATGTTGCATTATTTGTTTCAGAAGTACAGATCTGTGATTCAACAGTCTTGCACAATTCACAGCGCTCACCGTAGCACATACCCTCCCCAATGTCTATCACCCAGCCACCCCATCCCTCCCACCCCCAACCACTCCAGTAACACTCAGTTTCTTTCCTGAGATTAAGAATTCCTCATATCAGTGAGGTCATGTGATACATGTCTTTCTCTGATTGACTTATTTCACTCAGCATAACACCCTCCAGTTCCATCCACGTCGTTGCAAATGGCAAGATCTCATTCCTTTTGATGGCTGCATAATATTCCATTGTGTATATATACCACATCTTCTTTATCCATTCATCTGTCGATGGGCATCTTGGCTCTTTCCACAGTTTGGCTATGGTGGACATTGCTGCTATAAACATTGGGGTACACGTACCCCTTCGGGTCCCTACATTTGTATCTTTGTGGTAAATACCCAATAGTGCAATTGCTGGATCGAACGGTAGCTCTAATTTCAACTGTTGAATTTGGTTTAATAACCTGTTGCATCCATGTTCATCAGAATATTGACCTGTAATTGTCATTTTTTGTGGTACACTTGTCTAGTTTTGGTAGCCATCTTCTACCCATTTCAATGTGGCTCTTTTCCCCTTTGTTGTAAAGAAGCTATTCAGCTAGTTTCAGGTCTTTTTCAGAGGGACTTGTTCCATATGTGGCTGTAGATCTGGTGTGTCTGTGGTAGGAGGTGAGTTTAAGGTCTTCTTGTGCCACCTTCTTGAACAACCTCCCCTCTCCTGTTTTTTTTTTTTTTTTTTTCCTAAGTCTTTAACTTCATTCTGTTTTCAAAATTGATTGTTTTGGCTCTCCTCTAGGTCTTCTGTATTTCTGTTAATATAAAATGTGCTTCTTAATTTCTACAGAACCCTGCAGGGATTTTGATTTGGATTGCATTGGATGAACAGATCAATTTAGGAAAAAAAGTGTCATTGAATTTTCCAGTCCATGAGCATGGTACATTTATTATGTCTTCTTTAATTTCTCTCGGCAATGTTTGCAGGTTTCAGTGTAGAAGACATGTACATTTTTGATAATATTTTGATAAAGAGTACTGTTGTATATATTATACTGAAGAAAGTTTTGACTAAACTTGTATTTCACATCTTCCATATCCTCCAAACAAACACACATTTGTCATTCTGTTAATTGAATTTATTGCACGATTTCATGGTGAAGAATTCCTAAAAACAATTCTAACCCAGGAATTTACATAAAGTAGTTTGGAATTATGGAGGAAAGGGTGGCAGTAGAAGAAAAGTGACTATTAAATAAGATAATCCCCTGAAGAAATTTTATGGAGCCCTGGGAATTAGGAATATTAGAATTTTCAAGTAAGAAGAATGTGCATTTTTATTTAAAAAATATTATTTATTTTAATTGTGCCTGTCATTTTACCATGATTAGAAACTAAAGGGAAGGCTACGAAATTATTTTGATGCATCTTCATGGCCTTACTAAAGATGGTCATCAGTTTCCTTAGTGAATTTTAACTTTATTCCAACAAAAATAGAGTAAGAATCTCTTTTCTGATACCGGTAGTATGCCTTGTGGTTCTGAGCAACCATTGTTACAGAAGAACAAAAGTCAGAGCAATAAAACCAGTTCTCCAGGGTAAGGATTGTTTAAGATACAGTATTTTCCTGTAATACAAATTTTGAAAGACTGGTATTTAAAATAGAAGTCTTTTATTCTTTTTCCTGTAAGATTGGAAAAGAAACCATTTTGTTTAGTAGTTAGCTCATTAAATTTTAGAAGGTGACTTAACACTAGAAAAATCAAGATGATTTTGCTGCTGCTTTTTCAATTTGATGGCTTTTATTTCTTAACTAATTTCTCTAGCTAGGACTGCCAGTATAATGGTGAATAACAGTAGTGAAAGGAGACATCATTGTTTTGTTCCAGATTTAAAGCTTTAAGTCTTATACCATTAAGTATGGTGTTGGTTGTGGGTTATTCATAAATACCCTTTTTCATAAGAAGGAAGTTACCTTCTATTCCAACTTTTCTGAGTGGTTTTATTATAAAAGGATACTGAATTTGTCAAATACATTTTCTGCATCAATTAAGATTATCATGTAGATTTTTGCCTTCATTCTACTTATGTGATGCATTACATTGAATCAATTATATTTTATACATTACCAGTGAATAATCTAATGAAATCTTGCCATTTGCAAAGATGTGGATGGAACTGGAGGGTATTATGCCAAGTGAAATAAGTCAATCAGAGAAAGACATATATCATATGACCTCACTGATATGAGGAATTCTTAATCTCAGGAAACAAACTGAGGGTTGCTGGAGTGGTGAGGGGGGTGGGAGGCATGGGGTGGCTGGGTGATAGACACTGGGGAGGGTATGTGCTATGGTGAGCGCTGTGAATTGTGTAAGACTGTTCAATCACAGACCTGTACCTCTGAAAGAAATACATTATATGTTAAAAAAAAAAAAAAGATAGCAAGAAGGAAAAATGAAGGGGGGAGAAGATGAACCATGAGAGACTATGGACTCTGAGAAATAAACTGAGGGTTCTAGAGGGGAGGGGGGTTGGGGGATGGGTTAGCCTGGTGATGGGTATTAAAGAGGGCACGCATTGAAGGGAGCACTGGGTGTTATATGCAAACAATGAATCATGGAACACTACATCAAAAACTAATGATGTAATGTATGCTGATTAACATAACATAATAAACCAATGAATAATCTAAAAAGGAAATTAAGAAAACAGTTCCACTTACAATCACATCAAACATAATAAAATATTTAGGAATAAATATAACCAAGGAGGTGAAAGACTTGCCCACTGAAAACTATAAAACCTTCCTGAAAGAAATTAAAGACTTATTTAAGTGGAGAGACAACTAATGTTCATGACTGGAAGACTTAATATCATTAAAATGTCAATACTACTCAAAGTGATCTACAGATATATGCAATCCCTGTCTTCAAATTCATATATAAAGTCTTGAGTCAAAATAATATTGAAAAAGAGAAACAAATTGGAGGACTCAAACTTCCTGATTTCAAAGCATTTCAAACTACAGTAATCAAAACAGTGTGATATTAGCATGTTAGCCACACAGACCAATAGAATATAATTGCAAGTCCAGAAAGAAACGTTCATATGGTCATTTAAATTTTGACAGAAGTGCCGAGTCCTTTCAATGGTGCAAGAATAGTGTATTCAACAAATGGTGCTGAGGAAATTGGATATCCACATGCAAAGAAATACTGTTGGATGCCTAATTAAATTGACTTAAAATGAATCAATTACCTAAATCTAGGGCTAAAACTATAAAAATCTTAGGGTTAAATTTTCATGTTCTTAAATTTGGTAATGGATTCTTAAATTTGACATGAAAAACACAGGCAACAACAAAATAGATACATTGAGTTTATCAAAATTAAAAAGTTTTGTGCATCAGAAGACATCAAGAAAATGAAAAGGCAACCTACAGAATGAAAGAGAATATCTAAGCCATATGTCTGATATAGTTTAATATCTAGAATATATATAAAAACCTTTCAACTCAACAAAAAATTCAAACACCCCAATATAAAAGTAGACAAAGGACTTGAATATTTCTACAAAGACAATATACAAATGGTCAATAAGCGCATCAAAATCATTAGTTATTAGGGAAATACAAATCAGAAGCACAATGAAATACCACTTTCCTCCTCCTAGAATGGCTATTTCTTTAAAAATGCTGACAATTATGTAGAGAAATGGGAATCTTTGTGTGTTGCTCTTGGGAATGTAAAATGGTATAGTCATTGTAAAAAAAAAAAAAGTTTGGTGCTTCCTCAAAAAAAAACTAAACATGGAATTACCATATAATTATATACCAAAAATTCAACTCAAAGATGTATATCTCAGAGAATTAAAATTAGGGGCTCAAAGAGATGCCTGTACGTCCAGTGTTTATTTGGAGCACTATTCAGGGTAGCCAAAAAGTGGAAACTACCCAAGTGTTCATCAACGAATTAATGGATAAACAAAATGCACTATATACACACAGTTATGAGAAGGAATGAAGTTTTGACATGTGCTCTAACATGGTTGATTTTAAAAACATTACTCTTCATGAAATAAACAAGATACAAAAAGGCAACTATTGGTTGCTTCCACTTACATGAAGATGAACCTGGAATAGGCAGAGACCAAAAATATTTTAGAGGTTACCAGGGGGTGGAAGGAGTGGAGAATGAGGGAGGAGTCATTGCTAAGTGGTTGCAGAGTTCTTTTTGGGACAACAAAAATTATTTGAAAATAGTGGTAATGGTGGTACAACACGGAATTAATGCCATTGAACAACATTTTTATTTATTTTTTTTTTAAAGATTTTATTTATTTATTTGAGACAGAGAGAGAACGAGAGATAGAAAGCACGAGAGGGAAGAGGGTCAGAGGGAGAAGCAGACTCCCTGCTGAGCAGGAAGCCTGATGTGGGACTCGATCCCGGGACTCCAGGATCATGACCTGAGCCGAAGGCAGTCGCTTAACCAACTGAGCCACCCAGGCGCCCGATTGAACAACATTTTTAAATGGTTACAATTAAGCGGCCCTCTTGGCGCAGTGGGTAGCACATCAGTCTCATAAATGGTTACAATTATATCACATATATTTTACCACAATAAAAAAGTCCCTTAGCCTATTTTTTAAAAAAATAGATTTAAGGTTTTCTTTGTGAATAAATATGCTAAGCAAATTTATTTCCACAGATCATCCTGTGTGAATCTATGTTCGACCTAGAAATGTATATGAATCTTTTTTTCTAGTAATTACTATATAAAGATTATCCTTATTAATCACTCTTATCAAGCAGTGATATTAACTACAAAGCAAAACTTTGTGATAATTTAGAATTATCGTTGTTTTAAAAGTATAAAAGCTTTAGTTTGTATTATGAGAGATCGAGAGCTTATTGCTAAGGCAGAATGGGGACATTCACAATGTGATACAAATATAAATGGGATATCTTTTACAAAAAGGAATAACTTTTCAGTAACTGTTAATATGTGAATATAATTAGAGAAAAGTAATTAATTCATTTTATTGGTACTATACTAACACCGCAGGTATGTAGTGCATTCTTTCTGAACCTCAACTTCAGGTTTCCCACTATAGTCTTTTGCATTGTTTACCTGAGAAGCTCACCTTGAGAAGATGGATCCAAATTCAGAGGGGATTATCTATTTCTGTTTGTGATTAATTTTAGTTGTATTCATGGAAATAGCAGACAGGATCCACTCGGTCTTATAAATTTTTCAAGGACTTGTTACCTTTCATGCAAAAAACAGTTTATTAGGTTTTAAATACTATACTATATAATGGTGTATTTTTATGTACACAAAATAAAGAGGAAGAATATTTTAAGGTTGAATTTAAAGAAAGATTACAAATTTTAAAAATCACAAGTAAGTAATGTGTGAATCTACATTGAAAATAACCACTGTGCCCTTTTATTTTTTTAAGTTTATTTTTTAGTAATTTCTAAACCTAACCTGGGGTTCAAACCCATGACCCAGAGATCAAAAGTCACCTGCTCCTCCCACCAAGGCAGCCAGGTGCCCCCAAACCGTGCCCTTTTAGAAATGCAAGTGTAATAATGCAAATTACTGTTAGAGTTAAAGGACCTCTGTCTGAATCTGGGTTCTGGCTCATTACCCTAGACGAGTCATTTAACCTTTTATTTTTGTCAAATGCACCGCAGACATAACCCAACCCATTCTTCCCACCTTATTGGATTGCAAAGTGATATGCTATTGGTGAACATGTTTTGTGAGGTGCAAGCTTGAAATGAACTATTCCAATAGCCAGACTAAGTTGCTTTTTTAGTATCTATGTTACATAACAGAAAACACATCAAACTCAGATACATTAAAGATGGAAACATTATTTTCATTAGTGGTATGCCAGCTATGCTTGGGTGAGAACAGCTATAAATTTTTTCCTTCTCATATAAGTATTTAATACACAGTAATCATCCACTCTTTTGAACACTCATAGGTGAGCAAGCAGAGGCTAAATCAAGGTTTTCCAAGTGTAAATATATGGTAGCAAAACCAGCCCTAAACTCAGGTTGTTCATCTCCTACTTTTATATTTTGGGAACTGGCAATATCTAATTATAGCTTAAAGGTGAAAATATAGGAGAGAACATTTACCTGCTGTTATTTTGTCTTTTCCCAGAAGAATGCACTTACTACAGGTAAGAAATGGTCTCATTTTTAAGAATCTGAAATATTCTTGGAAGTAAATAGATAAAAATTTCAAGAACAAATTCTTAGAAATACTATTCATTATAGTGTTTACAAGAAAATAAGCTAAAACAAAAAGTTTAAAAATATACAGAAGCTTCTGTCAAAATACTCTAAAACAAAGATGGAAGGATAACAAAATTAAATATCCAATAATATGAGATATTTCATATTCTAGAACTGCAATTTTGCTAACTGGTTAATTTAGTTTGTATATACCTCGGGGCTTTTTTTGTGTATGTTTGTGTGTGTGTGTAGAGAGAAAGAGATATTGTATATATTTCATTTAAGTAAATGTATTAGAACAAACTATCTTACTAATCTTGTATAAATTCAGCCAAAATTTGAGTTCTGTAGATACTTGATAACAGTTTGAGAGCCTTCACAATGAAACCTTCATATGATCAGAGTTGAGGTTGAAAGTAATTCAATCACTAGAAATATCAGAACCAGTACCATCATGATTATTCCTAATAATAAAATAACTGAATAGACATTTTTCCCACTGAAGACATATAAATGAGCAGACATTCCACATCACTAATCATCAGGAAAATGCAAATCAAAATCACAGTGAGAGATCACCTCATACCCATTAGAATGGCCCATCATCAAAAAGATGACAGATAACAAGTGTTGGTGGGAATGTGGAGAAAAGGGAAGCCTGTGTATCATGGATGGGAATGTAAATAGTACAGCTGTTATGGAAAACAGTATGGAAAGTCCTCAAAAAAAATTAAACATAGAATTACCATATGATCCAGCAACCCTACTTCTGGGCATATATCCAAAGGAAATGAAAACAGAATCTCAAAGAGATACCTGCGCACACATGTTTATTGCAGCGTTGTTTACAACACCAAGATATAGAATTAACCTGTGTCTATAGACAGACAAATGGATAAAAAGGATGTGTACCCACAAACCCCCCCCAACACACAGAATGAAATATTATTCAGCCATGAGAAAGAAGGAAACCCTCCCATTTGTGATAACATGGATGGAACTTGAGGACATTATGCTGAGATAAACCAAAGAAAGACAAACACTACATGGTTTCCCTTAAATGTGGAGTCTAAAAATGATGTCAAATTCATACAATAGAGAGTAGGGAAGTGGTTACCAGGAGCTTGGTGGGGGGGGAGGGGAGTTGGGAAACAGACACTAAGAGGGTACACATTTCAGCTACAAGATGAATAAAGTCTGAGGATATAATGTGCAACATGGTGACTGTAGTTGATAACACTGTATTATATACTTGACATTTACGAAGAGAGTCGAACTTAAATGTTCTCATTTAAAATAAATAAATGTCGTGATAGAGGTGTTAATCAACTGGATTGGAGGAATCCTGTCACAATATGTACGTATATCAAACCATCACTATGTACAGTTTAAATATTTTTAAATGTCAATTATACCATGATAAAGCTGAAAATTATTAAACAATAAAATAAAGGAAATAGCCATTGATATTTACTTAAGCATAATAATCTTTGGTATAACTTGGGTACAAAGTAAAGAAAATAAAAGAATATATCAAACTCTCTCTAGGAAGCTGTTGTGTTAATTTTCTTAAGGAGAAAAGCAATTCTTTCAAAGCATCAAAGTATCCAAGCAAGTCACCTCAGACCTAAAAATTTGGGCTGTTTGTAATAAAACTTGTACAGCAGATTTCTAAAAATGTTTTATTCATTTTCCTTTTAACGATTATATATGTTTTGGGGGAATAGTGTATGCACTGTTAGGAATGTTAGACCTTTTCCTATAACCTTGAGTTGGTGCTGATGGACATGTGATATGTTTATTCATATTCCTGATCAGTTTCTACAATCCCTATATAAAATAATTGATCATTCTGATGTGGTGTTGACATGGTATATATTTACATATAAAACAGCTTCACACTTAAATTACTCATTTAAAATAAATTAAATATTTGGCACAGTCATGCAGGAAAAAGCCAAACCAGTTGCCTGCATTATATATTAATGTACCTAAGGAAATATCAGTTGTACTGATTTTACGAATAGGCACCTTTTAAAAAAAAAAAATCCTGTTATCGTTCCAATTTTACAGGGAAGGAAATAATTTTTACTGTTTTCAACTTCCCTCATGGTTTTTCTTGGGATAAAAGCCTAAAGATCAAAAACGCTCACTAATGCCGTTATTCTATAAACAACGCTCCCAGTCACCCTCCTCCCACTACTCTTTGCCAGAGGAAACAAATGCCGGTTGCTTTCACGCAGGCAACACTGAATTTTGACAAGGAGGCAAAATGATACAAAGCCAACAAATACCAGAAGAATAACGCAAGGAATCTCACCTCAAACTGAGAGGAAAGTCAAGCAGTCACAACTGGAAAACTGACTCTCCTCTTGATTTTGATAATCTACCTCAAGTTTCAAAGCATAACTAAAATATTCTTTTCCATAAACTCACATCATGAACAAGTTACACAGATGACTATCAACCATAATATGTATTTCGAGATTTAACACTTCTCCTTGTTTTTCTTTATTCAAATGGCTTTTCTAGTGTCCTAAACTGTTGAATTCTGCTTTTGTGTAGGGGGACTATTGGCAAACCACTTCTCTGTTATTGCACAAAATTAAACCACCATGGTATTAGTTATAAATATAAAAATATAACAGCAAAGTTTTTTTATGTACTTGCTAAATTTCAGGTATTGTGCTAAGTGCTTCACATTTATTATCCCTTCTCATTTCCATAACCACCTTATGAAGTAGTGTAATGATCTCTATTGAACAGATGAGGAGATTGAGGGACCAAAGTAAAATAAGGTGTCTAATTCATAATGGATAAATGGAAGAGTTTTTCCCTAAACCCAGACACATCTGATGATGAAGGCAGTTCTTTACCATTATGCTCTTCTATCTCATAATAGAAAAAAATGGCAGTTTTATCACTTGAGGGCTCTAAGAAAGGTCTATTTTCACACTAAATATTAGAGGATTAAAAAAAAATGTTCTGTTGAGTGCTTCGTATAAGTGATGCAGATGGTGTTGTCTCCAAACTACCAGCTGATTACTGCAAAAAATTTTTATTGGGTAGAAAATAAAAAATCAAAGTAGTTTTCTTCTCCTCTAGGAGAATTTAAACTCCCACCAGCTGTCTACAACAATTCACTTTGCTAAACACACAACTTGGCTGGCACTCTTACTCTGAAAATTCTGTGAGCTGCCTTGTATTGCTTTAGATTACCTAATTTGTGGCAAATGGTTTTTTTCAGGGGGATGAGAAGTGTGGTATCTCCATGATACTAAACAAAACCACTGTACAGGGAAACAATTAGCTAGCTTGTGCTGTGGAACACTCACTATGTGCTTATTAATTTCAGACATGAAGATATTAGCCCTTTTGAACACAAAGATAGAGTTTCTGCAGTCTTTTCAGATGGAAGAAAGTGTATGTGAGCAAAGGTTGAAAAATAAAATCTATGAGAAAAAGTTAAAAATGTAGGGATATACAAAATTAAAGAGAAAGCTGTTAGTACCAAGCCCTTAGCTTACAAATAATTATTTCAAGGTAAATAGAGCAAGAGATTTATATGGTAATATTATAATAAGAATGTAGATATTAGACAAAAGAAACCTCCTCAATTGTAAAGGAATTTGGGCTTTGAAAGGAGTTTAAATTTCCGATACAGAGATTTTAAAAAATTAAAAAGTTACAGAATCCTCTCTGCTGAATGGTTTAGTTGCTCCCGGCAATGAAACAGCCTATATCACTTGAGGTTGCTGAATTTAGGTTGCTTTGAGATTTGATTATTCATGATTATAAAACAGCCATATTAGTGGTACATTATTGGTGTAGTAAAATCAGCATTATTTTCATAAAGTATTTTACTACTGATTACAATAAATTTAGACATACTTTCCTGAGTACCACTTACTAAAGTAGAATATTTTTTATTTTCTTAATAAATATTACCCTATTGGGGAAAGTGCTTTTAAAAATATTTTCCAGCCAAATCAAATAAATGACAGCATTCTCTTTTCCATTTTTTAAAGGTACTTGAAATTTGGGGGAATGTGTTCAGAATTTAGAATATTCCAGCCCATATTCCAGGAAATTCCTTGGCAGTGTTAATCATGGGCCTCAGGCATGAAATACCTCAGTAAAAATGCTGTCTGCCACTTGTCATGTGGACATGTGAAAGTTTTTGAACTGTATTCACTTCGTTAGATCCCAAATACTTTGAAATGGTCATAAGCATTAACCAAGGCAGGTATGTTGAAAGCCATTAATTTTTAGGGTAGACTATAAGGATAGAGTATATACATAGAATATATAGGTAGAATGAAAAAATAAAATATATAGGTAGAATGAATATATATTATATAAATATATAATTTTAATCATAATTCTGGCAGGTGTTCCTGTACAAAAAAGATATACCTCTTTTCTTGTTAAGACATCTAAAGTCCAGAATAGAGGTAGTTTTATAGTTTTGGAAAGAACCTTACATTTTTGCTAATAATTTTTGATATTTATAACAATATGGAGATTGGAAAGTCATCATTTAAGAGAATTAGAAATGGTAAAAGAATACTAAAAATATTGAGGGTTGGAGAATTTGACATTTCTCTATACCCCCCACCGAAAAAAAAAAAAAAAAAACTAAGGTATTATTGAGAATATCGGAAGTTAAGTCCTTGTTCTGCTCTTGACTAATTCTGTAGCATGAAGGAAGTCATTAAATCGCTTAGGACTCTTTATACTGTGGGAAATAGAGTAGACTTTGTGGATCATAGGGACCTTCACCACTTTTATCTTTATCATTCTTTAGCTCTATTTCTTTTCTGGACTTTCATCTTTCTCCATAAAGAGGGAACAATATTCCTGGAAGTTTGGTTGTTTCAGTTGCACAGGATTCATTAGTTGATGGAAAGTCATGCTCAGGAAGATTTAGAAAAGCTTTTGCCACATGTGATACTGATCATTTGGACAGAGCTTTCACATTCTACAAATTGTTGTAACAGCTCTTATCTCACGGAAAGACGTCCCTTGTCAGTTAGGGGTAGTCTTAAGCACAGTGACTAGAGGAGAGGTTGGTGTTTGGGATGACGTTCATATCTTCAGGAAGTGAGGAGAGGCCATGTAATAGGTATTGGTACAGTGATGGCGGTATACCTATTTGGGGCTTTCAGAAGAAGGCTTATCATGTAAATTTCCTAGTGAATATCAGTGATTGAAATACCAGTAATTATACATAGCTTTTACTTCTGGAAGAAGACTACTTTTGTCAAAGATGTGGAAGCTTTAAACATGTCATAAACAGAATACTTGGATCAAAGTAAACGGTTTTTGATTTTTACTTTGTGTGGAATGAAGAAAGAGTGATTATCTAGTTTTGGATAGTCAAGATTTGAAGATCCAGAGCTTTTATCTCATCTCTGGAATGGGAACTGAAAGTAAGGTAAGAACTTGCCAATATAACATGGCAGAAAATTCTTAAAATCTAGCAATATGATGTAATGAGATGGGAAATTTGAACCAGAACTGATGTTCTCCTCTGCATTTTTATTCACCTTCTTTCTTTCCTGACAGCACAAATTGTTTGAACGCATTCTTTTTTATTAATTTTTTTATTATGTTAATCACCATATATTACATCATTTGTTTTTGATGTAGTGTTCCATGATTCATTGTTTGGTTTGAATGCATTCTTATCTATAATGACAAAGAGAAAGGAGAAAAGCAATTGACATACATTTAGAAAACAAGGGGGTATGGAGGGGGCAGAATGGTTCTTTTTTTGGAATGACTACCTGGTAGTATCAATGCAAACAACCAAACCCAGACATTTTTATAGGATCCAACAATAAGATCAAAACATCTGTAAAATGGAAACTCACTGAAAAGACTCCTCTGAAACTTGTTGTTCATCAGTATCTATAACCCTTCATTCCTTACCTGATTTTGCTTACACTTCATTTTCAATGCCTTTTACCTTTAAATTAAATTTCCGGACATTTCTGGTTTCTTCTTCCTGTTCCACTGCAAATTTTTAAATATCATGTGCATCACTGTTCTCTTTAAAAAAAATTTTTTTTGATACTACTTTATCTGATCAACTATATGGTAATGGGATAAAGAATAACATCTGGCTCAGGTAACTGTTAAATTATTTTGGATGAATAATAGTATAGAGCCCTCTGCCAACCTAACATATAAACATTTCATGTTCATTTGTAGCTTAATCTCAGATTTTTAAGTGGATGAGAGGAAGAATTTCCGGACAGTAGGGATTTTGGAATATGTGAAATGAACATGAAATCAGTCACCTTCCCACTTATGCATATGTCCAAGACATCTATATGTCCTAATTGACCCCAGGAATGGGGAAGTAAGGTACAAAGGGATTTTTGTTTCATTGAAAGAAAAAAATGAAAGTCTGATAATAAGTCTTGCTAAGTATCCAGGTTGCTAAGGAAAGAAGAATCCTTTCTAACAATCTACTTGTTTCTGTTTTTATGCAATCTTTCTTAGAGACAAAGCACAGAAAAGGTGAGGGATCTAGAATGTTGCATATTTTAGTAATGCGGTTCATTTAGTAAAGCTACTTTTAGAGTTTTCTTGCGGCAATGTGCGTTTAGAGTTAATGTGAGTTCAATTTTTGAATATTTGTCTTTTGGTTTGTTTAATGTACTGTTTGACCATAAATTTGAAATTTTTCAATGCCTTTAAGAGAAAAATTTGCCACAGCCTAATCTAAAATGAGATTTTATTTTGTAAAGGTTAAAAATTGTAGTGAAGAAAGTGAGAAAATTTACTTTGTATCTAGTATGAAATTTAAAGACTAAATTAAAAACAGATATGAAAATCCCACAAAAAACTGAGACAATATTCCTGTCTGAATGCCTTGAAATTTTATATCCTGAGAAGTAGATTTGCTTGAATTACAGTGTAGGTTATCATCACATAAGGCAAATTGAATAATTTTCCCCTCTCAAATATTCTAAAATCCTCAATATGGAGAATATTTAATTTCCCAACAAGGAAAATAACACATAAATGATTCATTAGTTGCTTCAAACTTGGAAAGCAAAAAGCCATTTCATGCTATCTGCCTGCATCAATTTAGTATAAATTATGAAAAGAGCAGAGAGAGTGTCTGCCTTGCTATTATGTTCTGCAAATTGCTGAGCAGCTCTCATAGTATTGTGCTCAACAAAGAGCTGGAGACGAACACCCATAAACTATGTCTGACATTGGAATTTTATTGGGCCACAACAGTATGCTTAGGTTTCAGATGTCCAGTTTTCCAGTGGGGAGACTCTTCCTCCTCAGACCATTGCGCCTTGTTTTCTTGCGCATGCCCTTTTTTTTTTTTTTTAAGATTTTATTTGAGAGAGACTGAGCAGTGGGGAGAGGCAGAGGGAGAAAGAGAGAGATGCAGACTCCCTAGTGAGTAGGAAGTCCAATGTAGGGCTCAATCCAAGACCCGGAGATCATGACCTAGAGGAAGGCAGATGCTTAACCAACTGAGCCACCCAGGCGCCCCCTCCATGCCCATTCTAACATGGCTTGTCGATGCTGAGTGATACCTAGTGCTTGGGGAGAAAGACTTAGTGAGAAAGGTAAGGAATAGAGAGGGAAGGAATTAATACTATGTGTTCCATACTCTAGATTCTCTCTCTCTAATCTATCACATTTAATGCCAAGCACTTAATAGGTGACTTGCAATTTTTTGGTTCAACATTGGTTGACACTTCAAAACATTTTTATATCATTGAAAATTGAGGTTGATTTTATTTTTGCCGCCTTTTCAGAGATGGAAGAGCTGAGCTCAACAGCATAAATAACTCATGTAAAGTTATACAATTAGTGAGTGGCAGGACGTGATTCAAGATCAGGTTTGCCTGATTCTCCAAACTATCTTTTAAGAAAGGCAAACTATTTCTATAAGAAACATGGAGAAAATGCAGCAGTTGAAAGATTAAAAGATGTATTATAATGCAAATACTTATCCGGAAGGGTCCTTAACAGTTACATAATCAAATCTCCTTATTTTGAAGATAAGGAAATAAATCCAACAGGTAAATGGGAATTGAGTCAGAAGTATAATAAGAGAACATGTTCATATTTTAAGTGTCCATAAATTCTACAGAAGGTTGCAATTCTCTGTTGAGTCCTATAATGACATTTTAGAAAACAGGTTTTGCATTTGATGGGTAAATTGATACTCATCATCGTCATTAGCTTTGATATCTAAGATAGAAAGCTTCGGGAAAGTGCTCTCTCATCACTGTAAAAAGAAATGTGGATTTTAGCATACCATTCTTTGAAATGTCTTTTTTCTTTCATCTATGTGTAGTTAATTTTTGTTAAGTTTCCATGCATGCTTTAAAAAAAAGTGAACATCGTATATTTGTGGATTTCAGGTTTTTATATTTATATTAGATCATTTGTTTATATCCTTGTTTTTTAATATTATTCTTATTACCTGAGAGAGATATATTGATACATCCCCATTTTTCCTTGTAATTCATCCTGAGTTTTAAAAAACATTCATTTATGGTTTTAAGTACATACAAGTTCAAAGCTGTCATATGTTCTCAGTAGCTTCTTTATCTTGTCATGTAATGGCCCTTTTCCTTTCTAGGGTTTTATATTTAATATCAAGGTACAAATTTATTTTTTATACTAGTTAGCACTAGATAGGTACCATTAATCTGAAAGCTCACATCATTCTTTAAAACTGGAAAGTCCTCAATCATTCTCACTTCATATTTTATTTTTTTCTACCATTCCATTTTTTTCTTCCCTATTAAAAGTATTGTAGTGGTTCTCATCGGCTTTCTGTGTTTAATTTTTTCATTTAAAAATGACATTAAAAATAATTTAGAAATAAAATTTTTTTATTGAAAAACTTTGCTTTATCCCGAGTTACCAATTTACTATTTTATAAATTGCCATTTTCTCTTTGACTGACTGAAAACAAAATTAGATAGAATTAAATTTTCCTTAAATTTTTAAAAATCTCTTGTCCACTTCCTCCTGGTTCATATGCATCTCTTTGTCTTTCATAATTTATTCTTTTTATAATAGATATTAATTATATACTCTTGGATCATAACTCATTTTATTATTTTCTTCCATTTTGGCAGTGAATTCCTCTTTCAACTGGTGATTTTGTTGGTCGTTTGTCTTTTAGTTTTTCTTCTGCCATTGGGAGTGTTCATTTTGGGAACTTATCTTCCCCATGCTTCAAGTCTGATGATAGGTTTTAACTTGTTCACTGAGGGCTCCTTCCCTTTCATGAAGTTGGTAGAAGATTAATTTGGACCAAGTTCAGTCCAGGTGGCTTTTTATATTTACTTCAGGTATATTTACCTTGTATAAGTTGGAGTTCCAGTCTGCAGGACAGTGATCTTCTCTTCTCTTCCAGGGAACAGCAAAGTCCTTGGGCTGCCCCTTCAATGTGGTATCTGGCAGCAGTCCTTCTTGCCCTCATTACCCCACCAGTAATTATTCTTGCTTTTGGGTACAGATACTAGTGGGGTGGAGCTGAATGCCACAGTTCTCACCACTCTGGGTTATTATTCCTTTTCTGTTCCATAGAGGAGTACATCTGGTATTATTATTTTTTTTATAATTTTTGTACTGTGTTTGTGGTAGGTATAGAAGTTCAAAGCATGAATTAGTTCACCAAAAGTTTCTTGGACATTCTTTATACAACTGCCAATATTTTATTTCTAACAGTCAGATTCAGTTATATCTCCCCTCTGTTTAAACACTTACACTGGCTTTCTCATCTCAAGATGTGTCAGTTTCCTTAGTTTCCTTAGTGAGGCATTTAAGATTTCTAACATTCCCAATCAATATCTAATCTATTTGTCCAATCACCTACAATTATATATCTATATCTATCATCATCTATATTACATATCTGGTGACTTAGCCACAACAAACCCCATTATCCAACCATGTCCACCTGTCAAAATCATATATATCTTTCTACTTTCAGTCCAAATATCTCATCTGAATAATAATTAAAAACCTTGCAAGGCCACCCAAATTAAATTACACCCATGCCTTTATTGAGCACTTTCTCTATCCTGCATTTTACTAAATTTCTTTTCACTATGGCATTATAAATTCCATCGTGGAAAACTTCATGGCTTATTTGTATAAACAATCTGTATTATCACTATAGGTCAATTGACCAAATGAATTGACATTTGGAATTAACTCTACTAATTTCCAACCCATACCCCAAGTCAATATTACAGCATCCACCACTGGGGAACATTTACTGTCCATGTTTTAAGGAGGGCTGATTTTTGAGTAATAGAGACCTAGGAAGTACATATAATAATAGTAATGGAAGCTCACACTTATACAGAACTTCTCATGTGCCAGATTCTATATAACTACTTGGCATACCACTCATTTAATCCATACAACAACACTGTAAGGCAGGTACTAGTAGTAGTCTTATTTTACGGATGAAGAAACTGAAGCACAGAGAAAGGTACTGCACAGAAACATGTTGTCTGAAGTTACATAGCTAGTAAGTTGCAGGCTGGATTTTTTTTTTTTTTTTTTTTTTTTTTTGACAGAGCGAGAGAGCACAAGCAGAGGAAACAGCAGAAGGAGAGGGAGAAGCAGGCCTCCCACCGAGCAGGGAGCCCGATGCGGGGCTTGATCCCAGGACCCTGAAACCATGACCCAAGCCAAAGGCAGACGCTTAACCATCTGAGCCACCCAGGCGCCCCTGCAGGCTGGATTTTACACAGAAGCAGTCTATCTTCTGTGTCCATGCTCATAACGACCATATTTTACCACCTCTCGATACACATATTTCACCATTTTCAGACTGAGTGAGAAGAGAAACAGGCATCAAATATCTAAATGATTTAATAAGGTCTATAATAATTTGTTACAAATTTAATATTTAGATAATAATTGTTTGGGGCTTGTTGCCTGCAAGAACATATGCTCCTACAGAGTGAGCACCTCTTGAAACACCAAAGGTTACCTGATTCATCTGGAGAGCCCAGGATCTTTTTTATGTTTATCTTGACTTGTAAAAAGCATCATTGTCTGTTGATTCATTGCTGAAGGAAAATAAAAATAATCCACAGCTTCCTTTTATATTGAGTGGCTAGAAGAATTACAATGGCTTGGCATTTGCTAAATGTTTTCAAAGCAAACCACACAAGAATATGGCATTTACCTTTGTCTTAATATTGATGGAAAGATTACAGAAAGAATGTCACAGATGAAGTGACCTTTTAGATAGACTAGTACTATCAACCCATTCATTAATATTGGGAAAAAAATGAAACTTATGAATGCAATGTGAGTTTAATAATTAGTCACACTCTCTTTGGCAGTTGTCATCATGGCTAAATTTACCACTCTATGGAATAAAAACTTTCTTCATAAACTTTAGCCAAACCATTATATAACAGATAATCATTAAGAATCTGGGTCATTAAGTCATCTGGACCCTCACTTTTGGTACCTAGCCACATAGAAATTTATATCTTGGAGCATGGACAATCAAATCTAGGCTGTTTAAAAGTCCCATTAATTAGGGGCACCTGGGCGGCTCAGTGGGTTAAGTGTCTTCCTTCAGCTCAGGTCATGATCTCAGTGTCCTGGGATGGAGCCTTGCATTGGGCTCCCTGCTCCATGGGGAGCCTGCTTCTCTCTCTCTCCCTCTACAGCTACCTCTACTGCTCCCCCTACTTTTGTATGTGTGTTCTCTCTGAAATCAATAAAATCTTATTTAAAAGTCCCTTTATATAAGTGAAGTGTTTCAAAATAGGAGATTTTTCAGACTAGTGAATTTCCTCTATCAGTATGACAATCCCCAGATTAGCACAGGGAAGGTTGCCAATAGGACATTTCCCCCCTAACATCAACAAACATTTCATCAAATCAATATATGTGAAGTCCTATATACAATCAAAATGTTAAGCAGTCTAGTGTGGGGGACAGATAATACTGTATGATCAGTTGATAATGGTATCTACAAGGTCCACAGAGAAGCATAAGACGAGAGAAGGGGAGTGGAAGTTTGCCTGGAACTGGTAATAGCTGAGCATGCTCTGCAGTTTACCAGTTGGCAAATGGGAGAACGGTCAGTCTTTGCAGAAGGATTAGGGAGATCTAAAATAGCATGAACTTGGGGTGCCTGGGTGGCTCAGTAGGTTAAGCGACTGCCTTCGGCTCAGGTCATGATCCCAGGGTCCTGGGATCAAGCCCTGCATCGGGCTCCCTGCTCAGCCGGAAGCCTCTTTCTCCCTCTCCCACTCCCCCCGCTTTTGTTCCCTCTCTTGCTGTAGCTATCTCTGTCAAGTAAATGGATAAAATCTTAAAAAAATAAAATAGCATGAGCTCTTTGAAATTATAATTCAACAGTAGAAATATTTGATAATATTTAAAATGGCAATATCAGAAATAAGATAGTACAATATTGAAGTTCCCTGATAATTTTGGTTTTGTAAAAGTAATCTGATAGTATTGGGTTACTCTCCAAGCAAATATCTTGACTAGGCATATTTTCTATTCTTAACTAGAAAATGAAATGAAACCATAGTGATACTAAAATCACAAGCTGTGAATCGTAGGGATATCTATATACAAAAGTAAGCCAGCACCTCAGACAGGTCTAATATAAAGTGAAATCGGTGGTGCCTTTAATATCTTGGATTTTGGGTATAAAAATGAGAAACATACCAGTGTTTAGTCACAGACAGCAGAGTTAATAGGATCCTGATTATCTTCGAGAAAAGTGAAAGGAGAAAAAATCAGTTAATTATCTAGTATTTCACTGCAGTAAACATGTTTGGCTGCTTTAGGGTCTTGAAGATGATGTTTTCTCAGCTCACAATGATGCTTGTCTAAAAGGCTTCCTCCTTTCATATTCTTCAGGACTCAGTTCAAATCTCACCTACTCAGAGAGGTTGTGTCCCAGTGCTATGTCCCCATCCTCATTCTCATCACATCTTTATACTTTGCAGAACTTGTCCTGATCTATCTACAATTAACTTGTTTGCTTATGTGTATTCTTATTTTGGAGTAAAAGCCCCACAGAGGCATTGGCTATTCTCCTTTGCACATTATATACCAATACTATATACCTGGGTATATATTATACCCAAAATAAAAGGCAACAATTCAATAAGTATTTGTTGAAGGAAGGGAGAATTAAAAAAATTTATTCAGAATCATAGTAGGGAAATTAATAGTAATGTTATATTTGTGATTTCCTCCCTTCCTCCCTTCCTTTCCCTTATTTATTCATAGGTCAATGGGCCAGAATGCCTTTCACACTGTATTACATACATAATATTATTACCCCTGAAAATTGTGTGGAAATTAATTTTTGTACGCTTTATTTATAATTATTTTGGCAATTAACTTTCTCTGTAGCTTCACAGCTGCTCAATCTCAATTTCTAGTTGATCCTTGGCTGGCAACAGCTACTAATGCTGTAGCTTTACTATCTTTGCCTATCAGTCACAGTTAACAATCTGTTTGCAAATATTTTTAAATGCTCAAGGGAATTTGCCATTTAAATAAACATTTGCATATAGTTTTTAATAATGCAAGCTTTAGCTTATTTATTTTACATTCTCATTTGTATTCATTGATAATATTCAACATGGTGCCTGAGAAATAGGAAGAAAAATTCACTTCTCAGTGTTAATTTTACAAATCGTTCAGTCAACCACTCTGATACTTTTTCATTTATATATAAGAACTAGAAACAAGTATTTAGCAATGGCTGTCCTATACCATCTAGAGTTCTAAGAAACAAACAAATAGAAAGTAAAAATTATACTCTTCTGAGTGCCCATTATATTTTTGCATATAACATTCAGATTTCTGGATCAGTTTGGTGCCACAAATTATTCACATTTAAATTTCTTCATGATGACAAAGTATTTAGGTAAAAGTATCAGATATCCAGAAAGCAACTTTTAAATTTACCATGCTATCATTTATACCGTATGATTCTAAATGAAAAGAAATAATGCATAGAATAAAATTGTTTAGCACTAAGTGTGAATTTTAGGAATGGAATGGAGATATATTTGGAGAGAGATAGATATTCCTATGTTCACAATATATATGTACATAATGAGTGTATATATATGTATTCTGAAGATATTTATTTTTTTAAAGATTTTATTTATTTGAGAGAGAGAGAATGAGAGATAGAGAGCACGAGAGAGGAGAGGATCAGAGGGAGAAGCAGACTCCTTGCTGAGCAGGGAGCCCGATGCGGGACTCGATCCCGGGACTCCAGGATCATGACCTGAGCCGAAGGCAGTCGCTTAACCAACTGAGCCACCCAGGTGCCCGAAGATATTATATTTAATAAAACAGCACTATTTGTTACTATGGCAGCTAATGTGTGAATTTCCAGAAATTCATTATGTTTCCATAATTTCTTTATTGGTTTCTAGAATTTTGGTTAGCCAAAGAAATTTGAAATGGCTATATTTTTTTCTGAGTTGTTGTCTTGGTTCAATAACTCATCTATAAGGAATACTTAGTTTTGTTCAACATAGCTATTTAAAGAAACCCTTATCTGTATTGTCATAATTTTTCTGATGTAAAGGAGGTTGGAAGAAGATGGTGGACTAGGAGGACCTTAGGTTCACCTCATCCCATGAATACAACTAGATAACTATCACATCATCCTAAGTATCCCAGAAATTGACCTGAAGACTGACAGAACAAACTCCACAACTAAAGGGAGAGAAGAGGCCACATTGAAGGCAGAAGCCAGGCAGAGATATAGTTTGGGAGAGAAATGGATTATGGATGCTGTGATGGGGAGGGAGCCACAGTCATGAAAAGTGAGAGACAGACAACCATACAAGGGACCACAGAGGAAAATGAATCCCCATAGCAATTGGCTTGCAGCAACTGCCTTGGAAAGTAAGAGGGGACAAATTTCAGGAATTCTTGCAACCAGAAGCTCTTAAAGATAAGTTTTAAAGGTCAGTGGCTTGGCTGAGATAGGGCCTGCAGGGCATTGCACTGCTCTTGGAGAGAAGACAAACAGCCCCAGGACATACAGCATGGAAACAGCCATCTGAAGAATGTCTGGAGCACACAGTGGGGAGGTGATTCACTCATCTCAGACCATTTCCAGAGCGATGGAACAAAGGACCTGGAAGGTATCATTTTTCTCCCCTGCTCCTCAGGGAATAAGCACAGGGCCACCTGTGGGAGCCAGCAGAATGCTAACACTCCCTACATAACTTGCTTACATAAGCTCTGTACCCTATGCTGTGGTGGAACAACCCCTCCTAGTCACACATGCCTCAGTCCCAGCACAGTGGGCCCCTCCACTAGAATACTGGCACAAACCCTGGCCAACACCACATATCCTGACTCAGGAGTTTTGCAGAGCTTCAGTTCTGGTGGTGGTGGTGACAGGTCTCATTTCACAAATAGACCAGAGCATACCTAATTAAAAGGCACCACTTTCAGGCCACAGACAAAACACTGCCCAAAATAGAGAGAGCCCCTGCAGATGACTGGCCTGAAGGATAAAGAGGCCAGGAAAAAAGAGCAGGGCACACACAGCACACATTAGAGCACCAGGCCCTGGGGAATAGGTAGCACCTCGTGGCGGGGCACCACAGAACCTCTTCTTCATAAGGCCATAGCCCTCAAGAAAAGGAGATGTAGCTGACTTTCCTAAACAGAGAAACAGGCACAAAGACTTAGACAAAATGAGAAGACAGAGAAATTTATCCCAATTGAAAGAACAGGACAAGGCCACAGACAAAGTAACATTCCTGATAGAGAATTCAAAGTAATGATCATAAGGATAGTCACTGGACCTGAGAAAAGAGTAGAAGACATGAGTGAGACCCTTAACACAGAGATAAGATCATAGAGATAAAGGGCTCAATAAATGAAATGAGAAACATACTTGATGCAATGAACAGCAGGCTGGAAGAAGAAGAAAGAATTAATGACCTGGAAGACAGAGGAGTGGAAAGTAATCAAGCTAGAACAAAAGGGAGAGAAAGAACTAAGCAAATTGAGAATAGACTTAAGGAAAACAGTAAGTCCATCAAACATAGTATTCATATTATGGGGGTCCCAAAAGAAGAGATATAAAAGGGAGCAGACAATTTATTAGAATAAATAATAGCTGAAAACTTCCCTAATCTGGGGGAAGGGAACACATATCCAGATCCAACAGGCACAGAGAACTCATCAAAATCAACAAAAACAGATCCACACCAAGACATAGTGTAACTAAATTGGCAAAATATGGTAATAAAGAAAAACATGTTAAAAACATTAAGACAAGAAAAGACACTAACTTATAAGCAAAACCCATATGCCTAACAGGGAGTTTCTCAGCAGAAACTTGGCAAGCCAAAAGAGAGTGGTATGATATAGGTCAAAGTGCTGAGTAGGAAAATTCTGCAGCCAGAATAGTCTCTAGCAAGGCTATCGTTAAGAATGGAAGGAGAGAGAGAGTTTCCCAAACAAAAACTAAAGGAGTTCATAGCCACTGAACCAGCCCTGCAAGAAATATTAAAAGAAACACTTTCAGTGGAAAAGAGAGCCCCAAAGTGACATTATAAAGGTAGGAAACACAAAAGCAGTAAAAATGAATATTTCTGTAAAAAATTAGCCAAGGAACTCACAAATTAAAAGGATGTAAAATAAGGGGCTCCTGGGTGGCTCAGTTAAGCATCTGACTCTTGATTGCAGCTCAGGCCATGATCTCAGGGCTGTGAGATTGAGCTCCATGTCAGGCTCTGCACTAGGCATGGAGCCTGCTTAAGATTCTCTCTCCTTCTCCTTTTGCCCCTCCATCCCCAGCTCTTGCTCTCTCTCTCTCAAAAAATAATACATAAATAACATATACCTAAAATATGGGGAGAAAAGGCAGGAAGAATGGGTTCAAACTTAATGACCATTAATTTAATATAGATTGCTATATGCAAAAGAGGTTATATACAAACCTAATGGTAAACTTATATCAAAAAACAATAATATGCAGAGGAGCCCACTAGGATCCAGAGCTGCTTCAGCCCAAACTGGCTGTGATCTCTTTCCCCATGCTTGAGGCTGCCGAGTTCTACTTTAACGTGGACCATGGCTACCTGGAAGGCCTGGTGTGATGGTGCAAGACCAGCCTCCTGACCCAGCAGGACTACATCAACCTGGTCCAGTGGGAGACCCTGGAAGATGTGAAAATTCATCTCCAGACCACTGATTATGGAAACTTCTTGGCTCATCAAACAAATCCTCTTACTGTTTCCAAAACTGACACAGAGATGAGGAAAAAGCTATGCAGAGAATGTGAATATTTCCGGAATCATTCCTTGGAACCCCTGAGCACATTTTTTACATACATGACGTGCAGTTACATGATAGACAATGTGATTCTACTGATGAACGGTGCATTGCAAAAAAAAAAAACCTGTGAAAGAAATTCTGGTCAAGTGCCACCCGTTGGGCCGTTTCACGGAAATGGATGCAGTCAACATTGCGGAGACACCTTCTGATCTCTTTAAAGCTGTTCTGGTGGAAACACCATTAGCTCCATTCTTTCAAGACTGTATGTCTGAAAATACCTTTGATGAACTGAATATTGAATTACTGCGCAATAAACTGTACAAATCTTACCTCGAGGCATTCTATAAATTCTGTAAGAATCATGGTGATGTCACAGCAGAAATCATGTGTCCTATTCTTGAGTTTGAGGCTGACAGATGTGCTTTTATCATCACTCTTAACTCCTTTGGCACTGAACTGAGCAAAGACGACCGGGAGACCCTCTACCCTACCTGTGGCAAACTCTACCCTGAAGGGTTGTGCCTTTTGGCTGAAGCAGAAGACTTTGATCAGATGAGGAGAGTAGCAGACCATTATGGAGTATACAAGCCTTTGTTTGAGGCTGTGGGTGATGGCAGTGGAGGAAAGACATTGGAGGATGTGTTTTATGAGCGTGAGGTACAAATGAACGTGCTGGCATTCAACAGGCAATTCCACTATGGTGTGTTTTACGCATACACAAAGCTGAAGGAACAAGAAAGGAGAAATATTGTGTGGATAGCAGAATGCATTTCACAAAGACATCGAACCAAAATTAACAGTTACATTCCAATTTTGTAACCCAGTGTGGGGCCTCCAGTGCAGAACATCTTAAATATTAAGAAGAGCTTCTACGGAAAATAAAAAGAGTTGTGTTGTGTTAAAAAAAAAAAATAATATGCAAAGAATAAAGAGAAATAAATCCAAACATATCACTAAAGAAAATCAGCAAACCATGAAAGATAAGAAAGCACCAAAGAAAATATTCATGAACAACCACAAAACAAATAAGATGACAATAAATACATATCTATCAATAATGACTGAATGTAAATGGACTAAATGATTCAATCAAAAGACAGGGTAACTGAATGGATTAAAAAACAAGACCCATTTATATGCTGCCTACAAGACAGACTCATTTTAGGCCTAAAGACACCTGCAGATTCAAAGTGAAGGGATGGAGAAATATCTATCATGCAAATAGATGTCAAAAGGGAAATGGAGTATCAATACTTATGTTGGACGAAATAGACGTTAAGATAAAGACTGCAACAAGAGATAAAGAAGGATTCTATATGCTAAAAAGGGGACAAACCAACAAGAAGATAAAACAATTGTAAATATTTATGTACCCACCATAGGAGCACCAAAATACATAAAACAGTTAATAACAAACATAAAGGAGCTAGTAGATCACAGTAAGGGACTAGTAAGGGACCTTAACACCCCCTTTACATGAATGGACAGATCACCTCAACAGAAAATCAACAAGGAAACAATGCCTTTGAATGACACAGTGGAACAGATGGATTTAACAGATATACTTAGAACATCCCATCCTAAAACAGCAGAATACACATTATTTTTAAATGCACATGGAACATCATTGCAGGGGAGGAGCAAGATGGGGGAGGAGTAGGAGACCTAAATTTCATCTGGTCCCAGGAATTCAGCTAGATAGCTATCAAACCATTCAGAACACCTACAAACTCAACAGAAGATCAAAGAAAAGAATAGCAGGAACTCTCTGAACAGAAAAATGACCACTTTCTGGAAGGTAGGACATGCGGAGAAGTGAATCTGAGGCAAGAATATCGGAAGATAGACAGTAGGGGGAGGGATCGTCTGTTAGCTGCTACTGGCAAGTGATAGAGCCACAGAGCACAAAATCAGAACTTTTAGAAGTCTGCTTGGCTGAGGGACGTCATCTCGGTGGCTAAGCGGGGGTGGAACTCTCACTGTGACAGTGTGGTCTCAGGAACCTTGGGGTCACAGAAAGACTGGGGGTGCCTGAGTGCAGCAGAGCTCGCAGGTATCAGAGTGGGGAAGCTGGCTGCAAAGACGGAGCCAAGGAGTGGGCTCTCAGCTCGGGGTTGCGATAAACTGTGGTCCACAGCACAGTCGGGCCGCTGCTCTTCGAGCAGGGACCCAACAAGCAGCAGATCAGGGAGACTCCCCTTCCTCCCCCAGGAGGAGTGGTGCAGGAGCGCACTACAGGAATCTGCTGGGTTTGGAGACTCCACACCGAGTCGGGTGCCAGAGATAGAAACGCTCGGTCACAGCCCGGGTGAGCACGGAGTGCGGCCAGAGACCAGGGAGACAGGAGTGATTGACTGCTTTTCTCTGGGGGCTCACTGTGGAGTGGGACCCTGAGCTCTCGGCTCCTCCGGGACCAGGGACTGGGAGGCCGCCATTTTCAGTCTCGTCTTCCAAAGCTATATGGAAAGATTTCAGGGAACAAAAGCTCCCGAGAGCAAACCCTTGCAGATTACTTAGCCTGGCCCCTGGCAAGGGTGGGGCAATCCCACCTCAGGGGGATTTTACAGTCATATTTACAGTCATATTCCATCCCTTCTTCGTATTTACCCTTATCATATTTTTCCTTTGCACAGCAAGGGAAACAGTCAACAAAACCAAAGACAACTGACAGAATGGGAGAAGATATTTGCAAGTGACATGTCAGATAAAGGGCAAGTATCCAAAATCTATAAAGAACATATCAAACTCAACACCCAAAGAACAAATAATCCAATCAAGAAATGGGCAGAAGACATGAAGAGACATTTTTCCAAAGAAGACATCCAAATGGCCAACAGACACATGAAAAAGTATTCAACATTGCTTGGCATCAGGGAAATACAAATCAAAACCTCAGTGAGATACCACCTCACACCAGTCAGAATGGCTAGAAAGGGTAACCCTCCTACACTGTTGGTGGGAATGCAAGCTGGTGCAGCTACTCTGGAAAACAGTATGGAGGTTCCTCAAAAAGAGGAACTATTTCTTCAAAATAGAGCTACCCTACGACCCAGCAATTGCACTACTGGGTATTTACCCCAAAGATACAAATGTAGTGATCCAAAGGGGCACATGCATCTGAATGTTTATAGCAGCAATGTCCACAATAGCCAAACTATGGAAAGAGCAAGATGTCCATGAACAGATGAATGGATAAAGAAGATGTGGTATATATACACAATGGAATATTATGCAGCCATCAAAAAATGAAATCTTGCCATTTGCAACGATGTGGATGGAACTAGAGGGTATTATGCTAAGCGAAATAAGTCAATCAGAGAAAGACAAGCATCATGTGATCTCACTGATATGAGAAGTTTGAGAAACAAGACAGAGGATCATAGGGGAAGGGAGGGGAAAAATGAAACAAGATGAAACCAGAGAGGGAGACAAACCATAAGAGACTCTTAATCTCAGGAAACAAACTGAGGGTTGCTGAAGTGGAGAGGGGTGGGAGGGATGGGGTGGCTGGATTACGGACATTGGGGAGGGTATGTACTATGGTGAGCGCTGTGAATTGTGTAATACTGATGAATCACAGACCTCTTCCCCTGAAACAAATAATACATTATATGTTAATAAAAATTTTTTAAAAAATAAAAAAATAATGCACATGGAACATTCTCCAGAATAGATCACATATTAGCCCAGAAAACAAGCCTCGCTGAATTCAAGAAGTTCAGAGTTATACCATTCATCTTTTCTGACAATGCTATCAAACTAGAAGTCAACCACAAGAAAAAAATCTGGAAATACCACAAACACATGGAGATTAAATAACATGCTACTAAAAATGAATGGGTCAACCAAGAAATAAAATTAAAAAAGGGAAACAAATGAAAACACAATGTTACAAAACTTTTGGGATGCAACAAAAGTGGTCTAAGAGGTAAGTTTATAGCAATACAGGCTTACCTCTAGAAGAAAAATCTCTAACAACCTAACTTTACACCTAAAGGACCTAGTAAAAAAAAAAAAAACTGCTAAAAGCAGCAGAAGGAAGGTAATAATAAAGATTAGAGCAGAAATTGTGTAAAAACTAAAAAAAAACAAAACATATCAATGAAACCAAGAACTGATTCTTTGAAAAAAATCAATGAAGTCGATAAACCTGTAGCCAGTCTTATCAAGAAAAAAGAGAGAAAAGATGCAAATAAAATCACGAATGAGAAAGGAGAAATAACCAACACCACAGAAATACAATTACAAGAGAATGATATGAAAAACAATATGCCAACCAATTGGACAACCTAGAAGAAATGGATAAATTCCTAGAAACATAAACTACCAAAACTGAAATAGGAAGAAGTAGAAAATTTGAACAGCCCAATAACCAGCAAAGAAATTGAATCAGTAATCAGAAAACTCCTAACAAACAAAAGTCCAGGACCAGACGGCTTCACAGGCACCTTCTACCAAAAATTTTAAGAAGAGTTAATACCTATCCTCAAACTATTCCAAAAAATTGAAGAGGAAGGAAAGCTTCCAAATTCATTCTGAGGCCAGTATTACCCTGAAACCCAAACCAGAAAAAGACACCACTAAAAAAGAGCTACCTGCAATATTCCTGATGAACATAGATGTAAAAATCCTTAGCAAAATACTAGTAAACTGAATCCAACAATTCATTAAAAAAAATTATTCACCACAATTACGTGGGATTTTTTTCCTGGGCTGCAAGGATGGTTCAATATTCACAAATTAATGTAATACATCATATTAATAAGAGAAAGGATAAGAATCATATGATCATTTCAATAGACACAAAAAAAGCATTTGAGAAAGTACAAGATCCAATGATGATAAAACCTTTCAACAAAGTAAGCCTAGAGGGAACATACCTCAACATAATAAAGGACATTTATGAAAAACCCACAGTTAACAACCTTCATGGGGAAAAACTGAGAACTTATCTTCTGTCAGAAACAAGACAAGGATGTCCACCCTCACCACTTTTATTCAACATAGTACTGGAAGTCCTAGCCTTATCAATCAGACAACAAAAAAATAAAAGGCATCCAAAAAATTTTCACTATTTGCAGATGACATAATATTATACATATAAAACCCAAAAACCTCAGCCAAAAACTGCTAGAACTCATAAATGAAATAGTAAGGTCACAGGATTCAGAATCAATACAGAAATTTGTTGTATTTTTATACCCTCATAATGAAGCAGCAGAAAGAGAAATTAAGAAAGCAATCTCATTTACAACTGTACCAAAAACAATAAGATACCTCAGAATAAACCTAACCAAAGAGGTAAAAGATCTGTACTCTGAAAACTATAAAACACTGATGAAGAAAACTGAAGATGATACAAAGAAATGGAAAGACATTCCATGCTCATGGATTGGAAGAATATTGTTAAAATATTCATACTATCCAAAGTAATCTACACACTTCATGCAATCCCTATCAAATACCAACAATATTTTTCACAGAGCTAGAACAAACAATCCTAAAATTTGTATGGAACCACAGAAGACCCCAAATAACCAAAACAATCTTGAAAAGAACAGAATAGAAAGAAAGAATCTATAGGTCAATAGAACAGAATAGAAAGCCCAGAAATGAACCTACAAGTATATGGTCAATTAATCTTTGACAAAGGAGGCAAGAATATGCAATGGGAAAAAGTCTCTTCAATAAATGGTGTTGGGAATACTAGATAGCAACATGCAAAAGAATGAAACTGGGTCACTTTCTTATACCATACACAAAAGTAAGTTCAAAATGGATTAGAGACCTAAATGTGAGATACAAAACTATAAAAATCCTAGAAGACAACACAGACAGTAACTTGTGTGACATCAGCCATAGCACCTTCTTTCTAGATATGTCTCCTGAGGCAAGGGAAACAAAATCAAAAATGAAGGCAACCTACATAATGGGAGAAGGTATTTCCAAATGACATATCTGATAATGGGTTAGTATCCAAAATATATAAAGAACTTACACAACTCAGTACCCCAAAAATAAATAATTCAATTAAAAATAGGCAGAAGACATGAACAGACATTTCTCCAAAGAAGACATCTGGATACCCAAGAGACATAAAATGGTATTAATCATGACTTACCATCCAGGAAATGCAAGTCAAAACCACATTGAGACATCATCTCACCTGTCAGAATGGCTAAAATCAACAACATGAGAAACAAGACGTATGGGGAAGAATGTAGAGAAAAAGGAACCCTCTTGCACTGTTGGTTGGAATGCAAACTGGTGTAGCCACTGTGGGAAACAGTATGGAGATTACTCAAAAAGTTAAAAATAGAACTACTTTACAATCTAGCAATAATCCTACTGGATATTTACCCAAAGAATACAAAAATACTAAATCAAAGGGATACTTGTACCCCTATGTTTATAGCAATTTGCAATAGCCAAGATATGGAAGCAGCCCAAGTGTCCATTGGTTGATGATTGGATAAAAAAGAAGTCACACGCACACACAAACACGCGAATATTATTCAGCTGTTAAAAAGGAATGAAATTTTACCATTTGCAATGCCATGGATGGAGCTAGAGAGTATAAGGCTAGGTTCAATAAGTCAGTCAAAGAAGGACAAATACCATATGATTTCACTCATATGTGTAATTTAAGAAACAAAACAAACTAGTAAAGGGAAAAAGAGAAACCAAGAAACAGATTCTTAACTATTGAGAACACACTGATGTTTACCAAAGGGGAGGTGAGTTGGGGGGATGGGTAAAATAGGTGATGGGAATTAAGGAGTACAATTTTCATGAGGAGGACTGGGTGATGTATGGAATTGTTGAATCACTATATTGTTCCCTGAGAGTAATATAACACTGTATGTTAACTAACTGGAATCAAAACTTAAAAAGGCCAAAAAAAAAAAAAAAAGTATGAGTGTGCATTTATTTTAAATACCATAGGTTTTCTAATTTTGTGTCATTTCTAATGTGTCAATTTCCTTTATTTATGTAAGTTTTCTGTAAGAATGAAGATGTTGACTCATAATGTGGATATACATATAAGAGTTTTTTTTTTTTTTAACAAAATTATGGTTTGGTTCAAAAGTTGTAAAATTTCCTTTAAAAAAGGAATCAGTATGGATAAAACAATTTCATTTTTAACTTGATTAAATATCTGACATTCTTAGATTGAATATATTTTCATAGCATTTTCTGTGTATTTGGGATCTTGCTGGCAATGTGTTGCTGTTATTTAAATCATAATCAATATTCTAGCAAAGTGCTCTATCTTGAGAGGATGTGAATCTTCCAAGATGGTGTAATCAGGGATCTATATTCTAGAAACTGGACTCTAAATCAACCTGGTGATATTTTCAGAAAATATTCCACTTTACCTTGAAGCTCATGAGCATTATCATTGACACTGAGTTTATTCACTCTGTATAGGTGAAATCTCTGAAATAAACTGGAAATGATCACTTGGTAAGATCACTTTGATGAGATCAAGTACTAGAATGCAATGACATTAAATGAAATATAAGTTAAAGTATAATCTAAGACATTGTAGTAATGACTAATAAATGTTTCCCTGATCAAAGCTTTGAATCATAAGGGACTTTAGTTAGATTTAAAGAATAATATTTAGTAATGGTGTTTCTAAAAAATGTAAAGTTAAAGGAGATTATACTGTAAACAAACTGGAATGTAATAGTCCACTTAGTAGACATACCACTATGTTAATTAATCTACCTTTAATAGGGATAAAAATTTTGTAGTTTGGGAATATAAAAAGATAGCTTAACTTTGTTCACTGACTTAACTTTTAACTGGAAACTTCCTGGTTTTAAAGTTAGTATGAAAGAATTATCTTTTGTAAAGAAAATAGCTTACTAATATTTGGGAGTATTTTGAAACACTTGGCATTAATATTTTTAAATATGACTAAATTAGCTATCTGGTTTATTAATTTGTCATTACAAATTTAGTTTGTATCATTTGTTACAGAGCAATTATTTCTGTGTCAATTGATAAACTAATGTTTTGAACTTGTATACTTTATATAATGTTTTAGATCTATGGTGATTCCATATGACTTCTAGAGGGGAGGGGGGCCGGGGGATGGGTTAGCCTGGTGATGGGTATTAAAGAGGGCACGTTCTGCATGGAGCGCTGGGTGTTATATGCAAACAATGAATCATGGAACAATACATCAAAAGCTAATGATGTAATGTATGGTGATTAACACACATAATAAAAAAAATGAAGGTTTTTTTCTTTGTAAAAAAAAAAAAAAAAGACTTCACAAAGGAACAGCTATCATCCACATAGGATGGGTTTAAAAAATAAATTGAGCATTAAATCCCAAAGTTATTGCTATTTCAGGAGGGAAGGATGGTTGTTAACATAACCTCAGAAAAATATATAGAGTCATCATTTTATTTTTCCACAGATGGTACTCATGTTAGAAGTTACTTTCTTCCAAGTAAATTATCAGGCTAGCCCATGTTACCCCTCCCAGCTGTAAAGCACAGTTGAGAGTGAGAGATGAGGGAGAAGGTGAATATATATACACATATATACACACACATACACAGGCAACAGGCATTATGAGGAATAATGAGAGAATTACACTTCTATATTCTAGTACTTCATTGTTACAAACAAAGGCAAATAAGTAGGGGTTAAAGGGCTTTTTAAATTATTGATCAAATTTTATACTGTAATTTTGAGTGCATACATATAAAGAAGTAGCTACACTCAGTCTGAAAATACAAGTCTAATAGTGTTACCCTTGTTTAAACTGACCGATGTGGGGTATAGAGGATGATTAGTACTAAAACTCAAAATAATAAAAGTAGAAGATGTGAATGAGACCAGAATAGACATGATTCCTTCACTAGGTCTTCTTTGATACTCAGTTTTATGAACTATTGGTGGGCAAAATCTCAGAAATAAACTGGAAATGATCACTGGATGAGATCACTTTAATGAGATTTAGTATTGGAACTAATATCAGGACAATATGTTTTTGGAGTTAATGTCACCTGCATTAAGTACATGTTATCTGTTTCATAAATAACACGTTATTCAGTCCATAATGTAGGCCAGTCAATTTAATATTTACTCTTAATAGAGATCCAAACTGAAAAAACTTTAAGTGTTTTTATTCTGAATCTGGTGGACAATAACAGGGAGCAACTTGTGAAAAGCCCAAGTCAATAGCTCTTCTTAGAAAAACAGTACCTAAAAAACTGATTCCTGTCTAGAATTCCACACATTACAAACCCAAAATCGTCAAGAAGTCAAAGCATTCTTTATAAAATATATGTAATATACAAATATCATAAAATTGTCAGTAAAAATTATCACATTATTTAAAAAATTAGATGGGTTCCTAAAATTTTTTGGCGTCTTTTTGTAGACATTCACCTGTGAAATATGACAGGAAGTCTGCACTTTCAGAGTTGTGTTATGACCTTCAGGCATTGCTTCATTCCCATGAAAATAATTTAAACATCCTAATAGTTCAATAAATTTGCTACCTTCTGTAGCCTCAAGGATACATTAGGAGACATATTTTTGGGTACACCATTTCCAATGATCATTGTTTAGTTACTCAAACCTTAAATTTCTATTCAGTTGTGGTGCTAAGCACTATGATAAATGTTGGGTATAGAGAAAATCAAAGAACATAATCTCTGTGCTGGAGGCATGGGGAAGTAAGCAGAGGTAGGGCATAAATAATTGTATAAAGTTCTAGAAAAGGGGATTCTGTGCTCTGCAGAGACAAAGGAAGCAGAAAAGTGACCATGCCCCAGAATGTCAGGGAAGAGCTAGCAAAAGAATGGAATTTGAGTAAGGCAGTTTTCAGATTGAAAGTTTGGGGTAAAATGTTTCCAGTTTTTATGCAAGAGACAGAACCTTATAAACAAGGACTCTATTAAGGAAACAGTGAATGTCCTACTGTGACTTAGGTCTAGCGTGTACAAGGGAGAGGAGCAGGACTGGAGTCAAGAAGACAGCTTGTCAACAGTCAGGTGGGGCTAAGGTCTGTTTTATCATGATAAAGACTGGATTTCATCTGATAAATTTATAGGGATTTTACAGTTAAAACTTTTCTGTAACTAGAAAAGTAGTATGATAAAATTTGGAAAATACAGAACAGTAAAAAAATTGTTTAAATGTCACCAAGTATCTGCCCAATCTGTTAGACAAGTATGGTAAATAAAACAATGCCCCCACCTCCAAAGGAGATCTCTGTCCTAATCCACAGAACTTGTGGATATGTTACTTTTCATGGTAAAAGGGACTACAATTTTGGATTGCCTGGGTAGGCCCAATGTTGTTACCCTGTTCTTATGGGATTTAGAGAAGGAGATGTGATTACTGAAGTCAAGGTATATGAGAGATTGAGATTTAAAGATGCTACAGTGCTAGTTTTAAAGATGGAGAAAGGAACAAGAAGCAAGGGTGCAGTTGGTTCTAGAAGCTGGAAAAGGCAAGGGGATGGACTGTCTCCTAGAGCCTCCAGAAGAAGGTAGGTCCTTCCGAAATCTTGATTTTAGGACTTCTGGCCTCCAAAATTATAAGATAATGATACACTGTGTTGTGTTAAGCCACAAAGGTTTTGATCATTTGTTACAGCAGCAATAGGTCACTAATGCACCATGTAAGTCCCAAGAGAGCAGAGACTGCATCTCTCTAACACAGTGATGACAATTCCTCTTCTGCTTGCCATCGTGCTTAAAATGCTTAAAAGTCATTTTGTGATGAATGAATTTTTCATCAAGAACACTAAAACTTACAGATGGTAAACAACAGCCTGTGTGATTTATTAGGAAATGATTTAAGACTGATGTCAGTGAAGGTTTTTAAAGCAGCAGCATAATATGATCAGATTTGTGCTTTAGAACTAGAACTCTTTGTGAGCTAAATAGATGGGGGTGGAAGGAAGAGAACACAGTGAAGAAGTGACTGAAAAAGTTTAGGCAAGAGGTCTTAAGATCTGTGCAGACAGAAGGCCAAGGAAAGGAGAGGAAGGAAGAATATATGGGAAGTTGTGATTGAGGATTAGCTGGACAATGGACTCCAGCAACTCTATTGTAAGTTAGAAAAAAAAAGAGAAACAAGGCTCTGTTGAGAAAATATACTATAATTGACTCACAATTGGCTTATTTGAATAAAAAATTAACTGTAGACAGTTGTGCTACAATGACTTTTTTAGATGACAACAAGGACTTATTGGTCACTATGTTAATATTTATGCTTCTCTTGCCATTTACTTCTTTATCTGAGGAAAATTATGTATTTATGTTTTTTATTCTCTTATGTGAAATGCCATTATTTCCTGAAATGGCTCAGTTGCACTTAATAGTGAAGCTTATTAAAGAGCACCGTTTTCTTTGTTTCAATTTGTCTTATACAAAACACCACAGCTGCAGGACAAGACAATAAATGAAAGATATTATTCAGTTCATAGCCTTCAAATACTGTGACTCATTAAAAACCCTGATGGGCAAATTGCCTGTTATCTCATTTTCAATATAAAAAAATACACAAAAAATGGAGGACAAAGGGAATATGTGTCTGGTGTCCTTCCCTCCTAGAGAAAATTGCAAATTCACAATAATTTCACGCTAAAAAAGCTAATTTTGCCTCTATTTGTCAATGTTGAACAAGAGGCAATTTAATTTAAAACAATTTTTTAGTATATTTCAACATCCCACATCAATAAAAATTCTAAAAATTAAGGATTTTCTTTTAAAAGAAATTATTAAGTGATATTCTTCCTATCAAATTTTAAAAAATCTTTTACATTAGGAAGAAGAAAAATACTCAGATGGTTAATGATAAAATGACTCTTTCACCTTTGCATTGTATTTCACTTTCTTAATCCCAAACCTGCAATCATTGAGTTTGTACCTAAATTGGGCTCAATTCAGGATTATAATGGATGATTACGGGTGAAAGTTGCATAATCTAGTGATGGACTTAGATTAGGTTCCCTAACTCTATCATATCCTATCTAATTCCGATTGGGAGGGGATTCAAAGGGGGGGTAGGTAGAAAAGTCTTCATAGCCTCTGAGCTCTAGAAAGGTAGGATCTATGTATTATTCAACTATGGATTCTTCACACCTAAGCAGTGTCAGAAAACTGGTAAATTTTCCATTATTTTTCCTTAATACAGAGAGTGTTATTTAATTCAGCCTTGAAAAACATACAGAACATTACCAGTTAGGCAAGAAGGAAATGTGCTTTAGGAAGAGGTATGAGACATTTGTAACGTGGACTTTTACAGACCTACCAGGCTGTACCTGTGAAGTAAAGATGATGTGGCTGGAAAATTTTTATCGGGATTAACCTGTGAAAGGGTTTGTTTGGCATGTGAAAGATGTGGGACTTTTTCTTCTTTGATTATTGAAAGGCCATTGTGGCCTTTGGAAATCTGGGATCAAAGAACACTGTTGTAAAGAGAGAAGGGGAGATGGCTTGGTAGGCCATTCAACAGTCTGGGGGCAAGAAAACTAGTTAGCAGACCACTGTGATTTTCTCAAGAAGATTGGAGGCCAATAAGATATAAATGTCTTTGACTATGTAGGAGAGGAGTAGTTTTGTACTTTGCAATATAACACTTGTGATTTTATTTAAATCATTTGATATATTTTCTTCTAACAATCAAATATACAGGGAAGTCATTGGACACATCTGAAAATCTTAGTAGAGAAAATCCTCTCTGCAGATGTCCAGTTATATTTTAGAATTGATCATTGAGAGTGAACTCCAATTTCAGAAATAGATTGTTGTGTCAACAAGCAGAAATTCCCAAAAAGTTTGTAATCAGTCTGGAAAAGAATGTTATACATATTGGTTTCTCAATTCTAGCAGACTACAGAGTAATATTTCTACCCACCATTATGAGTTTATAAATTCACAAGGAAATGGAAGTGGGCATAAGAAGTAAATCCTACCATTAAAACACATAAGCTGATAATAAGCATTAAAGAGAATGTATATTTCATTCAGAAGTAATATTTTATTCTAAATTCTGGAAACCTATTAGTTTTCCAATTTTCTGGAATATCAGAAATAGTATTACAATAGAGGATCTCTATTTCTAGCAATTTGTTTAAAAGATGATGGTAATTCTATATTGAAGTCATTGAAATTTCTAAGTTTTAAATGTACATATTTTTAATCAGAATTGTTACTTGTTTTTTTTCTTGTAGTTTGGTATTAATTTAAACACATTTCCTTGGGAAGAAGAAAATACACAAAGATGAAGCATCATATGTCAAAAACATTTTTGATTTACTCTGACCTATATTTGGAAGGAGATACATTAACCAGAAAAAAAATTTTTTAACTGTGGTAAGATATATTTTGGAATTAATCACCAAATATTTACTGAGTACCCACAATGTTCCCCTAAATTTTCTAGGCACTGAAAATACAGAAGAGAATAAAAGAATGCTCCCAATTGCATGGAGCTTACCTTCCATGAGAAAATCAGAAATAAATGAATGTACAAACTACAATATGTCAGGTGGTAAGAACTATGAAGAAAAATAGAACAGGGTAATGAGATAGATAGGGTAGGTGATCAGAGAACCTCTTTCGGATAAAGTGACTTTTGAGCAGAGACATAAACTAAAAATAACATAAGGATATCTGGGAAAAGAGCTTTCTACATGTATGAAACAACAAGTGTGGTTAGAATGTTTGGCCTGGTCACTGATCTGCAGGGAAGCCAGTGTGGAGAAATAGTGTGAGTATAATAGATGGTGTTATAAGTTGAGGCAGAATTTTGTATATTGTGAATAAAATGAGATGATGAAAAATTCTTGAGCAGAGAATTACCATGACTTTACGTCCATCTTAAAAAAGAAAAAAAGTCACTCAGCGCACCTGGGTGGCTCAGTCCATTAAGCATCTGTCTTCAGCTCAGGTCATGATCCCAGGCTCCTGGGATTGAGCCCTGCATCAGGCTCCCTGCTGAGTGGGGAGCCTGTTTCTCCCTCTCCCTCTGCTTCTCCCTCTGCTCGTGCTCTCCTAAATAAAATCTTTTTTTAAAAAAATCGAACACATTTTTTTTTTTAAAGTCTATGGGACTTCTGGGGAAGATGGCACAGTAAGAGGACCATAAGTTTACCTCATTCCACAGATAAAACTAGATAATTCTCCCATCAGTGTAAATAACCCAAAAAATGACCTGAAAAGTGGCAAAACAAATACTCTGTGCCACTAAATGTAGAGAACAGGCCACAACAAAGGGGGAGCCAAATGGACCCAAGGGGCTGTCCTTAGGAGGGAGGGACATGGCAGACGCAGAAAGGAGAGAAGAGCAGAACCCCACACCGGGCATGGAGGACCCACATAGAGAAGATGAATCCCCACAACATTTGGTTTGAAAACCAGAGGGGCCTAACAATTAGTGGGGCTTATCACCTGGAATATTAAAAATCAGCCACCTTGGCCCTGGGAGAGCTGGGAGGGTGGAGTCCCTGCCCTTAAAGAGACAACAAAACAAACAGCCTTACTGAGATACAGCATAGAAGCAGCAGTTTGAAAAACACCTGATGAATGGATAAAGAAGAAGTGGTGTACACACACACACACTGGAATATTACACAGCCATCAAAAATGAAATCTTGCCATTTGCAACAATGTGGATGGAACTAGAAGGTATTATGCTAAGTGAAATAAGTCAATCAGAGAAAGACAATTATCACATGATCTCACTGATACATAGAATTTAAGAAATAAGGCAAAGGATCATAAGGGAAGAGAGGAAAAAATGAAACAAGATGAAACCAGAGAGGGAGACAAACCATAAGAGACTCTTAATCATAGGAAAAAAGCTGAGGGTGCTTTAGGGGAGCGGGGGGGGTATGGGGTAACTGGATGATGGACATTGGGGAGGGTATGTGTTGTAATGAGCACTTGGTATTATATAAGACTTATGAATCATAGACCTGTACCTCAGAAACAAATAATACATTATATGTTAATTTTTTGAATTTAAATTTTTAAAAAATGTTCAAAAAAAATACCTCAGGTATAGAGGAAAATTTATTTATGGTCTTAGTGTGTGTGCTGGAGGGGCAGGGATCTTTAGGAGACTTCTTCAAGAAAAAAAGAGCTGGCAGGCTCCATCTTCCTTCCCCACCCCCTAGTCTAGATACATGGATACTTGTGGGAACCAACTCAGTGCCAACACTCTCCACCTAGCTTGCCAACAGTGCACCCAGCCCCATGTGCTTCTGTGGATCCATCCCCTCCAACCTAGATGCCTTGACATTTTTTTCAGATAGCTACAGGACCCCTACTGCAGTGGACCTGCCTGGACCTTGCTGGCACCATGCACCCTGCTCCTGCATTCTCCTGCACACACGCCCTTCAATACACCTTTGGCCAGAGCCCATCCAAATGATGCCACAAGACTGGCAGTGTGCAAGCATCGCCAATAGGGGCCAGCAAAAAACAACTTCTGCCCTGGGGAGAGGGGAAGATTACCACACACATCAGTCCAACTGCAGCCATAGCAGTGGGCTGGGGGCAGACATCTGGTTTGACTGCAGGCCCAGGCTACCAGTTAAAGCTTTGCAGGGGCAACACAAGGGAGAGTGCCATGCAGTTCAGTGCTACTGCATCTCGGGCAAATGCCTGATCTGACTCAACTCAAGCCTTCAGTGGCCCCAGACTGGCCCATTAACAACACAGGGACCAAACCCTGCCCACAACAGGCATAGAGAGTCATTGCAGATGCCTGGACTGGAGGCAAATGTGACTCAGCCACAACAGTAGGGTGCACACAACACACATAGGAAACGCTTCTGAAACTCCAGGTTCTGGTGAACAGGGGACATTGAACTCCAGGGCACTACAGGACCTTTTCTTTAAAAAGTCACTACTTTCAAGAGCAGGTGACACAGGTGACTTTTCTAAAACATAAAAATAGACAAAATGAGACTGAGGAATATATCCCAAATGAAAGAACAAAATCACAGCAATAGAGCTAAATGAAATGGAGATTAATAATACACTTGATAGAAAATTTAAAGGAATGGTCATAAAGATACTCACTGGACTTAAGAGTGGAAGATCTCAGTGAGAACCTCAAACAGTGATAGAAAACAGAGAACCAATCAGAGATGAAGAACTCGATAACTGATATTAAAAATACACTAGAGGAAATAAACAGTAGGCTAGAGGAAGCAGAAGAATGGATGAGCAACCTGGAGGACAGAGCAATGGAAAGCAATCAAGCTGAACAGGAGAGAGAAAAATAATAAATGAAAATAGACTAGGGAACTCAGTGACACCATCTATTGTAATAATGTTTGCATTATAGGAATCCTAGAAGGAATAGAGAGAGAAAAGGGGATATTATAAGAAATATGTATAATTTATAAGAGATAGCTGAGAACTTCCTGAATATGGGGAAGGAAACAGACATATAGATCCAAGAGAGAACCCAACAAAGTCAACCCAAGGAGGTCCACAGCAAGACAAAATAAAATAGTTACATACATGGGAAACCCCATAAGGCAACCAGCAGATTTTTCAGCAGAAACTTTGCAGGCTGGAAGGGGGTGACATGAAATATTCAAGGCACTGAACGGAAAAAAGGAAAACTCTGCAACCAAGAATACTCTATCGAGCAAGATTATCATTCAGAATAGTAGGAGAGATAAAGAGGAGAGACAAAAGTTGAAGGAATTAATCACCACTAAAGCAGCCTTACAAGAAATGTTAAAGGAGAGCAAGTGGAAAGACTGTAAGTAGGAATCAGAAAAGGAAGAAGCACAAAAGAAGTAAAATTAAGTACATCTATAAAAGTAGCCAAGAGATTCACAAAATAAAAGGGATGTAAATTATGTGGAGAGGGAGAAGAATACAGTTTGGGATCAAACTTAAGCAACCATCAACTTAATATAAACTACTATATTTATAAGAGGTTATAATATGAACCTGGTAACCACAAATTAAAAACTGGTAATAGATATGCAAAAAATAAAGAGAAATGAATCCAAGTGTATGACTAAAGAAAGCCAGCAAACTGTGAGAGAAAAGAACAAAAAAAAGAAAATCATAAAACAAGTAACAAAAAAGCAATAAATACATACCTGTCAATAATTACTTTGATTGTAGGGAGCCTGGGTGGCTCAGTGGGTTAAGCGACTGCCTTCAGCTCAGGTCATGATCCTGGAGTCCCGGAATCGAGTCCTGCATCGGGCTCCCTGCTCGGCAGGGAGTCTGCTTCTCCCTCTGACCCTCTCCCCTCTCATGCTCTCTCTCTCTCTCTCATTCTCTCTCTCAAATAAATAAATAAAATCTTTAAAAAAAATAAATAATTACTTTGAGTGTAAATGCACTAGATGCCCCAATCAAAAGACATAGGGTGACTGAATGGATAATAAAGCAAAACACATCTATATGCTGCCCACAGAGGCTTATTTCAGATATATAGACACACAGATTGAAGTGAAGGGATGGAAAAGCATTTATCATGCAAATGGAAGGGAAAAGAAAGCTGGGGTATCAGTACTCATCAGACAAAATAGATGTTTAAAAAAAGAGTATAACAAGAGACAAAAGACACTATATAATCATAAGGGGAACAATCCAGCAAGAAGATAAAATAATTCAATGGAAACAGTGGCTTTGAATTACTTATTGGACCAGATGCATCTAACATATATATTTAGAATATTCCATCCTAAAACAGCAGACTACATATTTTTTTCAAGTTCATATGGAACATTATCCAAAATAGATCACATATTAGGCCATGAAACAAGCCTTAACAAAAATATTGAAGTCATACCATGGATCTTTTCTGACCACAAATTTATAAAACTAGAAATCAACCACAAAAAAAAAAAAAAAACTTGGAAAGAACACAAATACATGGAGGTTAAATAACATGGTACTAAACAATGAATGGCTCAAACAAAAAAATCAAAAAGGAAATAGAAAAATACTTGGAGACAAAGGAAAATAAAAACACAATATCCAAAATCATTGGGATACAGCAAATGCTGTTCTAAGAGGGAAGTGTGTAGTGATACAAGGCTACCTCAAGGAGCAAGAAAAATCTCAAACAACTTAACCTTAAAACTAAAGGAGCTAGAAAAAGAACATACAAAACCCAAACCAGTAGAAGGAAGAAAATAATAAACATGAGAGTAGAAATAAATGAAATAGAAACTAAAGAACAATAGAACAGATCAATGAAATGAGGAACCAGTTCTTTGAAAAGATTAACAAAATTGATAAAACTTTATCCAGATTCATAAAAGGGGGGGGGCTCAAACAAAATTAGAAATGAAAGAGAGTAAGTAACAACTAACACCACAGAAATACAAAGGTTATAAGAGATTATGAAGTTATAGGCTAACATATTGGACAACATAGACGAAATGGATAATTAACATTAGAAACATATAACCTCCAAAAACTGAATCAGAAAGAGGTAGAAAATTTCAACAGACCAGTTACCAGCAAAGAAATTGAATCATTAGTCAAAAAACTCCTGGCAAACAAAAGTACCAGACCAGATGGACTAACAGGTGAATTCTACCAAACATTTAAAGAGTTAAATAAATACTCTCAAACTACTCCAAAAAATAGAAGAGGAAGGAAAACTTCCAAATTCATTCTGAGACTAGCATTACCCTGATACCAAAGTCAGATAAAGACACTAACAACAACAACTAAAAACCCTACAGGTCTATATCTCTGATGAACATAAATGAAAAACTTCTCAACAAAATATTAACAAACCAAGTCCAATTATACATTAAAAAAATTATTCACCATGATCAAGTGGGATTTGTTCCAGGGATGCAAAAGTGGTTCAATATTTGCAGATCAATCAATGGGATACAAGAGGAAGAATAAAAAACATAAGATCATTTCAAGAGGTTCAGAAAAAGCATTTGACAAACTACAAAATTCATTCATGATAACCCTCAACAAAGTAAATTTAGGGGGAGCATATCGCAACATAACACAGGCCATATATGAAAAACTCACAGCTAATATCATATTCAATGGTGATAAATGGGTAACTTTTCCTCTCAGATCATGAACAAGATAAGGATGTCCATTCTCACCACTTCCTTTCAACATAGTACTAGAAGACCTAACCACTGCAATCAGACAATAAGAATAAAAAATAGGCATCCAAATCAGTAAGGAAGAAGTAAAACTTTGAGTTTTTGTACATGACATGATATTATCTAAAGAAAAACCTAAAGACTCCACCAAAAAATACCAGAACTGATAAATGAATTCAGTAAGGTCGCAGGATAAAAAAATCAAAATACAGAAATCCATTGCATTTCCATACAATAATAATGACATAACAGAAAGTGAAATTGAGAAAACAATCCCATTTATAATCACACCAAGAATAATAAAATACTTAGTAATAAACTTAAACAAGGGGGGTGAAAGGCTTGTACTCTGAAAACTATAAAACATTGATGAAAGAAATTGAAGATGACACAAACAAATAGAAAGATATCCCATGCTCATAGACTGGGAAAACAAATGTGAAAATGTCCATACTGCCCAAAGCAATCTACAGATTTAATTCAATCCCTATCAAAATACATACAACATTTTCCACAGAACCAAAACAAATAATCTTAAAAATCTTAAAATTTGTTATGGAACCACAAAAGACCATGGTAGCCAAAGCAATCTTGAAACATAACAAAAATGGAGGTATCATAATCCCATTATAATCCCATTACAAAGCTGTAATAATCAGTACGGTACTGGCACAAAAATAGACACATAGATCAATAAAACAGAATAGAGAACCCAGAAATAAATCCATAATTATACAGTCCATTAATCTTCGAGAAAGAAGGCAAGAAAATGCAATGGGAAAAAAGATAGTTTCTTTAACACAGTGCTGGAAAAACTGAACAAGTACTTGAGAAAGAATTAAATTGGATCACTTTCTCACAGCACATATGAAAATAAAATCAAAATGGATTAAATACCTAAATGTGAGACATGAAAACATAAAAATCCTTAGAAGAGAGCATAGGCAGTAATTTCTCTGACAGTGGCCATAGGAACATTTTTCTAGATATGTCTTCTGAGGCAAAAGAAACAAAATAAAAAATAAACTGGGACTACATCAAAATAGTAAACTTCTACACAGTAAAGGAAACAATCAACAGATCTAAAAGACAACCTACTGAATTGGAAAAGATATTTGCAAATGACAAAATCTGATAGAGGGTCACTATCCAAATCATATAAAGAACTTATAAACTCAACGCCATATAAAACAAATAATCCAATTAAAAAATGGGCAGAAGAAGAGGTGCCTGGGTGGCTTAGTCAGTTAAACATCTGCCTTTGGCTCAGGTCATGATCCCAGGGTCCTGGGATTGAGCCCCATGTCAGGCTCTGCTCTGGGGAGAGCCTGCTTCTCCCTCTCCCTCTGCCTGTCACTCCCCCTGCTTGTTCTCTCTCTTTCCCTCTCTGTCAAATAAAAAAAATGGGAAGACATGAACAGACATTTCTCCAAAGAAGACATAAAAATGGCCAACAGACACATGAAAAAATTTTCAACATCATTAATCATCAGGGAATTAGAAATCAAAAGCACAAGGAGCTATCACCTCACACCCGTCAAAATGGCTTAAATCAAAACCACAAGAAACAACAGGTGTTGGCAAGGATGTGGAGAAACAGGAACCCTCTTGCAGTTTTGGTGGGAATGCAAACTGGTACAGCCACTGTGGAAAACAGTATGGAGATTCCTCAAAAAATTAAAAATACAATAGCTATATGATCTAGTAACTTCAGGATTGGGTATTTACCCAAAGAAGATAAAGCACTGATTTGAAAAGATATATACACCCCTATGTTTATCACAGCATTATTTACAATAACCAAATTATGGAAGGAGCCCAAGTGGCCATTAAGAGAAGAACAGATAGAGGTGTGGTATATATATAAAATGGAATAATCCTCAGCCATAAAAATGAGAGAAATCTTGCCATTTGCAATAACAAGGACGGATCTGGATGGTATAATGCTAAGTGAAATAAGTCAGTCAGAGAAAGACAAATACCATAAGATTTCAGTCATGTGGAATTTAAGAAACAAAACAAAGAATATGGCGACAAACCTAAAAACAGACTCTTAACTCTAGAGAATAAACTGATGGTTACCAGAGTTGAAGTGGGTGGGGGCATGGGTGAAATAGCTGAATGGATTTAAGAATACATTTATCATGACAAGCCCTGAGTAATGTATAGAATTGTTGAATCAGTATATTGTGTCCCTGAAATTAATATAACTCTGAATATTAACCATACTGGAATTAACATTTTTTAAAAAAATTACCAAAAAAAAAAATCACTCTAGCACTTGTACTTAAGTATATCAAAGAAGGTTGCAAACAGAACTGGAGGCTATTGCAGTGGTCCAGGTGAGGAATGACGGTGCCTTGCAGTATGATGGTAGCAGTGGGGGTTTTAAAAAAACAGTTAGAAATGTATGTATCTTGAAAATTGAACCTATAAGATTTTCTGTGGGATTAATTCAGGGTGTTAGGAAAAAAAGAGGAATTTATTATTTGAGCAGGAGCATCTGGAAGAATAAAGTTACTATTAATTAGGAAATCAGGACAGGAGCAGATTTGGGGGCAGTAGTAGGAGCTGGGAGGAGTCAAATTTTGACTATTCATTATTAAAATGGAGATGTTATGTAGGCAAAGATATACATAAGTTTGGATTTCAAAAGAGGCTGAAGCTGGAAATACTCAGGGGTTATAAGAAATATAAGACGTGCTTATAGACATGGGATTTGATGAAATCTACAGAATGAGTGCTGATGGAAAGGTAAAGATGGTTGACTAAGCACTAGGAAACTATTATTTAGAGGTATCTCTGTGAATAATTAACTTTTCAGAGCAACTGGATGTGAAAATAAAAAACTCCTGAGAAATAAATTAGGCCTGAAGAGTAGATTTTATTTTCTGAGATGGGCAGTATGGGGAATGCCACAAAGCCAAGGGGTGAGTCTGGAGTCCACCCCTTTGAAGCTATAAGGAAGCACCTCTAATTCCCACCAGGGTGTTGTCAAACAAGCCTAAATAGAGAAAGAGGGTTTTATCCCTGCCAGGCTATAATGACGTTCCACTCTCGTGCCAGTGAGGTCCATGGAGGGAGCCTGGACTTCCACAGTCCCCTGCAGTATTGAGCCGCTCCTCCACCTCTCCACTAGGGTCGTGCCATAGAAGGCTTGTGGAGAGTGAGGACTAGTGAGGACAACACCCCTGTGTTACTGGGGACAGCCCCACTCTCCTGGAGTCAGTGGAGGCCTCGTAGGTCTAGAACGTCCCCCTTGCGTGTTAATAAGTAGGCAACCCAGACTTTTACCCATGCTTAGCAGTAATGAGGTGGTACTCTGCCCTGAAAGGGTGGTGGTAGTGAAAACAGGGTGGAAATAAGGTCTAGAGTCTCCTAACATACAACACATAAGATAGCTGGGTTTCAGGTGAAAAACACTGATGAAGTCAAGAACCAGGAAGATATCAAACCTAATAATAATAATAAGAAGAAGAAGAAGAAGAAGAAGAAGAAGAAGAAGACAATCCATAGATGCCAGTACCAAGATAACAAAGATGTTCTAACTATGTTGCAAAGGTTTTAGGGCAGCCATCATAAAAATACTTCAACCAGCAAGAACCTCCTAGAGACAGATGAAAAAAATAGTCTCCACAAAGAAATAGGAAATATACAGAAAGCTAAAAAATATAAGTTGTAGGGGCACCTGGGTGGCTCAGATGGTTAAGCGTCTGCCTTCGGCTCAGGTCATGATCCCAGAGTCCTGGGATCGAGTCCCGCATCTGGCTTCCTGCTCCTTGGGAGTCTGTTTCTCCCTCTGCCTCTCTCTCTCTCTCTCTCTCTGTCTCATGAATAAATAAATAAAATAGGTTTTAAAAAAATATAAGATGTAGTAATACAGTGTGCAGAGAAGCGATTTTAAATGGAAAGAATATCATGAACAAAGTTATGGATATGAGACTGCTTAAGGTGGAGAAGTTTTGGGGTAAGGAAGAGTGAGTTAGCAGGGGAATCAAGTCTGAGTTCAGGAGAAGGCTGAAAACAGTGGAACAGCAATGGAAGCTGTTCTTTAAATGAATAACTGATGAGAATTTTAGTGATGATCAATATGTACAAGTCTTGAACTAGAGTCTGAAATCACAAAGGGATTTAAGCTATGCTTCTGCCTTTAAGGAAATTAAAATCTAGTTAATGAAACGTGACACACATACAAATGCATTTTAAAGAGAACAAAGTCTACTTCATTATTTAGGTGCGAACATATAGATAGTAAAGTAGCATTTAACTCAACGCATTTAAACTCAGGTCTACTGAAATATTTTTTGATATATTACATTTGGGGTTTTCATTTAAATAATAGTCTATAAAATAATGTAAACATATTCTGTGCCATCTGGATGCCAGCCTCCTATCTACAAACTGCAAGACTATTTCATTTGTGTGTGTTTATCATTCATTGCATGGTAATCAGGTAACACTGCTTTAATTTTAGTGAACTAATGAGAAAAGAATCCAGGTAGACTTAAGGGGTAAATGATGCATTTGAAACCAGTGAAGGTAAATGACATTGCAGTGCATGAAGGCATGAATGTTTTAGAATATTTCAAATGAAGAAAAATGTTGGGAGGATTACATCATCTCACATTGCAGGTGTTATTTATAGTCCTGCTATAATACTTGCTCCACGAGATGATGCAATCCTCCAACACTCATCTTAGGCTTGGCAATATTCAAAAAGTGGCAATTAGTACAATGCCCACTTAATCGGTGGGGATTTATTTTCATTTATTGTAGTGATTTGAATTATGTTAGTTTCATAATTTTGTTAGGGTTAGGTGATGATTTACTTGATTTTATATTTACATAGGCTCTATAAGAAGAAGGATTTTATGCATAGGCTTATGTTAGTACTTATTTATATTATACTATAATGAAAATTATTTAAGTCAATGTTGGGGAGCTATAGGATACTTTTTGCTTTAAAATGGACCCACACAATCTTGAATTTGGAGAAATACTGATTTAAGTTGTTCAGCAGAGGACTTGCTTAATTCCATCAGAGGTTTAGGGAGCATACAGTAGATGGATTGCAGCTGGGAGAGGGTGGACCAGGCAGGCGTGTTAGATCATCAGTGCAATCAGGACTCTGGTGATGAGAATATGAATTATGAGCGGCAGTGGGAAGACGGTGGAAAGGGAGTCCAACGACTCCCACTGGCTAGTTTGGAGAATTGGTAAATAACAGAAAAAAAGGAGTGCCTGGGCAAATTTGATTATGGAGGAATTTTTTTTTTTTTTTTTTAGTAAAAGATAAATCAAGCAAGGGAAACAATATTGTACATAGAAAATGGTTCAAAAATGGAATTACTGAGTTTAATAGAACAAAAAAATTGCAAAAGAGCACAGAATAGAGGGCAAAAATGACATGAATAAAATCCAAACAATATATAACAGCCGCCAGAGAAAAGTGAATTAATGATCCTTGAAAAATTAGTCTCATAAAGTGTGGAGTAAAGTAGATGAAAATTATAAATTTTCTTAAAGTAAAGCCATTCATCATCATGGGTTTCTAGGTAGGTTTTAATATCTACAGGGTATCAATAATCATGAAAACATGCAAAACCTACAATTAATTTTTTAATTTGTATTGTAGATGAACAGTTACATCTTTTCTTGTAACTTTACATATGAGAAAATCACAATTATGTTAGATAACAGAAGAGAAACAGCATTTCATTATTTATATTTGTTTAATGTATTTTATTAACATTCATTCATCTAGACTAGGTTTTTACATGTTTTCTAGGGAGATGAATGACCTGGGTTTAAAAATTGTGGACCCAAAATTGTGGCTGTTTCTATACATATACCTAAGAACATATCTAGTCAGAGGCACAATTTTGAGCAAAAAGACGCACTCTGAAGACTAAATAATAAATGATTGCATACAATTTTAAGAAACAGACAAATCTATGGTTCTATAAGTGAGAATGGTGTTTACCTCTGGGTGGGTGCTGACTGGTTGGAGTGCGGAAATGTTCTCTCTTGTGACCTGGAGGTGGTAACAATTCATTGAGATTTACACCTAAGATTAGTGTACTTTATGTATTCCACCATATGTATATTTTACTTCATTAGAAAATAAAAAAGAAAGAATAGAGAGTAAATCTGTGAGTCAGGGTCACAAATAGAGACTGGAAGAATTCAGTCCTTCCCTTTATGTGGAAAAATACTGGTGATTAAAATGTAGCTTCCAGTTATCATTACATCTGCAATCTCCAATGCTACTTCCAAAAGACACTGAAAAGAACCAATTTTCTATCCAAACAGAAGGGAAGATTTTTCTGGTTTTACACTGTGAACGGAAAACCAATGTGTCACCACCCCCAACCTTTCCCACATAGCCAATTCTCATGCCAAGCACCTGGACTCAGTTCTTGATCAGAGAATCAACTGCTCAATACCCACAATAGATATGCTCATTCTGGAGTGGGGGTAGTGAATTGCATTATACACACACTTTTGGGGAGAGCACTGGGCTCTTCTTCCAGATAGAAGAGAACATAGCAACTAGAGGCATTGCTGTGGTTCTGAGTCAAGGGGATTATAGAAAATGGAGCCCAAGTAATGTTTAAAAGTGAATTATCATAGCCTCATCAATGCCCTAATGAATGTATAGAGAAATTAAACTAGTCAATTGAATTAATTGCAGGAGGCAACCTTCCAGCAAAAGCAAATGAATTGATACAACTAATTTGTGCGCGCTCAATGTTTTTACTTAAGATGGAAACTTCGATTAAAAAAGATATCTGTGTCCAGTATTCCCACCTGAATGGATAAAAGAGAATCTGAATAATATGTCTTATTCACAATCTGGTAACAGGTAATTGCTTGGGATATTAAGTTCCTGCTTATATCTTATTTAGAACAGAGGACTTTGATATATTTTATTTCAGCTAATCTCTGAAACACTGTTGACTTTTAACAGTCTTTTTCCCAACAGACAATAAAGAGCTCATGAAGAATACTGCTGATGGATTCTACAGGATATTTCAAGTCTATCTAGAAGATCATTATTACTATTTGGCTTCACTCTGGAAGAAATCAGTTGAGGAATATAAGGATTCATTTTGGACTTTATAGCTCATCTAGTCATTTATTGTTTAGTTTTCATGAAAGATCTACATACAGTGCTGTGGGAGGATGGAGTGACAGGATTTATAATTTGGGTCTTAATTTTACCTAAAGAGGAGAAAAAAAGCAAAGGTAACCAAGGAAATCCAACATTGATGCAGGTAAACTTATAAAAGGGTAGAGATGGAAAGGACTTTAGAGGTCCTATATATTAAGGGTGGCAAACTCTGGCTTGCAGGACAAGTCCAGCCTGCCATCTCATTTGTAAGGCCCATGAACTAAGGAATGACTATTACAGATGAATATATGCAATCAATTTGATGAGAGGGAACATTAACTTTGAACTCCAATTCATCAAAATAGTATCCTTTCTAAAGAAGATTACATTCTTTACATCACCAGACATAAATAACAACAACAAATGTTCTTATTATGATTATCTTAAATTATGTCAAGAAAAATGTTTTCTCTCTTTTTATATAAATGTCTACATAATATCCTTGATTTTGCTTTTTGTTCCATACAGCCTAAAATACGGTAGTTGCCCCTGCTCCATGATCAACTGAGGTCCAGGTCAATGACCTAATGCTGTATCACAATGTCCAGGTCTTTCATTCACTTCATCTCATCACATAGGCATTTTATCATCTCACATCATCACAAGAAAAAGGGTGAGTACAATACAATAAGGTTTTTCAAGAGAGTCAGACCACACTCACATAACTTATTACACTCTACTGTTATAATTGTTCTATTAGTAGTTATTGTTATTAATTTTTACTGTGCCTAGTTTGTAAAGTAAACTTTGTCATAGTCATGTACCTATAGGAAAAACACATTTTATATAGAGGGTTTGGTACCATCCACGGATCTCCAGGCATCCACTGGTGGGTCTTGGAACATCCCCCATGGTTAAGGGGGAGAGGATATTGTATTACTCTCTGGCCCTATAGAGAAAATATTTGCTGATCCCTGAAGTAGAGTAGTGGTTCTAAAACTTTATCATGAATCAGAATCACCTAGAGGACTTGTTAATTCACAAATATCTTGGTCACATTCCCAGAGTGATCCAGTATGTCTGGTATGGAGCCTGAGAATTTGCATATTTAAGTTTCCAAGAGATATTAATGCTGCTGGCTCTTGGGTCACACACTGAGAGCCACAGGTCTAGATCAATCTCTACATTACAGGAAACTGAAGCCCAAGAAATTATGTTACCATGCCCAGGTCACAGCTATGAAGTGGTAGAACCATAGTTGAAATACAGCTTTTGGCTTCAGTCTTAAAAGTCTTTTCAGCAGAACAAATATTTTACTGACCTAATGAATTATATGCAGACTTGTAATGAATTAAGAGAGCAAATTCAAACTGAAATCCATTTGTCTGTAGAACAATGTCTCAAGGGTGTAAACCCTATCATTTTGTAGACCTAATGACTTTTGAAAGCTGTTTTCCAGGCTACATTACACAATCATTAGATCTGTTCTTAAATTCATCAGCCTGTATGCAATATGTGTATGGCCCAGAATCAGTACGAAGACCATGGGGAAAATACCTATGCAGTGAGTCCTACATGGCAGCTTATTAATCTAATGAGATGGTTCCACACTGATACCAATGATATCATCAGCTTGCATACTGCTTCTCTTTCTCATAGTGTTCTTTCTCATCTTCCAGATAAACCCTCTGAAGAAATCTAAAAATTAAAAAAAAAAACTTTGAAAAATCTAAGTAGGGAGCTTGTTAATTTTGCCAGGATCACAGAGCTATTTTTAAAATAAATTCCACCCAAAGTGTGTGGCCTTGGTCTTGATATGTTAAATTCAAATTTCCTCTCGCTTTTGCTTGGATATGGAAGAGTGAATTACTTCATGCATTATCATAGTATAAATTTAAGTCTCAAATCCTTTCCACAGAAAATTAAACAATTTATTCTTATTGTAATTTCTGGCTTATTAGTCCTTACATGTAAAGGGGAAATCCTTACCTAATATTATTGAAAAGAGAAAATGAATGGGATTCATATAGTGAGTGTAATGACCCTGAACATAAATATAAACACAGGTGATGTCAGCCCATCTCATGACCAAATGGTTCTAACAGTCAAAGAATGCCCATTCTATCTTTAAAGCAATTGCCATTCATAATGTTCTTGCCCACGATAATAATTCTGTATTTTTCCCACAAATTTACTATGTGTCTGACAATGTCCTGAGCAGTTTAATTTTTTAATCTTTCCAAGAACTTCATGAAATAAGTATAATTACTATTTCCATTGTCTCCATAAGAAATGAAAAGTAAAAAAAAGAAATTGGGCTAGGATTACCCTAGAGTGGTGGTTCTCAATGGGTAGGGGTAAGCATTTTGCCCCCCAGGAGATGTCTGTCAAGGTCTAGAGATAGTTTTGGTTGTCACAACTGTGGAAGTGGGAGTACAAGGGGCATCTTGTGGGTAGAGGCCAGGGATACTGATAAACACCCTACAATACACAAGACAGACCCCTCACAACAATTACTTGTCCCAAAATACCAGTGCTTAGATTGAGAAGTTCCGTTCTACTGGCTTTGCTTTTCTACAATATACAATTAGAAGGACCAAGACTCTTCTCATGCCTTAAAGTTATTTTATGTACAAATTCAGCAGCTGCTAATTACCTTCCCAGTGTCTCTTTTTAGCGTAGAATTTGTCCTGTGTTTGTTAGATTGGCACACTCCAAGTCATCTTCTCCATAAATTAAAACTCACTTTTAATTCCAGATTCTGTAACTGGAGAAACTAAGAACAAAATAGTAACACTTTATGATTTTGGAAGGTAAGCTTCTAACTTTCCTGTTTTGTTTTATTAAAAAAACAATGAGGTTGTGGATGACCAAAGATTTTCCCCAAAACAGTTCTTATATGGGTTCCTTTTCAAATATCTCCACACACTGACAAATCTGTGAGACAGTTTGCTTTCTCTAGACTAGTCTCTGGAAAGTGTTAGCTCACAGTAGGGGGAAAATGTTCATATCTTAGTGTGTACTTCTAATGAAGGATGAATTGCATTATGGTTTAGCAAAAGGGGTATATCACTTTTTCATAAACAGTACATTTTGTGCCTCATTATACGTTAGAGGAACTGTTTCCTATACCACAAGCATGTCTATTTTAAGCAACTCCTGAAAAGAAAAATCCTAGAATATAAGTGATAACTGTTTTCCTCATTCTTTTTTGTTTCTATAGAAATGCTTTTAGTGTGGGAGTGTTGTGGACATAGCATTGTTGAAGGTCAGAAACATACATATTATCCTTGACTGTAAACAAGAGAGATGGTGGGTTAGCTAATGGCTCAGATCTCAGAGGGAAGGTGCGGTAACATGACACTCCATATGGACCCACAGCCTTTCCACTGTTTCAAAGTCTGTATTTAATTCCGAATGAGCTGAATTCAAGAATTAGTTCTCTTTGGGTCTGAAGGTCAAATTCTGAGCCTGAGTGATTATCATAAGTATAGAAAACTATTTAGATACCAGGAGTGGAACATTGATTTAGTAGTTGAGGATTCTAAGAAAGTAGACAACAGAGAACCAAGAAAGAGAATTTCCTTTCATGGATGCTAGCTAGAAGCTGATAGTTGTATAACTGTATATGGTTTGTATTTTTTTTTCTTATTTCTTTTCTTGAGACTTAATACCCTTTCATTTTCTGCTTTCTCTGCCCTGCTTTTCATTTCATTTTTTCCTCTTCTGGCATTCCCCACTCCCATAACACCGTTCCAAGGAGATTTAACCCAAGAAAGGAAAACAGAGAATGATATAATTCACTGATAATCAGCTTTACATAAACTATTAAGAGGATAAGATAAAAGAAAATTCATTTGTCTATAGAGTATCATCACAGGTTGGGGAACTAGTCAGTTTTCACATGGCCTACAAAATGATTGAGAGAAAACATTTTTTCCTACAGTCTTAGGAATTAACATTAATATGTCTCTTCCTTTTATTACTTTTCACACTGTGTAGAAAAATACTTAATACTTGTGGCAATTATAAAGCTACATAGCTCAGTGAACTACACTCCTGCAGGGAGAGAAATAATCTGGCTCAGATACTCCTACTGTAAAACTCCCATTGATTTTAATGCACAGAGAATCTGGCCCTCAGATTTTTTTCTCCAACAATCTTTCCTTCATTATATAGCCAGAAAGGTGAGTTGAATTTCATGAATATGTTTCTTTCTTTATTGAATTGTACAAACCAGTGGTTCTTTGAATGGTAGATGTCATTCAGCATAATTACCTATTGCTATACTCTCTACTTGCACATCCTGCATTTCACTGAAGTAAAATTATAGCAAATGTTACCACATGCAGAAGAATGAAACTCGAGCATTTGCTAACACCATACACAAAGATAAACTCAAAATGGATGAAAGACCTCCATGTGAGACAGGAATCCATCAAAATCCTTGAGGAGAACATAGGCAGTAACCTCTTTGACATTGGCCACAGCAAATTCTTTCAAGATACATCTCCAAAAGCTAGTGAAACAAAAGCAAAAATGAATTTTTGGGACTTCATCAAGAGAAAAAGCTTCTGCACAACAAAGGAAACAGTCAACAAAACAAAAGAGGCAACCCACAGAATGGGAGAAGATATTTGCAAATGACACTACAGATAAAAGGCTGGTATCCAAGATCTATAAAGAACTTCTCAAACTCAGCACCCAAAAAACAAATAATCAAGTAAAACAATGGGCAGAAGACATGAAAAGACACTTCTCTGAAGAAGACATACAAATGGCTGACAGACACATGAAAAAATGTTCATCATCATTAGCCATCAGGGAAAATCAAATCAAAACCACACTGAGATACCACCTTACACCAGTTAGAATGGCAAAAATTGACAGGGAAAGAAACAACAAATGTTGGAGAGGTTGTGGAGAAAGGGGAACCCTCTTATACTCTTGGTGGGAATGCAAGTTGGTACAGCCACTTTGGAAAACAGTGTGGAAGTTCCTCAAAGAGTTAAAAATAGAGCTACCCTAGGACCCAGAAATTGTACTCCTGGGTATTTACCCCAAAGACACAGATGTAGTGAAAAGAAGGGCCATATGCACCCCCAACGTTCATAGCAGCAATGTCCTCAATAGCCAAACTGTGGAAAGAGCCGAGATGCCCTTCAACAGACGAATGGATAAAGAAGATGTGGTCCATATATACAATGGAATAATACTCAGCCATCAGAAAGGATGAATCCCAACTTTTGCACCAACATGGATGGGACTGGAGGAGATGATGCTAAGTGAAATAAGTCAAGCAGAGAAAGTCAATTATCATATGGTTTCACTTATTTGTGGAACATAAGGAAGAGCATGGAGGACATTAGGAGAAGGAAGGGGAAATATGAAGGGGGGGGAAACAGAGGGGGAGACGAACCATGAGAGACTATGGACTCTGAGAAACAAACAGAGTTTTAGAGGGGAGGGGGTGGGGGGAAGGGTTAGCCCAGTGACAGGTATTAAGGAGGGCACGTACTGCATGGAGCACTGGGTGTTATACGAAAACAATGGGTAGTGGATCACCACATCAAAAACTAATGATGTATGGTGACAAACATAACAAAATAAAATAAAATTTAAAAAAATAAAATAAAATAAGTCTTCACTTAATTCCATCAAAATCAAACAGGATACTGTCAGTAAAACCATTGATTTTATGTATACTGTGAAACATGAAATAGCATGCATTACTTTCTCAAAAAAATGAAAGTGTCTTACATACAGTAGCATTTAAGTAGTTACTAATATGACATGATTTATAGTGCTTCCACCTACATTAACAGTATCTAGCAATGATGTAAGACATTATATTATATACAATATATTTGAAGAATGGCTCAATAGTTCATTACTTACTATCTAAAATATGCCCTTTAGAGCACTAAGAAAACTCCCTTTTGTTTAGATTTTACTATTTTGGTGTAAAGAGGTTGTGTTGTTGTTTGCAGTTTCACGGTTATACTTAATAATCCAATGGACACACTGAAATCTCTTAGTATATAAAAGCAGTTTCAGAGTATATCAGTGTATCCTGCTTGGGCGGGGATCTGATTCAGTGTATGTGAAAGAGTGCCTACAATTAATGGTGCAAGTGGTCTGAAAAGCTGTGTTTTTTTTTTTTTTTTCTTTAAATTCTGAAGGGTGAATAAAGAACTGGAGTTTTATAGTTAAGCCAGAAACTGATACTCTTCTGACAAAGTAATATTCAGAATTTCATTAGAACCAGAGAGATAAAATCAAGAGTCCTGTAACTTTCACTCATTCATCCATTCACTAAATCATCCAACAAACATTTAAATACCTACTCCAAAGAGTAGGAAAAACATGTACTAGGTGCTTAAAATAGTATCTCATTTGTAAATGTAATGGTCTGGGGAAAGGGTATTTCTGTCCAAAGAATAAAGACAGAAATGCCCTCTTTAAATTAGAAGGTGTTCCAGAATCAACACTTTATGATTTAAATAACATAAAAATATTTGACTATCTTTTAATGTTCTTAGGGTTCTGAAAAATTACTTACAATAAGAAGACCCATCTTTTCAGCTTTTCAGTTCAGAATAATCCTTGTCTTATATTGTTATTATTTTAATAACAATGGGGTATATCAAACTAGCTTAAGTACTAAGTTCACAGTCCATGATTTGAACTCAAGGAGAAACTGGCAAAATGTCATTTTCTATTTACTACTTTTAGAACTGTTTTTTGTGGTCATATGAGGTAGTTCAATAAGCATATCATATTAAATCTCTTCAAGAAAAAGAACTCTTTATTATATATTCATATAATTCATAGACTAGGTAGGCCTTCATTTTCCCAGTTATTCAAATAAAATTGAAGTTGCTAAATACATATACATATATATTAATTTCAGAAACTAATTTGCAGTCAAAATGACTCTGCATGTTGTGTATCATATCACTAGCTTATTTTATGGTTGAGCTACAAGCTTTTAAAAAAAGGATTTATAACAGAAATGCTTACAACCTCTTAACTATTGCAGTGTGAGCAGCAATATAATAATATATTGTAGCAGTAAACACCCAATCAATAGCAGCTCATTAAAGTCAGAAGCATCAATTTAATCAGGAGAATCTACATGTTTTCAATGATCAGTGGAAGGTCTTGTCCATCAGTGTCTAGTTCAGTTCTTAAGTTGCACCTGACAAGTTACAATGGGTTTCATTAAAAGACTTGTGTGGAAGCTAATGTGAAGGCCATTTGTCATTTTAATATATGATCAATACAATCCATAACCAGCGTTCAGACTCATTTACTAAAGGAGAAAGGAGGAGGTCAATGTATACCCCAGTGACCTGCATATTATTTCCCACAGCTCTCTTTAAAACAAAAGCGACTTCTCTGTCTCTTTCAACACAAAATTAAATAACCACTCATAGACTGAAGGAAACTATGATGCATTTTTAAATTTCTACTTTTTTCTTATTAATTTCTCTTTTCTCTGGCTCAAAGGTATAATCCAAGAGAATACCACTGGACTTAGGTGAAAACAATGCTTTAAGTTCTTTAACACTTAAAAATGTTGGCTCATCTACAAAAGCCTCTTACACATAGAGCACAAATAACTGTTAGACCAGCTTACCAAAATACTAAAAATGGATGTGTCCATGATGAATATTCATATATGTGCTAATGACTCAAGGAGCCAAATCCTATTATTTGTGAGATTTTAAGATATCATATTAATGAAGTTTGAGAGAAGTATTTTTGTTTAAATGGAATGTTATCTTCATCAAGATAATCAGTGTTGTCCTTAAAATCTACTGTAAGAATAATTATTGAGTAATTAAGCAATAGTGTAGTAAACTTGGAATAAGTTCAAAACGTGATGTGAATCTTTCATAGACAAGTTGGGTATTAAAACTATCCCACACAAACAGAAGGCAGGTGGAAAAACCTGTGAATTTCTCTGCCTTCAGAGGTACCTGCAAATGTACTGCTGGGAAGATGCATCATGTCCTTGGTGGGAAAGCTACTTAGAATAAAATCCAACTAAAAATTAAACAAATGTAGGTGGCTATAAAAAATATTGTTCTCTAAGATTATAAAAACTTACTTGAAATTATAGTGAGCAAAACATTTATTTTGAAGTTAGTTGGTTTTGCAGAAAGACCAGAGTTAGTATTAAATATTTAAAATTTCAAATGAAAATTGATACATCCCTATTAAGTACCTCTTACACAGCTATTATATTTATTATGGTTCAATTTTTAGTATTCTAAAGTTAGGTCTATGTGCTGAGTCAACACTCCATTTTGAAGAAACAATTAGATGACAGATTGGGACCAATATTTGTGTTGTTGGACTAGTGGTAGATAAAATAAGCATCCTAGAACTGAGAACTCAAAAAAAAAAAACTGATTAAATATAACCAATAGATTAAATAAGATGTATTTTTTCTAAAGCCTCAATTGTGTTCCTCAGAAATGCTGAATGCTTTTAGAATTCTTTAATACGTATATGATGAGCTTAAATTTATAAAAAGATGTCAATTAAAAAGAATCATATTTTTATATAATTCAAAGAATGGCTTAGAGTGTAAAGCTGCTTAAAGGTAAGCTCTATGTTTAACTTGACATTTTCAGAATCCATGTATATAAGTAACTAGCATGCCTTTGAAAAATTTAACTATTAGTTTTTACTTGTTGATCAGCCTACGGAGTTTTAAGAATGCCTGCCGCCAGTCAGGAATATCAAGAGTTAAGAACTGTATATTCATGATCAATGAAGCGAATAATAGTGCTAAACAAGACTAGCCAAGGACTTATAAATAAATGCTATTTTACCTTCATGACCAGAGGATTCAGCTTGTTCAGAAAGGCAATGCCATCTGGAGTGGCAAGCTGGCTGGAGGGAAGTTTTCAAGACCATGCCAAATCTCTATAAACCATGTGAGTCCAAATTATGAGGAAAAGAAACACACAGTTATTTCAGACCAAAGCTTTAGCAAGAGACCTTCTGCATCACTGATCCCAGAGGATTGGAATTCAAAATAATCATTCTAATATGACTTAACATTTTCAAAGGTGCCAGGTACGGTGTAGAAATGTATCCAGTGTGTGGAAGTGTCAAAGATGCTAAAATATGAAGTTTGTGGTTCTTGCTACTGGCATCTCAAAGCATAAATCACCACTCAGAAGACTTCAGTAAAAAGACCAGCATTGTGTCTATGCTGGATTAATAGAGTCCTGTTTTGTTTTGGGCACTTTTCCCATATATAGGATCATTCTAATATAAGATGCTGATCAATATCATGGACCAAAATTTCAAACTGAATGCCAAATGGTGAGAGAAATAAATTTGCTATTTTCATAAGTAAAGCATCCTAAATATACCTGTATTAATAATATTTTCAGTATTTTACAGTTATGACTTATTTTATTATGAATCATAGGATACAACAAGGAATGACAAGGGCAAGATTCCTCAGCTAAATTTCAGTACAATAGAGAGAAGCGGTAAACACAGTTACAAAACATGAACACACGCATACATTCTGTGGGACAGATATCTCTCTGTGTGTGTGTGTGTGTGTGTGTGTGTGTGTGTGTGAGTATATGTCACTTTTTTTTTCCCCCAGCCCAGAGATTTGCTACAGACTGAATTAGGCTTATTCTCTAGACCCGCACTCCCTTCACCCTCTGCGACCCTCTGCTATGGCTTTATTGACATTCTTTTTCAGTCTGGTATTATGTCATTCCTTTAACTAGTTACCTCAATACCTTTAGGTCTTTAATTTTCTGAACATTATTCCCATGAATCCCAATCTTGCTTGCGATCCCATATCCTTGGGCAGCTTCTTAGGCACCTCTGGATATTCCTGAAACATTTGTATTCCTAGGGTTGTATCCTACATTCTGTGTCTTTTCTTTTTCCCTACTCTCTTCCTAAAGTCAATCTTTTCTCCTCTTAACAACTTATATACTACTTATAAATCAGTGATTCCAAAATCTTTAGCCTTGATCTCTTACCTGTATTCCAAAGCCATTTAATACTGGTCTACGAAGCACCTTATCTTGGATGACTATAGAAACCTTAGGCTCCTCTTATCCAGAAGCAACCTCATGACTTGTTCTGACAGGTACACGTCTGCTATCGCTTTCCCTACCTCATGGGGGTCACTTTATTCATCTCGTTTTTCAAACAAGATAACTAAGCATTATTGCACTTTTTCCCCTCATTCTTACACCTAAACAATTACCAAATTTGGTGAGATGACTTTTAAAATTTCTGTCTATTTTGCTCTATTCCCACTGCTGCTAATCTAGAGGAGATGATCTGAATCTCTTCTCTGGACTTTGGGTTGTTACAATACCCTGTCCAGTCCTCTGTCTGATCTCTATCTTCCTCCCCCCACTGTGTCACCAGCTACACTGAGGCCAGGGACATTTCTAAAGTGCAAATTTTAGATCATGGTTCTTCCCTATTTAAAATTCTCTTGTTACAGGACAGTATCCCCAACAGGGTAGACACAAACTTCCTTTACAGGGCCCTCAATAGCCAATCTAGCTTCATCTTGTGCCATAGTAACCTGTCCTATATTTACACATTATGCTGGAAGTTCTATTAAATGTGAAGCTACATCGTGCTCCTGAGTTTTTGTTTACAGTGTTATGACATCTGAAAAACCCGTTCTCATGATTTCTGTTCACATTCTCTCCCATTCCTTGAGGGAACAGAAGAGAGGGTACATATCCCTCTCTCTAGACACCTCATTTAATATCTCCCTCCCAAATTCTCCCATTTATCTCCAGAAGCAGAACCAACGACTTTCTCATTGGTGCTCACAGTGGAATATACAGATATTTCTACCATCATAAGCAAAACATGCCATTGTACTTTCTCACTTATATGTTTGTGATTACTGGACAGAAAGCTCCTTGAGAGGTAAAAATTAGTTTATCAAAGTTTTTAACCTTAGCACTTGGCATAAAATCACAGTGAATCCTGGCTTACAGGAATTAATCGGTTGATCATATCATACAACAAATAAAAAGTGGAAGTTAACTCTACAGTAACCAAAGAAAAGACTATTACTACCATAATATTATTAACCTCTGTCCATATGTAGAGATCATTACTTTAAAATTATTTGAGTATATTTGCTTATAGTTTAACCCAAATGTATGCTAATTCTTTATTCACAGATTCACCTGACTCATTTTCTTCATTTTTTACTTACATTATTTTTTTTAAGATTTTATTTATTTATTTGAGAGAGAGAATGAGAGATAGAGAGCACGAGAGGGAAGAGGGTCAGAGGGAGAAGCAGACTCCCCGCCGAGCAGGGAGCCCGATGCGGGACTCGATCCCGGGACTCCAGGACCATGACCTGAGCCGAAGGCAGTTGCTCGACCGACTGAGCCACCCAGGCGCCCTTTTACTTACATTCTTGTTATGGATTTTCATTGAAAAATTACACCTGCTCTACTTCAAAAGACAGTTTGTTGTAATTTTTTACTTCCTCACTCTAATTCATCTTAAGAACAATTAGGATGATCAAGGAGAGCTTTAGTCATTAACTCTCTTTGCAGGTGTATCCAAAGTCTCTATCTTTAGCATTGACCTTTTCCCTTAAATCCAAATATAACTGCTGTTTCCTAAACATCTCCACTTGGATGGCCAACAGAACCCCCAGGTCAGGTATCAAAACACAAAATCATCTTTTACCAAGAAACTTCACACTTTCCTCTCTACGATAATGGCTCCATTATTCTTTAAACACTCTATAATATTCCCTAAAAAGATAAGCCTCTAAATATTAGAGCTGACACCTTAAGAAGTCTTTCCTTTTGTCCTCTCTTTTCCATCTTCATTTGTTCCACTTCACTTCAGTTACTCATTACCTGTTAACTAGTTGGAATTACCTACTGGAATTAACTCCCAGATTGCCTCCCTGTTCTGAAATCTCCCTGCTGTAATAAAGTCTATGATGCTAGATTAATCTCTCCAAGGTACAATTTGGATTGTGACTTTCAAGCTCAAAAGTCTTGTTTAGGTTTCCATTTCCTACCCACAGACTCAAACCAGCCAACATTAAAGAACCTCTTTAAAATCTTTCCTCAGTCTACCTCTCCAGTATTTTAGTTTAGCACTTTTTCCACTAAAAAATGTCTGCCTTTATTAATGCAATACACTTTTATTGAATTCTTCCCTGGTAGGAGGAATGGTTTTAGGCAGAAATGGAAATAAGTATATGAATCGGGTGGCTTTTACCTTTGAGGATCTTACTCTACAACAGGGGATATATACATACACATTTCACAAACATATATACATACATAATTGTTCATACTTAGGTTATTAAAACTAGTAAGGCCTATACAACTGATGTAGATTATATAAAGAGAAAATGCCCGTCTCTGAATTTTAAAAATGAAATAAATTTACAAATATTTGAGAGGAGGGGGAAGGCTATTTTGGTATTTGGACTGTTTTTTTGTTTTACCCAATGCATTCTACCTGCTTTACAACTCAAGCAAAAACCCAAATAACACAACTAACAAAATAGACAAAGGACCTGAATAAAGTTTCCCAAAGAAGACATAAAGATGGCTAATAGGCACAGGAAAAGATGTTCAACACCATTAATCATCAGGAAAATACAAATCGAATCTACAATGAGTAGATTACCTTACACCTGTCAGAATGGGTACTATCATCTGTGGGATTTAAGAAATAAAACAGATGAACATAGGGGGAAATAGAGAGAGGCAAACCAGTAAAGAGACTCTTAACTATGGAGAAAAAACTGAAGGTTACTGGAGGGGAGGTGGGCAGGGGGATGAGTTAAAAGGGTGATGACGATTAAGGAGGGGGCACTTGTGATAAGCACTGGGTGTTGTATGAAGTGATGAATCACTAAATTCTACACCTGAAATTAATATTAAACTGTTTGTTAACTAACTGGAATTTAAACAAAAACTTAGAAAAAAAGACAAGAAATACAAGTGTTAGGAAGGATGTGGGGGGAAAAAAGAACTCTCATGTACTGTTGGTAGGAATATAAATTGGTACAGCCACTATGGAACACAGTATGGAGCTTCTTCAAAAAATTAAAAATAAAACTACCAAATGATCTAGCAATCCCATTTCTGAGTGTGTGTTCAAAGGAAATAATATCACGATTTTGAAGAGATATCTGCACTCCCATGTTCATTGTAGCATTATTCACGATAACTATGATATGTAAACAATCTAAATGTCTGTTGGGGCAGAAAAATGCATAAAGTTACATATATGATATATATATACAATGGAATATTACACATCCTTTAAAAAGGAAATCTTGCCATTTTTGACAACATGGATGAACCTCAAAAACATTATGCTAAGTGAAATAAGCCAGACACAGGTAAATATTATGTGATCTCACTTTTATGTGGATTCCTTAAAGGAAAAATAAGACCCTACAGAGTAGAGTACTGGTTATGAGAAGCTGAGGTGTAGAGGGAAAGGGAAAATTAAAGAAGGAAGAATGGCAGTTGCCAGGGGTTGAGAGGCAGGTGGTCATGGGGAGTCACTATTTAATGGGTATAGAGTTTTAGTTCTGCACTAAGAAAAGAGTTCTGAAAATGAATGATGGCTGTACAATAACTTGAATGTATTTAATATCACTGAACTATATACCTAAGATAGAAAATTTTATGTGCATTTTACCACAATAAAAAAAATCAGAAAAAAATATTCTACTAGCTTTTCATTCCCAATCACACAGTCCCTTGTTTTAGAGAAATTACATTAGACAACTATTTCCTTAACACTTTCCTACCTCTGTGTTCTGTTTATTATATGCTTACAGTTCCAAAGCACCTCCACGTATAGATATTCTACCAATCTTTCAGGAGTAGTCTAAGGTCAAGCATGAAGTCTTCTTGGTGTTCTCCACCCATGTAGCCTCTTTTACAAAGACTGATAAACCTAGGTGGGAGGAGTAAGATGGCGGAGGAGTAGGAGACCTAAATTTCATCTGGTCCCAGGAATTCAGCTAGATAGGGATCAAACCATTCTGAACACCTACAAACTCAACAGGAGATCGAAGAAAAGAATAGCAGCAACTCTCTGAACAGAAAAACGACCACATTCTGGAAGGTAGGATGTGCGGAGAAGTGAATCTGAGGTGATATTCAGGAAGACAGACAGTGAGGGGGAGGGGCCTCCATCAGCTGCTACAGGCAAGTGACAGAGCCGCGGAGCACAAAATCGGAAATTTTAGAAGTCGGCTCCGCTGAGGGACGTCGCTCCAGTGGCTAAGCAGGGGGTGGAACTCTCGCTGGGACAGTGTGGTCTCAAGACCCTTGGGGTCACAGAAAGACGGGGGGTGCCTGAACGTGGCAGAGCTCCCAGGTATCGGAGCGGGAAAGCTGACAGCAGAGATGGAGCAGAGGAGTGGGCTCTCAGCTTGGGGTTGCCGTAAACTCTGATCTGTGGCACAGTCGGACCACTGCTCTTTCAGCAGGAACCCAACAAGCGGCAGATCCAGGGAGATTCCCCTTCTTCCCCTGGGAGGAGCGGTGCGGGAGGGCACCGCAAGGATCTGCTGGGTTTGAAGACTCTACATGGAGTCGTGTGCCAGAGATAGAAACACTCAGTCACAGGCCAGGTGAGCATGGAGTGCTGCGGAGACCGGGGAGATGGGAGTGATTGATTGCTTTTCTCTGGGGGTGCACTGAGGAGTGGGGCCCCGAGTTCTCGGCTCCTCTGAGGCGGAGATTGGGAGGCCACCATTTCAGTTTCATCTGCCAAAGCTGTGTGGAAAGCTTGCAGGGAACAAAAACTCCTGGGAGCAAACCCGAGCTGATTACTTAGCCCGGCTCCCGGCAAGGGCGGAGCAATTCCACCTCCAGCAAAGACATTTGGGAACCACGGCAACAGGCCCCTCCCCCAGAAGATCAGCAAGAACAGCCAGCCAAGACCAAGTTTACCGATCAATGACAATGGCAGAACTCCAGCACTAGGGGAATACACCACATAGAATTCATGACTTTTCCCCCATGATTCTTTAGTCTTTCAAAGTTATTTTTTTTATTTCTTTTTTTTTTGAATTTTTCTTTTTCCCCTTTTCAACCAACATCTTATCAATCCCTTTTTTAAAAATCTATTTTATTTTTCATTTTTAGAGTCATATTGTATCCCTTCATAGTAGTTAATCTTATTTTTGGTATATATATATATATATATAAGTTGTTCTCTCTCTTAAAATTTTGGGATACAGTTTCTTCCAACAGACCAAAATATACCCTAAATCTCTAGTATATGGCTCTGTTCTAGTCTCCTGCCTAATCACATTCTCTCCTTTTTTTTTTAATTCCTCTTCTTTCTTTTTCAACTAACTTATCAATTCCTTTTATAAAATCTTATATAATTTTCATCTTTACAGTCTTATTCCATTCCTTCAAAGTATTTACCCTTATTTTTGTACATATATAAGTTTTACTTTCTTTAAAATTTTGGGAGGCACTTTCTTCTAACAGACCAAACTATGCCCAAAACCTAGTGTGTGGCACTGATCTATGCACTTTATGCATTTTATTCTCTCATTCATCTATTGTGCTCTGAACAAAATGACAGACAGAAAAAATCACCACAAAAAAAAAGAACAAGAGGCAGTACCAACTGCCAGGGACCTAATCAATACGGACATTAGTAAGATGTCGGAACTAGAGGTCAGAATGACGATTTTAAACGTACTAGCTGGGCTTGAAAAAGGCATGGAAGATATTAGAGAAACCCTTTCTGGAGAAATAAAAGAACTAAAATCTAACCAAGTCAAAATAAAAAAGGCTATTAATGAGGTGCAATAAAAAATGGAGGCTCTAACTGCTAGGATAAATGAGGCAGAAGAGAGAATTAGTGATATAGAAGACCAAATGATGGAAAATAAAGAAGCTGAGAAAAAGAGATAAACAACTACTGGATCACGAGGGCAGAATTTGAGAGGTAAGTGACACCATAAGATGAAACAATATTAGAATAATTGGGATCCCAGAAGAAGAAGAAAGAGAGAGGGGGGCAGAAGGTATATTGGAGCAAATTATAGCAGAGAACTTCCCTAATTTGGGGAAGGAAACAGGCATCAAAATCCAGAAGGCAGAGAGAACCCCCCGTAAAATCAATAAAAATAGGTCAACACCCCGACATCTAATAGTAAAACTTACGAGTCTCAGAGACAAAGAGAAAATCCTGAAAGCAGCTTGAAACAAGAGATCTGTAATGTACAATGGTAGAAATATTAGATGGCAACAGACCTATCCACAGAGACCTGGCAGGCCAGAAAGGACTGGCATGATATATTTAGAGCGCTAAATGAGAAAAGTATGCAGCCAAGAATACTATATCTAGCTAGGCTGTCATTGAAAATAGAAGGAGAGAGAAAAAGCTTCCAGGACAAACAAAAACTAAAGGAATTTGCAAACACAAAAGCAGCCCTCCAAGAAATATTGAAAGGGGTCCTCTAAGCAAAGAGAGAGCCTAAAAGCAACATAGACCAGAAAGGAACAGAGAGAATATACAGTAAGTCACCTTACAGGCAATACAATGACACTAAATTTTTTTTTTTAAAGATTTTATTTATTTATTTGACACAGAGAGAGACAGAGCAAGAGAGGGAACATGAGCAGGGGGAGTGGAAGAGGGAGAAGCAGGCTTCCCGCTGAGCAGGGAGCCCGATGTGGGGCTCGATCCCAGGACCCTGGGATCATGACCTAAGCCGAAGGCAGACGCCTAACGACTGAGCCACTCAGGCGCCCCGACACTAAATTCATATCTTTCAATAGTTGTCCTGAATGAAAATGGTCTAAAGGCCCCAATCAAAAGACACAGGGTATCAGATTGGATAAAAAACAAGACCCATCAATATGCTGTCTGCAAGAGATTCCTTTTAGACCCAAAGACATCTCCAGACTGAAATTGAGGGGCTGGAAAACCATTTAACATGCTAATGGACACCCAAAAGAAAGCTGGGGTGGCAATTCTTATATCAGACAAATTAGATTTTAAACCAAAGACTTTAATAAGAGATGAGGAAGGACACTATATCGTACTTAAAGGGTCTATCCAACAAGAAGATCTAACAATTTTAAATATCTATGCCCCTAACATGGAAGCAGCCAATTATATAGCCAATTAATAACAGAATCAAAGAAACACATCAACAACAATACAGTAATAGTAGGGGACTTTAATAACCCCCTCACGGAAATGGACAGATCATCTAAGCAAAAATCAACAAGGAAATAAAGACTTTAAATGAGACACTGGACCAAATGGACTTCACAGATCTATTCAGAACATTCCATCCCAAAGCAACAGAATACACATTCTTCTCTAGTGCCCATGGAACATTCTCCAGAATTGATCACATCCTAGGTCACAAATCAGGTCTCAACCAGTACCAAAAGTTTGGGATCATTCCCTGCATATTTTCAGACCACAATGCTTTGAAACTGGAACTCAATCAGAGAGGAAAGTCAGAAAGAACTCAAATACATGGAGGCTAAAGAGCATCCCACTAAAGAATGAATGGGTCAACCAGGAAATTAAAGAAGAATTTAAAAAATTCATGGAAACAAATGAAAATGAAAACACAACTGTTCAAAATCTTTTCCATACAGCAAAGGCGGCCCTAAGAGGAAAGTATATAGCAATACAAGCCTTTCTCAAGAAACAAGAAAGGTCTCAAATACACAACCTACCCTACACCTAAAGGAGCTGGAGAAAGAACAGCAAATAAAGCCTAAACCCAGCAGAAGAAGAGAAATAATAAAGATCAAAGCAAAAATCAATGAAATAGAAACCAAAAGAACAGTAGAACAAATCAACAAAACTAGGAGCTTGTTCTTTGAAAGAATTAATAAGATTGATAAACCCCTGGCCAGATTTAACAAAAAGAAAAGAGAAATGACCCAAATAAATAAAATCGTGAATGAAAGAGGAGAGATCACAACCAACACCAAAGAAATACAAACAATTATAAGAACATATTATGAGCAACTACATGCCAGCAAATTAGATAATCTGGAAGAAATGAATACATTCCTAGAGATGTATCAACTACCAAAATTGAACCAGGAAGAAATAGAAAACCTGAACAGACCTATAACCACTAAGGAAATTGAAGCAGTCATCAAAAATCTCCCAACAAACAAAAGCCCAGAGCCAGATAGCTTCCCAGGGGAATTCTACCAAACATTTAAAGAATTAATACCTATTCTTCTGAAACTGTTCCAAAAAAGAAAAATGGAAGGAAAACTTGCAAACTTGTTTTATGAGTCCACCATTACCTTGATCCCCAAACCAAAGACCCCCATCAAAAAGAATTACAGACCAATATCCTTGATTAACACGGATGCAAAAATAATCACCAAAATACTAGCCAATAGGATCCAACCGTACATTAAAAGGATTATTCACCACGACCAAGTGGGATTTATCCCTGGGCTGCAAGGTTGGTTCAACTTCTGCACATCAACATGATACAATACATTAATAAACGAAAGAACGAGAACCATATGATCCTCTCAATAGATAGAGAAAAAAGCATTTGAAAAAGTACAACAACGTTTCTTGATCAAAATTCTTCACAGTATAGGCACAGAGGGTACATACCTCAATGTCATAAAAGCCATCTATGAAAACCCCACAGAGAATATTCTCAATGGGGAAAAACTGAGAGCTTTCCCCCTAAGGTCAGGAACACGGCAGGGATGTCCACTATCACCACTGCTATTCAACATAGTATTAGAAGTCCTAGCCACAGCAGACAACAGAAAGAAATAAAAGGCATCCAAATTGGCAAAGAAGTCAAACTCTCACTCTTTGCAGATGATATGATACTGTATGTGGAAAACCCAAAGGACTCCACCCCAAAATTACTAGAACTCATACAGGAACTCAGTCAAGTGGCAGGATATAAAATCAATGCACAGAAATCAGTGGCATTCCTATACACCAACAACAAGACAGAAGACAGAGAAATTATGGAGTCAATGCCATTTACAATTGCACCCAAATCCATAAGATACCTAGAAATAAATCTAACCAAAGAGGCAAAGAATCTGTCCTCAGAAAACTATAAAATACTCATGAAAGAAATTGAGGAAGACACAAAGAAATGGAAAAATTTTCCATGCTCATGGATTGGAAGAACAAATATTGTGAAGATGTCAATGCTACCTAGAGCAATCTACACATTTAATGCAATCCCTATCAAAATACCACCCACTTTTTTTCAAAGAAATGGAACAAATAACCCTAAAATTTGTATGGAACCAGAAAAGACCATCAATAGCCAGAGGAATGTTGAAAAAGAAAAGCAAAGCTGGTGGCATCACAATTCCAGACTTCAAGCTCTATTACAAAGTTGTCATTATCAGGACAGTATGGTACTGGCACAAAAACAGACACATAGATCGATGGAACAGAATCGAGAGCCCAGAAATGGACCCTCAACTCTATGGTCAACTAATCTTTGACAAAGCAGGAAAGAATGTCCAATGGAAAAAAGACAGTCTCTTCAACAAATTGTGTTGGGAAAATTGGACAGCCACATGCCGAAGAATGCAACTGGACCATTTCCTTACACCACACACAAAAATAGACTCGAAACGGTTGAAAGACCTCAATGTGAGACAGGAGTCCATCAAAATCCTAAAGGAGAACACAGGCAGCAACCTTTTCGACCTCAACCACAGCAACTTCTTAGAAATATCACCAAAGGAAGGGAAGCAAGGGCAAAAATGAACTATTGGGACTTCATCAAGATAAAAAGCTTTTGCACAGCAAAAGAAATAGTCAACAAAACCAAAAGACAACTGGCAGAATGGGAGAAGTTATTTGCAATTGATATCAGATAAAGGGCTAATATCCAAAATCTATAAAGAACTTATCAAACTCAACACCCAAAGAACAAATGATCCAATCAAGAAATGGGCAGAAGACATGAATGGACATTTTTCCAAAGAAGACATCCAAATGGCCAACAGACATGAAAAAGTATTCAACATTGCTTGGCATCAGGGAAATCCAAATCAAAACCTCAATGAGATACCACCTCACACCAGTCAGAATGGCTACAATTAACAAGTCAGGAAACGACAGATGTTGGCGGGGATGCGGAGAAAGGGGAACCCTCCTACACTGTTGGTGGGAATGCAAGCTGGTGCAACCACTCTGGAAAACAGTATGGAGGTTCCTCAAAAAGTTCAAAATAGAGCTACCAGATGACCCAGCAATTGCACTACTGGGTTTTTACCCCAAAGATACAAATGTAGTGATACGAAGGGGTATGTGCACCTTGATGTTTATAGCAGCAATGTCCACAATAGCCAAACTATGGAAAGAGCCAAGATGTCCATCGACAGATGAATGGATAAAGGAGAGGTGGTATATATACACAATGGAATATTATGCAGCCATCAAAAGGAATGAAATCCTGCCATTTGCAACAATGTGGATGGAACTGGAGGGTATTATGCTGAGCAAAATAAGTTAATCAGAAAAAGATGTATCATATGATCTCACTGATGAGGAATTCTTAATCTCAGGAAACAAACTGAGGGTTGCTGGAGTGGTGGGGGGGTCGGAGGCATGGGGTGGCTGTGTGATAGACATTGGGGAGGGTATGTGGTATGGTGAGTGCTGTGAATTGTTTAAGACTGTTGAATCACAGACCTGTACCTCTGAAACAAATAATACATTATATGTTAAAAAAAAAAAGATAGTAGGAAGGCAAAAATGAAGGGGGGAATCAGATGGGGAGACAGCCATGAGAGACTATGGACTCTGAGAAACAAACTGAGGGTTTTAGAGGGGAGGGTGTCGGGGGATGGGTTAGCCTGGTGATGGGTATTAAGGAGGGCACGTACTGTATGGGGCACATTGTTTGTTTTACACAAACAATGAATCATGAAACACTACATCAAAAATTAATGATGTAATGTATGGTGATTAACATAATAATAAAAAAGAAATATAAATTGCTACAAAAAAAAGATTGATAAACCTATACCTTCTTCATAATTGAGCTCTTCAATGCCTAATCTATTATCTTGGGCATACCAAGCACTTGATATATGTTTACATTAATTTATTCAGCAAATATTCAATGAATATCTCTTGCATAGTGGGTACTATTCCATTGCCAGGTAAACAGCTAAGAACACAGTAACAAGACATCTGCCATGTAGTGCTCACATTATAAAGTAAGTGAGATAGACAATGGCAAATGGACAAATGAATATTGAACACTTATTTGTTCAATTGATAGATGCTGGTAAAAAATGAAGTGGGGTACAAGATGAAAGGAAGTGTCAGAGTATGGGGTACTTAATTTATGTAAATGGTCCAGGAAATTTCACAATGAGGTGACATTTGATACAGAAATGTAAAGAAAGTGGGGGAATAAGCTCTGTGAATATCTGAGGGAAGAGAATTTCAGGTAGAAGGTACAGCAGGTGCAAACACTCTGAGAAAGCAGGTGCTTGGCACATTTGAAGAACAGCAAAGCTCACGATGACTGGAGCAGAAGGGTCAAGGAAGGTGTGCAGCAAACAAGGACTGAGGAGTAGCAGAGGAAGCTTATGGGCCTTATGGAATAGGTAATATGGAAGTCATTGGTGACTTTGAAAATAGATAAAATATATTGTGTGGATTTTGAGGAATTAGTGGAGAAAAATAAAGAATAGCACTTTCTATCATTTTTGTTCTAAAGGAAGGAGAAAAGTGGGGCAAGAATTGGAGAGGAATATTGGATCAAGGCATTTTTTTTTTAGGATGGAAGTAATAATAGCAATCTTACAGGGATATTCCAGAAGAGAGAAAAATTGATGGTGCTGAAGAAAGATGATGTAATAATAGTCTTGAAAAGGTGAGAGGAAATGGGATTTAGATCACAAATTTGCTACCATCATGTTCAGGTCATTCAAAGAAACCGAAAAGAGGCAGACTACATGGTCCGGAGGCAGAGAAATGAAAAGATGAGAGATGAACTTGCAGAAAGTCTCATCTGATCACTCCTCTTCATTGAATGATCTGAAAGTAGGCATAAGAATGTTGTTCCTGTTTTTTAAGAAATAAAAAACAAAACCTACCAGTGGCTGCAACATGCTGACTCCAACCTTAAATTTCTCCTTATGCTCTTCAACACTTAGGTCAATTATTGTTTATCCTTATCTAATTAAATATATTTCTAATTCTCAGTTTAAAATTCTAGCTCTGTTCTAGGCACACTAATTTGTCAAATCCAGCTGGCAATCTTTAAATTTATACCAGAGAATGAACACTCTGAAGTATCTTAGTATTATTTTATACAGATGAATTTGTTAAAAAGAGACATATGTTTACATATAAATAAGGATATTGCATGTGTATTTAGAAGTCTATAATGACCTGCCAAATTACCATTTTGTGTGGCAGTGGTAAATCAATTTCTTAAAACTAAATACTATGAAAATGAATTATAGCCAGCAAAATCATAATTCATATAATGTAATCTTCAGAGCTATTATGAAAAGGCAAGAACCCCCCAAAAAGTCTGTTCCTGTGGCTTTTAACACAGTTCATAAAGAAAAGAGTATCATGGCCAAATAAGCTTGAAAAATTTTAAGTTAAACTGTGAGCGTCACTCCTGGATTTCTGTGAGCCTTTAGTGTGCTTTATGTGTGTAAATTCTCAAGAGGGGGATAGGCCATGCATGGCTTTCCAAACCTACTGGACCATTTGGCCTTTTTTCCATGGAAGACCCTACAGGATTACCTGCCTACAGAATATACTTTGAGAAATGCTGGGTAATGTGATACTTGGTCTGAGAAGCAGAATAGTATAAGCAAAAATAAAATATTCCCTTGAATTATTAGTATAATGAATTTGTCTTATAAAAAAAACTTTCACATTTAAGTTGTCATTTTTTAAGAGTTTGCTTTTCACTAAATATTATTCTCCCTTTGCACTCAGCAGTTTTAACATTAATTACAATATGATCATTCCCTAATAGAACCATCTCCACATATGTGTTTGTTTTCTCAAACTTTTGGTATTTGAAATAATTCATCAGTAGAGTATCTGAAGGAAAGTCAATGAAAAATTAAGTTTGAAATGCATACAAAAAAATCAATGCTAATCTCAATATCTAGAAATACTATGGTAAATGATAAGCTGTCATCCTTTATATGTTTTAAGAAGTGGTCTTTATTATTGAAAAGTAATTATTAAGAATGCTTACAATTATAATAATAATTATATAATTATGCTTAGTAGTTTCAGGTCCTTAGAAAAGGTAAAAAAAAAAAAAACCTGTCAAAGAGCTGACATTAGTTCATAGGGTGCAAGATATATTTCAGAATGGTTCTATTCAATGTCATTCCTTGAACCAATATAGTCTAGATGTTACATACTTATATTTCCATACGACTAGAAGAGCTTTTAGGAAAACATGTCACTTTTCATTCTAGGGTTAGATTCAAAGGTTGGTATTTATTTTTGAGTGTTACTAATATTCTAGATACAAAGGCATCAGTAAAAAAGCATATTTCCGCACTGTTCAAAGAGGAAAAATATATGAAGCAATACAAGTTGTAATTTTTATCTAAGTAAAAACTAAACTTTCATTCAAACTTGCTATATTGCTAGTTTTAATTTTATAAAGAATCCGATATCCTGTTTAAGGCACAACTGATATGATGGAATAAAGTGATTGTCCAGGTATCTTCTGGTTTAGATTTTTCTTTTGTCAGAATTAGTGTGCAATTTCAAATAAGCCTGAGGGTGGAGATGATTTACAAACACCACAAAAGTATGAGCTGCTCAGTGATTCGGTCTTCCTTGTGAATTTTTTTCTGAATTATTTTAGTTGTAGTTTTATATAATCATGGAAGAAATTCAATTTAATTCAGTATATATTTGAGCATCCACTGGGCCCAGGTACTAGAGATAAAGACATGAAAATAAATATTTCCTGCCTGAGAGCAGTCAGTAATCTAGTTAGATAGATACTTTACAATGTAGGTACAGAACAATGGACTATTATAGAGTGTGAAGAATGCTATGCTATTGCTGTGGAATTATAAGATTAAGTGATTTTTGTCTCCACTCAGTGAAATAATTACAGAGATGGCATTTGAATAGGTGCTTAAAATGTTAGGCCTAGCTCAAACCCAGTGGTTTAGCAGGAAGTGATCTGATTATTGATAGAAAAATATAGCCTATGTACTTGTGAACTTCATCATTTAATTCTTTCATTTATTCATTAATTCAGTCCATTAATCATTAAATCTGTATTTAATGAGCATATATTGCATATTAGACAGATTTAAATAGGCTATAGTCATAGTACTGGACAAGACAGGTAAGGGTCATAATCCCAGGTTAATTATATTCTGGGGGTAAGGGAGACAGTGCAAAAGCAGATAAGAAACTTGCATAGAGATAAATAGAAAGCTAATTTTAGACTGGGATAATTTCAGTGGCGGATCTCATTAGGATTATATTGGAGTATTTTGGCAATGTATTGAGAGCTATTTTCACTGGAGAGCTTAAGAACAGCTTATTTGAGAAAGTGACCCTAGTGTGGACCTTACAGAGTATGAGATGGAGCCAGTTAGCCAAAGGTGGCATAGGGAGATAGGGGAAAATGTTCAGGACAGAGGGAAAGACAAGTTCAATGGCTCCCAGGTGCACTAACATTGCAAGAACCTGAGGCAGAAGGGGGTAGGGTAACAAGTTGATCTTGGAGATACAGGAAGGAGTTAGGATAGAATGCAGTCCAGACTACAACAGGGGATGTTAGTTTCATTCTACTTTCAATTATGGTGAAGGTATGGGAAGGACTACCTTATTTATATTTTATAAAGGTAACTCTGGCTGTTCCAAGGAGAATGCATTCAGATGGGGAGTAAAAAGGTGAGCAGGACATCTAATTTGGAGTCAATAAGTACTTAAAAAAAAAAAAAGGTTGGTGGCTTCCTTTAGAGTGGTGGCAGTGGAAATAAAAGCATAAAAACTGCACAAACAATGAATCATGGAACACTACATCAAAAACTAATGATGTAATGTATGGTGATTAATATAACAATAAAAAAATTAAAAAAAACATAAAAACTGAAAATATAATTTGCTGGTAGATCAGAAAGTCTATCCAGATGGGTTAGAGAAGAGGAGAGGATGTGGGAGAGGGTGGATGAGGAAAAGAATCAACTAATATACATATATTTTTGTTTGAAGAACTAGGTAAAAGGTGATATAGTTCTGAGGCGAAGAAGGCTGGGTGAGCTGCCCTTGTATGTTTCTGGATTTCAGTATACTCATATTACAGAATTTATCACTTATCTGTTTATAGTATAAGGGCCCATTATTACATACAACAACCTTCTTCACATCACAGCTCATACTCAGGGGTACTTCCTAATGCCAAGCACTGAGATAGGCGCATTACTTAACATTTTCTCATTTACTCTTTACAATAAAAACCATGTTGAAGGCACTGTTTTAATCCCTGATGTATAGATAAGGAGACTGATACATGGTGAAGCTCTGCAATTTGCTTTTGTTGATTCAAGGAATGGGTATCAGGAATTGGATCTTAACCCAGGTCTGGATCTAGTTCCAGACATGGGCTTGGGCTTGTTTAGAAAAGTATGATGTGAGTAACGCTCCTCATTCAATTTTCTGAGAGAACTGATTCTTTGTGCAGCACTTTGTAGTTTGACTATATCATAATTTTTTTTTCATTCAATGGAGTTCTCACAACCTCTGAAGTATATATTAAATTTTAAAGAAGAGGGAATGGATACCAAAAAATTTAATGTAATTAACCAAAGTCACCCTATGAAAAAAGAGAATCAGTATTTAAACAAAGACCATTAGATGTGATAGTCTATGCTCATTCCTCAGGACAGGGTATTGGGTTAAAATCTTGGCCAAGCAAGGCCTGACTCCAGTTGGAAAGTGACAACCTAGAAGGAAAATATAGTCAACTATGCATTATTTGCCTGAAGAAATGGAGATAATATGGTGATAAAAGCAAAAGAATCTATGAAATAATCAGGAATTTATTTTAACTAGATGGCTATATTTTAAAATATCTTTGTGCTATTTAAACAATGGGAAAATCAAAGCTCTTTGAGATTTTGTAAAGACTACAATGCTATAATATATGTGTATTTTGCTTGATTTTTCAGCAAGTATTTTTCTGTGCATTTGTCAGTATTAGGGTAGTTAAAAGAGAATTTGATGAGTCTATCACTGATTCTAAAGCACACTTAGAAAGATAAAACACTGTCATGCCTATGTTTGTCCTTTATGTATTCCTATATAATATAAATTATTAATAATAAAATAGCGTATCTTTTTTAAAATGTTGCTGTAGTGATTAGTTTTCTGTGAATGTTTATATGCATTTGCAATTGTGTTTTATGTAGAATAGAGAAAAAATTAACAAAGTTAATGTTTTTAGGAAGACTCCAAAATATTTGGGTTTGGATTAAAGTGTCATGGATATTTTTCTGTAGAAGAATCTGCAGAGAAAAGCACCTAAGCTACAGGTGCTGCTTCAGCAATTTGTTTTCCACTGGGGGGTGGGGTGGGGGGAACAAACAGAAAAGACAAAGCATCAAGTATACCTGATTCTCCAATTTGAAAAAAATGCTATATTTTGTAAACATCAGAAAAACAGGGCTTTATATAGACTGTCAGTAAGAACAGGAGAATATATAACTGGAAATGCTATAGATATTCTTTAGAATATAATTCTACAAATTAAAAAAGTGTGTCTTGTTTAATTGGAATTGCTATTTTTATCCCATAAATCATTTTCTCAACAAAGATATTTAAAAACTTAGTATATAGTGTTTTATCTATATAAAGAATAGTTTAGGGCGCCTGGGTGGCTCAGACGGTTAAGCATCTGCCTTCGGCTCGGGTCATGGTCCCAGGGTCCTGGGATCGAGCCCCGCATCGGGCTCCTGCTTGGCGGGGAGCCTGCTTCTCCCTCTCCCACTCCCCCTGCTTGTGTTCCCTCTCTCGCTGTGTGTCTCTCTCTGTCAAATAAATAAATGGAATCTTTAAAAAAAAAAAAAAAAAGAATAGTTTAATCACACATAGTATTTCCTATGATCATGTCCTCATCTTTGTTGTATCTGGATCTATTGACATTAACAACATCTGTGTTATCTGACAGAAAGAAGTGCAAGCATGCAGCAGTAGATCAGCCAGGGCTAACCTGGGAATGCGAAGGGACTCAATCAGTCTTAGAGTCTCAGAAATTTAGAACTGGGAGTTATTGTGGAGATCTGGCCCATATTCATCCTTTCTATATGAAGAAAGAGAATCAGAGAGGAGAAACAATCCGCCTAAGCCATGATGTGTTTGTGGCAGAGTGGTGTATGCTGACCACGAAACAAATACCACCAAGCAAAATCTGAATAGAGATGTAGATAGAAACATAAAGGAGAGAAATCAATTACCAGGACACATTTTCCCTGCTGCTTCAGCCGTTCTCCAATAGTTGAAGAGCAGCTCAGACATTTAACACTTTCAGATTCTAGTAGCTAACATTTAGCAAAACAACTTTCCACCGTTTTAAATTATTTCCCAAATATTCTCACAAAAGGTAAAAAAATGAACAGAAACTTATTTTAAATAGACCTAATGGCCTCCTTTCGCTTAACTAAATGTCCTGTTGTAGTAATTTTACTATTAAGAAAAAAGTTGTCCATAATGACATAAAAGGGATTTTAAAAAGATGTATGTTTTGCTGTTTAAAGACAAAATAAGACCCAAACATTTATCTTCTTATTTTCGAAGTGTATGGAGAGTACCTATTGTGCTAAAAGAATTCAATCCTCAGAGAAATAGGAACTTTGACTATAACAGCAAAATAGTCCTTACATTTGAAATTCTAGATATTGTCAGTTTGTCACATTATCTTTTCATTATATAAATACAGCTTGCATTTAATTTTCATACAATTTGTTTTAATCAGTTCAACTGAACAAGATGAAGGTCACCAATCATGGAGTATCTAACCCAAGCAACTTAACAAGGACAGCATTCACTAAGTCATGAATGAATCATTTTGAGTAATAGAAGTTTCAATTTCCTGTCTATTGGAACTAATGAATGAAAGACAAAATATTTTAAAATAAAGATGATGCATTTACCACAAAAAAAGTCCAATTCCCTCAAATACAAGGAGGAAAAAAAAGATCAAATTCTAACATAGTAAGGTAAATGTTGTGCCTATAAGATTTTGAAGATAAGCACAATATTGGGTTTCAATTGATCCTCTATATCTTCCCTTTGATATTGACAGACTCTAGACTCTACAAGAATTTTATGTACCTATTCTTGATGCCATGAGTAGCTTCCACTGTGGCTTTTCAACTATTTCCAATTCCCTCAAACTATAGATTACACAATGACACTATCATTCTTTGTGATACATTTGTTCTGATTAATTACTGAAAGCAAAATTATCTAATGAAGAATCCTTCAGTTTTTCTGTATTGGTAAGGAAATTTTGGTCAAATAAACAGCAGCAAGATATTGGGTGCTGGATAATTTCAGGAAAAGTGAAACTTCTTAGTTCTCAGGATCTTGCAGGGAGGAATAAGAAGCTAAGAGCAAATCTGGAGTGGGAAGAATAGACTCTTGGAATGAAAAAGAACCAGGAAACAGATAGTTATGTCAGAAAACATCTAAATAAGGCACACAGCATCCAAAGCACAAACAAATGGTTATCAGAGCATTAAAGACAAAGATAGTAGGGACAACCAGGTGAGTTCAGTGACAAATCAAAACATTCAGTAAATAGTGGAACAGGCTTTGTAAAAGGTGTTAAGGACTGATGGTTTTACTTTATCCCTACTTTAAGATGAAAATTATCTTCCAGGACTTGTCTAGATAGGCATTACCTTAAACCTCAAGGTATCTAAATCTTCTTTACTTTTTTTCTTTCCTCATTTTGAGTTATATGTATATATCTAGACTAGAACTTCCAAATTTGCAGAAGCTTAAAGAAGCTAAGAAAACAAATCAACAAATCAAAGTAACAATAAAATTAAATCAATAAACACAAATAACCATACTTGATAAAATTTAGAGGCTACTCCTGATTTTTTTTTAAGATTTTATTTATTTGAGAGAGAGAGAGAATGAGATATAGAGAGCACGAGAGGGAAGAGGGTCAGAGGGAGAAGCAGACTCCCCGCTGAGCAGGGAGCCCGATGTGGGACTCAATCCCGGGACTCCAGGATCATGACCTGAGCCGAAGGCAGTTGCTTAACCAACTGAGCCACCCAGGCGCCCCCTGATTTTTTTTTTTTAAATCAAAGTACAACAGTATAAGAGAAAGATATACAAGTATTATAAATAATAATTTTAAAAGTTTAGTGTTTGGCGAAAAAGATAAGAGAAAACCTCAAAACAGTAATACGTTTATGAGTATGAAAGATTTTATGATGACATATTAAATTGTTTTTTGGATTTATTGGATTATAAATGGTATATAAATGTGGATTTTTAATTTATAGTTTTTGAAACTCTTAAATTAAGCTTTTATTTGGAACCAAGTAGAAGATATTTTTTGAAAATAAGAGAGGAATGCTTTTTATTCTGATTTTTAATAGTCATAGCCAATAGCATATATTTATATTAAAATCAAAATTCAAGAAAATGTGTGCTCCCACCAAAACTTAAATTCTCCCCCTCTGTACAGACATATCAAAAACAGATTTTTAGGACTTCCATGGAAGACGGTAGAGTAAGAGGATTCTAAACTCACCTTGTCCCATGGATACAACTAGATAATACCCACATCAGTGTAATAACCCAGAAAATGACCCAAAGACTGCAAGAACAGACTATCTGCAACTAAAAGCAGAGACGAGTCCACATAAAAATGGGTAGGCAGGCCAAAGGCATGGTTGGGAGCCAAATGACTTGTGAGGTTGTCCACAGGAAGGAGCGACACCACAGTCATGGAGAAGGGTGAGAGGCAGAACCCACACACCACAGACAAAGGAGACCCATGTGGAAGGCAAATCCCCATCACATTTGGCTTTGAAAACAGAGGAGCTTAACTTCAGGAATTCTTACAATCAGTGGGGCTTAATACCTGGAACTTTAAATATCACTGGGCTCAGCTTTTGGAGAGCCAGAGGGTCATAGGTAACTGAGTCCCTTCCCTCAAAGAGACAACATAACAAACAGCCCCTCTGAGATACAGCATGGAAGCAGCAGTTTCATAAAATGCCTGTGGTATAGGGGAATGAAATTTATTTACTGATCTCAGAACATGTTCTGGAAGGACGGGGATTTTTAAGAGACTTCTCCAAGAACAAAAGAGCTGGTAAGCACCATTTCCCTCCCCTGCCCCCTAGCCTACATACACAGACACCTGTAAGAACCAACTTGATACCAACTATCTCCATCTAGCTTGCTAACAGCACATCTTGCCCCCCAGCTCTTCTGCAGACCTACCCCCTCCAACCCACCCTCAGCAGTTCTCCAGAGCAGCAACAGGTCTTCTCCTACAGTAGACCAGCTCAAACAAACCTTGCTGACACCACATGCCTGGCCACCGAGTTCTACAATGGACTGCCCCTTCTAACACACACTTCACTGGAATCCAAAGTGGCACCGCAAGTGTAGTAGTGTGCAAGGAATCCTGACAGGAGCCAGCACTACTGGAAAGTGACTCCTGACCTAGGAAAAGGGAAATAATACCACACCAATTTGACTTTGGCTCTAGAAGTGCGCTGGAGGCATATATTTGTCGGACTGAAGCCCCTGCCCACCCACAAAAGCTTTTCAGGGGACAATACAGGGACAGTATTCTGCAGTTTGGTATAACTGTAGCTCTGGCAAATGCCTTGTCTGACCCAACTCAAGCACAGGGCAGCCCCAGACTGGCCCACTAACAACACAGGGACCAAACCCTGCCCACAACAGGCAAAGAGAGCCATTGAAGATGCCTGGACCGAAGGCAAATGCAACTCAGCCACAATAGCAGGGTGGACACAACACACACAGGAGACACCTCTGAAGTGCTAGTTCCTGGGGAACAGGAGATACTGTACTGAAGGGGACTACAGGAACTCTTCAAAAGACTGCTACTTTTAAGAGAAAGAGACATAGCTGACTTTCCAAACACAGAGAAACACAGAGAGTTAGACAAAATGAGTAGACAGAAAAATATGTCCCAATTGAAAGAACAGGACAAAAACACAGCAAGAGAGCAAAATGAAACAGAGATAAGTAGTAGGTCTCCTAGGAAATTTAAATGGTTATAAAGATGCTCACTGGACTTGAGAAAAGAGTAGAGGACCTCTGTGAGAACCTTAACAAGGGTATAGAAAACAAAAAAGAACCAATTAGAGCTAATTCAATGACTAAAAATACACTGGAGAAAATACATAGTAGGCTAGGGGAAGCAGAAGAATGAATGGATCAACAACCTGGAGGACAGAGTTACGGAAATCAGTCAAGCTGTAGTAATAAAAATGAGAATAGATTAAGGGAACTCGACACAATCAAGCATAATAACATTCACATTATAGGGACCCAAGAAGGAGAAGGGAGAGAAAAGAGGATAGAAAATGTATTTGAAGAAATAATAGCTGAAAAATCCCCAAATCTGGGGAAGGAAACAGAAGTCCAGATCCAGGAGGGACAGAGAGACCCAGCAAAATCAACAAGGTACACCCAAGACAGATTGTAATTCAAACAGCAAAACAGTAATGATAAAGGGAGAATTTCAAAAAGCAGCAAGAAAAAGTAAAACAGTCACATATAAGGGAAAACCCACAAGGCAATCAGTGAATTTTTCAGCAGAAACTTAGCAGGCCAAAGGGAGTGGCATGATGGTGGTGAGAGGATAAAACCTGCAATCAAGAATACTCTATCCAGTAAGCCTATCATTCAGAATAGAAGGAGAGATAGAATTTCCCAGACAAACAAAAGGTAAAGGAATTCATCACCACTAAGCTAGCTTTACAAGAAATGTTAAAGGGACTGACTGGAAAGGAAAGATCCTAAGTAGGAGTAAGAAAATTAGGAAGCACAAAAGCAGTAAAATTAAGAATATCTATAAAAATCTGTCAAGGGATTCACAAAATAAATGATGTAATATGATACTATATACCTAAAACGAGGAGAGGAGAGGAGTAAAAACTTAATGCATTTAGAATGGGCTCAAACTTAAGTGACCATCAAATTAATATAGACTGCTATATTCATAAAATGTTATATATAAAACTAAAGGTAACCACAAATAAAAAACCAGTAATAGGTGTACAAAGAATAACAGGAAAGTAATCCACTAAAGAGAGCCAGAAAACCACGAGAGAACAGAGCAAGAAAGGGACAGAGAAGAACTACAAAAACAACCATAAAACAAGTAATGAAAGGGCAATAAGTACATACCTATCAATAATTACTTTGAATGTAAATGGACTAAATGCTCTAATCAAAAGACATAAGGTGATGGAATGGATAAAATAGCAAGACCTATCTATATGCTGCCTACAAGACAATCTCATTTCAGACCTAAAGGCACATACAGATAGAAAGTGAAGGAATGGATAAGTATTTATCATGGAAATGGAAGTGAAAAAAAATCTGGGGTAGTAATACTCTTATTGGACAAAATAAACTTTAAAACAAAAAAAATAACAAGAGACAAAGAAGGACACTACATAATCATAAAGAGAACAATTCAAAAAGAACATATAACAATTGTAATTATTTATACACCAACATGGGAACACCTAAATGCTTGAAGCAGCTACTGACAAACATAAAATAAGTAATCAATAGTAATACAATAATAATAGAGGACTTTAACATCCTACTTAAATCAATGGTTAGATCATCCAAACACAAAATCAACGAGGAAACAATGGCTTTGAATGACTCATTGGGTCAGATGGCTCTAACAGATATATTCATAACATTTTAACCTAAAATGGTGGAATACACATTCTTTTCAAGTGCCCATGAAACATTCTCCAAAATAGATCACATCACAGGTTAGGCCACAAAACATGTCTCAACAAAGTCAAAAAGATTGAAGTCATAGTATGCATCTTTTGTAGCCACACTGTGAAACTAGAAATCAACCACAAGAAAAAAATCTAGAAAGAGCATAAATACATGGAGATTAAATAACATGCTACTAAACAATGAATGGATCAACCATGAAATCAAAGAAGAAATAAAAAATTATATGGAAACAAAGGAAAATGAAAACACAATGATCCAAAATCTTTGGGATGCAACAAATGCTGTTTTAACAGGAAAGTATAGCAACAAGTCAACCTCCAGAAGCAAGAAAAATCTCAAGTAAACAATCTAACCTTACACATAAAGGATCCAGAAAAAGAACAAAACCCAAAATCAGTAGAAGGAAGGAAATAATAAAGATTAAAGCAGAAACAAACAAACAATCACAGCAAAATAGATCAATGAAAGCAGGAGCTGGTTCTTTGAAAAGATCAACAAAATTTATAAACCTTTAGCCAGACTCATAAAAAAAAAAGATGAAGAAGAAGAAGAAAAAGGACTCAAATAAACAAAATCAGAAATGAAAGAGGATAAATAACTGACATCATAGAAATTCAATGGATTCTAAGAGATTATGAGCAATTATATGTCAACAAATTGGACAACCTAGAAGGAATGGATAAATTCCTAGAAACATATAACCTCCCAAACTGAATCAGAAAGAAATATAAAATTTGAAAGGATCAATTACTAGTTATGAAAATGAATAAGTAATTAAAAATATCCCAACAAAGTTTCAGGACCAGACAGCTTCACAGGTGAATTCTACCAAACATTTAAATAAGAGTTAATTCCTATCCTTCTCAAACTATTCCCAAAACTATAAGGAAAGCTTCCTTGCTTCCTTGCAAGGACAGGCCGCACCAATCTACAACACTCTTGGAATCTTTGGTCAGAGCAGCCTCCCATTTACAAGGCAGTAGCCCTAAAAGGTATTTTAGCTTAAATGGTCGGGCAATATGTCAGCTAACTGGGGGATGAGAGGAAAAGTGAGATAGCGGGGAAGGTCTCTCTCCTGGTGGTTATTTTGGTTGTGTTAAAAGTTGGGAGAAGTTGACAACTCTGGCTTTAGATACAATATTTAATGTAACACTAGAGGATACTGTTTGATTAAGAGAAGTGGTAGCACGTTTGGGAATCTGTGATCGTGGAGTCCATTTATTAGAGGAGAAAATCTGCTAAAGGATTTGAAGGAACATGAACGTGAGATTTGGAATTACTACCCCCAATAAATACATCAACTTTGCTAGTGACCCATACTGCCCCATGTGCCCTAGACATAACACCTTTTCTTTTCTTTTCAAGGACTTTCCAACTGGTAGTTGTGAAATTTTTTTAACCTAAGAATGGAAATCAAAGGGACAAGAATTTGCTTTTATGTTCCTTTTAGTTTTGTAGAGCATTATTTCTCAGCTTGCGGGGAGAATCTTAATTCACGTGGGTACTCTGGGGACAAAAATGTATTCTTAGGTTCAGGGTAAAGTTAAAAGCAGAAGTTGTTCCAGCGGAGGAATGGGGGGAAAGCACGGGGGGGAAGGTTTTTCTCTTTACAAGGGAATAAGGTTGCTTTCGAAACCAGTCCTGGTAGACCGGCATCAGTTTAGGGAAGAGACTGTTTCTTAGAAAGTTTGTTTGGTCTCAGAAGGGAGTACACAGGATGGAATATGCTGGCACTTGGGCTCTCTCTGAGCAAGAACTTTAAGACAAATTTGATGGAGATAATCGAGATGTGTTGAGGATTAGTGTTTCTGAAGTTGGAATCTTAGATTTTGAAATGTTAAACCGGAAAATGAAAGTAAAGATCTTAGGTCCTCATCACACACGCAGTTCTCAAGAATCAAGTCTCCTTGGAGGAGTGCTTGAAATAATACCTTGGCTTGTCTGTCCTGGGCTCAGCCTGACACCTTTTCATGCTTTTGAAGATGGTGTTTACAACTCAGACTCCACAGCCCTGTTTTGTATAAAGTAGAACATAGATTATTCAGCAATAGGCAATACTTTTCTTTTAATTACCCAGGGCCCTCCTCCCTTCGTCAGTTTTCCTGTTGTTTTCAGTAGAGAATGATAAAAGGGGAGAGAAAAAAGGGGGTGAGTTTTTGGCCTTGGTCTGGCACACCACTACAACAGAATATTGGCCTATTTCTAGGAAGAAGTCGGTTTTGCCCGTAAAATTTTATCTCACAAATAATAATAAGTGCTACCTGTTGTACCCCAAAGGACAGCTTTTGAAATTATGTGTACAGAAGGACGAAGCTCTACTTATGTTTCAGTTGAGATGCTGTGTCTCGTTTGCATGTCCATCAGTTGCCTAGACTTCTAAATGATTAGTGTCAATGTCTTCCTCACCCTGAATAAGTGAGTGCTAGATTTATAAAATGCCAGGGTTATAAACCCTGGACATTAAACCTAATAAGCACAGACCTTCAAGTGTTGGTTTTTGAAAAGCATAAGGTTAAATTCAGATGAATCACGCTGATAGAGGTACTATGCAGAGAAAGTGGTGGGCAGCTTTCAGGAAAGACTAAAATTTAATCTTGAGCAATATTGAGTATTGAAGGACAGACACTTTTTATTTTCAGAATTTTGCCAAGTAAAATTAAAATTGCCAATAAAATAATCAGTATTAAAGAAATGCCAGGCAAGCTCCTGGCTAGAGAAAACATCTGAGAACTGCATTTGTTCAGCACTCAAGTGTCTGTTCCTGGTGCTTTGCCAGCTCCCAGAGCTGCAGAGAAGAAGGAGAATGCCTGTCCCGTGGAGGCTTACCGTCTAGGGGTAGCATTTACAGAATGCATGAGTACACCCATTTTTGGTTTACCTAGATAAACATGTTTTAGTTTGCCACTGGTGGAAATGAGAGGCCAGCCTTTGGACACTTTAAACAGCAAAGTGTGGTGTACCTTTTTTTTTTAAGTAAGAAATTAATGTTTCTCAAGATTGTAGTGTTTGTCGGTGCAACTGTTCACGTGTGCAAAGTAACAGGAGGTTTTTCCTCTTCACTTCTTCCCTGGATGAAGGCACTTAAACTGCCTGTCACTGGTTAACAGATACTGATTGTTGCCATTAAGTAAACTTGACTTCTTATGCGTGCTCTATAAAGGTTTTGTTTTGTTTTGTTTTTGTATTTTTTAATATTGTGATTTTTAAAATTGACTTAATAATGACAAATTTGATGTATGTAATTGTCTATGCATTTTAAGTTAAACTGCCTAAAATGTGATTTGAGACATAGACATTTGTTTTGTATTATGAACTGTAAGCAATCTGTTTGAGATGTTAGGTTTTATCACCTGCTGCTGTATTTGTAAACAAAGACATGTTGCTTTAAGAAGTAATTATAATTAGGAGTAGTCTATTGATGTGATACTTGATATTTTTTAAGATAAACTTGTTTGCTTTTGTGTATTATACCTAAAAGCTTTAAAAAAAAAAAACTATAAGGAAAGCTTCCAAATTCATTCTATGAGGCCAAACAGATAGACACCACAAAAAAAGAGAATAGGCCAATATCTGATGAACATAGATGCAAAATCCTCAAAAAAATATTAGCAAACTGATCCAACAAAACATTAAAAAAATCATTCACCATGATCAAGGGGGATTTATTCCAGGGATGAAAGTGTGGTCCAATATCCATAAGTCAATTAGTGGGATACATCACATCAACAATGGAAAGGATAAAAACCAAATGATCATTTCAATAGGTGTAGAAAAAGCATTTGACAAAATATGACATCCATTCATGATAAAAACCCTCAACAAAGTAGGTTTAGAGGGAACATACCTCAACATAATAAATTCTATATATGAAAAACCCACAGCTGACATCATATTCAATAGTGAAAAACTGAGAACTTTTCTCCTAAGTTCAGAAACAACACGAGGATGTCCACTCTCACCACTTTTATTTAACATAGTACAGAGATTAAAAAGAAACAAAAGTAATCCAGATTGGTAAGAAAGAAGTAAAATTTTCATTATATCAGATGACACAATACTATATAGAGAGAAAATCCTAGAGACTCCACCAAAAAACTAGAAGTGATAAATGAATTCTTAGGTCATAAGATATAAAATCAATATAGAGAAATTTATTGCATTTCTATATACTAATAATAAAGTAACAGAAAGAAATTAAAACAATTCCTTTTATAATTGCAACAGAAGTAATAAAACACCTAGAAATAAACTTAACCAAGGAGATGAAATATATGTGTGCTCTGAACACTATAAAACATTGATGAAAGAAATTGATGAAGACATGAATTCAAAGATATTCCATGCTCATGGATTGGGAGAATAAATATTGTTAAAATGTCAAGACTATTCAAAGCAATCAACAGATTTAATGCAATCCCTATCAAAATACCAACAGTAGTTTTCATAGAAGTAGGACAAATAATCCTAAAATTTGAATAGAACCACAAAAGATCTTGAATAGCCAAAGAAACATTGAAAAAAAGAAAAAAGAACAAAACTAGAGGTATTACACTCTCATATTTCAAGATATGCTACAAAGCTGTAATAATCAAAACAGTATGGTACTGGCACACTAATAGACACATAGATCAATAGAACAGAATAGAGAGCCCAGAAATAAACCCATGATTATATGGTTAGTAATCTATGACAAAGGAGTCAAGAATATTGACAGTCTCTTCAACAAATGGTGCTGGTGTTGGGAAAACTGGATAGCTACAGGCAAAAGAATGAAACAGGACCACTTTCTTACACCATACACAAAAATAAATTCAAAATGGATTAAAGACCTAAGTGTGAGACCTGAAATCATCACATTTTTTTAAAGAATTTACTTATTTATTTGAGAAAGAGAGAGAGCAAGCCAGGGGTGGTGAGGGGAAAGGAAGAGGGAGAAAGAGTCACAAATAGACTCTGTGCTGAGCATGGACACCAATGCAGTGTTCAATCCAATGATCCTGAGATCATGGCCTGAGCCAAAATCAATAGTCAGACACTTAACTGACAGAGATACTCAGTTGCCCCTGAAACTGTAGCATTTCTAGAAGAGAACATAGGCAATAATTTCTCTGACATTGGCGATAGCCACTTTTTTCTTGATATGTCTCCTAAGGCAAAGGAAACAAAAGCAAAAATAAACTATTGAGACTACACCAAATTCAAAAGGTTTTGCACAGCAAAGGAAATAATCAATAAAACAAAAAGACAACCTACTAAGTGGGAGAAGATATTTGTAAATGATATATATATATATAATAACAGGTTAATATTCAAAATATATAAAGAAATTATACAACTCAATACCAAAAAACCCCCCAGACTATCCAATGAAAAAATGGGCAGAAGACACAAAAAGACAGCATATTCTTGAAAAGATGCTCAACATCATTAATCATCAGGAAATTGCAAATCAAAACCACAATGAGATACCACCTCATGCCAGTAGGAATGGCTAAGATCAAAAACACAAGAAACAACAAATGTTGGCAAGGATGTGAAGAAAAAGGAACCCTCGTGCACTGTTGGGAAGGCAAGCTGGTCACTATGAAAAACAGTATGGAGGTTCATCAAACACTTAAAAGTAAAATTACCATATGATTCAGTAATTCCACTACTGGGTATTTAACCAAAGAATATGAAAACACTAATTTGAAATTATATATGAACCCCCATGTTTATTTTAGCATTATTTACAATAGCCAAATTAAAGAAGGAGCCCAGGTGTCCATTGATAAATGAATGGATAGAGAAGATGTAGTTTATATATATAGACGCACATATATACATGCAGTGGAATATTACACAGCCATTAAAAAGAGTGAGAATAAATTGCAATTGGCTACAACCTGGATGGATCTATAGAGTACAATCCTAAGTGAAGTAAGTCAGTCAGAGAAAGACATGCCATAAGATTTCATTCATATGTGGAATTTAAGAAACAAAACGAATGGGGTGCCTGGGTGGCTCAGTTGGTTAAGCGACTGCCTTCGGCTCAGGTCATGGTGCTGGAGTCCCGGGATCGAGTCCCGCATTGGGCTCCCTGCTCAGCAGGGAGTCTGCTTCTCCCTCTGACCCTCTTCCCTCTCGTACTCTCTATCTCTCATTCTCTCTCTCTCAAATAAATAAATAAAATCTTTAAAAAGAAAAAAAGAAACGAAACGAATGAATGAGAAAAAGAGAAAAAACCTTCTTAAATATAGAGAACAAACTGGTGATTACCAGAAGGGAAGTGGCTGAGAGGATGGGTGAAATAGGTGAAGGGGTTAAACATACATTTACTGTGAGTAGTACTAAGTAATGTATAAAATTCGGGTGTATTATATTGGACATCTGTAACTAATATAACACTGTATGTTATTTATACTGTAAATAAAAAGAACAGATTTTTATTGTGTTTTTATCCTGCCTCTATCCCCTACCATACATTGTCACAGAATCTTCCCATACCTACATCCTCTGCTAGTTACTACATTGCCCTTTACAAGATAACTCTTTAAGAAACTTTTTTGATATGAATATAATTATAAATCACATTATCAACATTCATTTATACAAATAATTTTTTGTCTAATACTATTTTACAGCAGATTTTCTTTACCTATCTTGAGACTTATTTTTTCTAATTTTCATCAGGTTAAAATATCCCTCTGGAATTTTCTCTAGATAAGTTCTGATATTTTTCCTTTCTAATAGTTTGTTCTATTTGTCTGGAAGCTTGTAAATTTTACTCTTAATTTAAATCATTTTCCTATGGTACATCAAGGTGATTTTATTTTTCCCTTAATCCCACTAGAATCTCAATGACATCTTTGAATACTCAAGATGTTTTCTTCTATTATTCTCTGATTCTTAATCTCTCCCATCTGCTTATTTTCTTTTTTCTGAAATGGCCTATAATTTGCATGGAATGTGCTTATCATTTATATATTCATCACCATGCCTCTTCCAAGTTTCTTTCCTCTATTTCACGTTATATATTTTTCTCTATTTCAAAATTAATTTTACAAAGCAACTGTTGTATTTTTCAGTTCTACTAAATTCTTACATTTTAGAAATCTTGATCTTTAGCTCTAGAAAGTTTGAACTCTAATTTCATTGCATCACATTGAGTTATTTTCTCCTTGATTTTTAGTGTTTTCTTTTTCCTCTTCTATTTTATGCACTCTGTAGGGTCAGTGTGTTCTAATTATTCTGATTTCTCTCCCTCAAATTATTGAACTCTCTTTCTCTCTTTTCATCTCTCTTGTGGTGACAGCAAACATGATTATTAGGCTGCTACATTTTCAGAATTTAAAATATCTTGCTGGATTGCATTGCATTATCTCTGTTTCAAAATACTTATTTATTCTCTAAGCCCCTTCAATTGAGCTTTTGGCCACATTCTATATTAAAATTGATCAAAAGTGAACATATATCAATGGTATTTGACCTTTTAGAAATTTTCCTTCTTTTGGCTTTCATGACACTGTACTAAAGTATTCTTGATATTTCCCATGGCTCAAATCATAATATTTTGAAGCCCCAAACATTTCAGTGGTCACTGTTGCTTTTGTTAGAGAGAAAAAAACTAAATGTGTGGTATTCATGCATATCCTACCCTTTTCATCAACTTCCTTTAACCCTGTCTATAAATTGTTATTATCATACTTATGTTTTCATGTATATTAGGAGAAAAGAAAACAGTAAGAAATTGAATGACTTAAAAATATATGTGGAAACTTCTGGGTTCAGGTCCAGTATATAAGGACCTTGGAAGTCATTTCTCATCATAATCACAAGAAAACAAATAAATGCTGGGCCCCCTGGGTAGCTTAGTTGGTTAAGCATCTGCCTTCGGCTCAGGTCATGATCTCAGGGTCCTGGGATGGAGCCCCACATCAGGCTCCCTGCTCAGCAGGGAGTCTGCTTCTCCTTCTCTCCACTCATCGTCTCTCTCTCAAAAAATAAATAAAACCTTTAAAAAAAAAAGCTGAACAAACTGAAAATCAACAACTCTTCTTAGATCTAAGAACTGAGGTCATAGCAAACCACTGTCCCTCAAATTGGAGAAAAAGACAGATAGAAAGATATAGACAAGCACAAGTTATTGGAACAGAAGCTTATGAACAAAATCTCCCTGAGAACTATTTATTACTGGGTTAGGAAACCTAACTTTAATTGATAAAATGATAGAGGCTCAGTGGAGACAAGAATGAGAGTTAAGAACTACATGGGACCTTAGTCTTTGGGGACAATCACACTTTTGTAGTTTTACCTCCAGGAGAGCTATCAGTTTTCACAATGAAGATCATAGAAAAAAAATTCTTATTCTTCTGGCAGAGGGAGGGGGAAAGTAGCCAGTGTTGAAATAAACCCAGATTATTCTGGTTTTTGTTTTGTTTTGTTTTGTTTTTAACAATGTCTTCATTCAAACTATTTTGCCATAGCCCAGTGGACCTTAGAAAAGAGAAATTCCCAACTCCAGCCAAATTTTGTGGATATCAATAAACTTATTACTAGGTTTATATGGAAAGGCAAAAGAGCCAGAATAGTCAAAATTATACTGAAGGAGAAAAACAAAGTTGGAGGACTGAGACTACCTAAATTCAAAATTTATCATAAAACTTTAGTAATTAAGACAGTGTGGTTTTGCAAAAGAATAGGCAAACAAATTAGTAGAACAGAATGGAGATCCCAGAAATAGATTCACACAACTAAAGTAACTGAACTTTGAAAAAGCAGCAAAGGCAATACAATGGAGAAAAAATAGTTTTTTCAACAAATGCTGCTGGAACAATTGGACATCCACATTAAAAAAAAAGAATCTAAACAGAGATTTTATACTTTCCATTAAAAATTAACTCAAAATGGATCATACATCTAAATGTAGAATGTGAAACTATAAAATTCCTAGGAAGTAACATAGGAGAAAATCTAGGTGAACTTAGGTTTGGTGATGAACTTTCTAGACACAACACCAAAGGCATAATCCATGAAAGAATAAAATGGACATCATTACAACTGAAAAGTTCTGCTCTGTGGAAGACATTATTCAGAGAATGGAATGACAAGCCATAGATTGGGAGAAAATACTTGCAAAACACCTATCTGTTAAAAGATCAACATCTAATATATATATAAAACTCTTCAAACACAACAATAACAACTCAATTAAAAGATGGGCAAAAGACCTGACCAGATACATCTCCAGAGAAAATATAGAGATGGCAATTATACATATAAAAAATACTCAACATCATTAGGGAATTGAAAGTTAAAACAACAGTGAGATACCATTTCACATCTATTAAAATAGTTACAATCTGGAACCCTGACAATGCCAAATGCTGACTAGGATTTGGAACAACAGGGACTCTCATTCATTGCTGGTGGGAATGTAAAATGATACAGCCATTTTGGAAAATAATTTGGCAAATTCTTACAAAGCTAAATAAATATACTCTTACCATATGACCCAACAATTTTGTTTTTTTGTATATGCCCAAATGAGTTGAAAACTATGTTCACACAAAAATATTCAGGTGAATGTTTATAGCAGCTTTATTTATAATTACCAAAGCATGGAAGCAACCAAGATGTCCTTCAACAAGTGGATAAACTGTGGTAGGTTCATACAATGGACTATCATTCATCAATAAAATGGAAATGACCCTATTAAGCCATCAACAGATATGGAAGAAACATAAATGCACATTGCTAAGTGAAGAAAACCAATATGAAAAGGCTACTTACTGTATGATCCCAACTATATCATTGTGGAGAAGGTGAAACTATGAGTATAGTAAAAAGATCAGTGGTTGCTGGGGCTCAGGAGAGAGGGAAGGAAGGATAAATAGGTGGAGAACAGATGTTTTAGGGCAGTAAAACTATTCTGTATGATACATATCATTATAAATTTGTTAAAACCCATAGAAAGTACAAAGAATGAACCCTAATGTAACTGTGGACTTTAGTTAATAATAATAATGTACTAATATTGCTTCATCAAGTATAACAAAAGTACCCTTCTAATGCAAAATATTAAAAATAGGGGAATCAATGGGTGGAGGGTGGTGAGGGGTGATATGGGGGATCTTTTTGTTTTAGCACATGATGTAGCACTTCTACCAGAAGTACCAAGAAATCATGTAAAATATACTCATCATCCATTCTATGAATAAGGAAGAAAACCAAAGTGGCTATAAATAGTTTATATTTTTATTTCTGTGTCCTGGGACATAGTGAAAAATATTTCTAGCATACTTAATATGTAGACTTTAGCTAAGCTATACATGAAATGGAAATTATTTTGAGTTTCAAGACTGGTTTGTTTTGAGATGGCCAACTATTTTAACAATTTTTAAACCAATTTCATAATTCAGCATTTTTACATAACTTATTAATGCATATTATAGTGCTATACACTGTAATAAACTGATTTGTGAAAAAGTATTACAGGATGAATCAGAAGATCTGGGTTCCAAGCCTATCTTTCATGCTTTTCTTTTAGAACAAGAGCAATTCAAGCAACATCTGAAACAGTATCAGTCAACATCAACAAACAGATAATTGTCCCTCAGCTAATTGCTAAAGTCCCAAGTGATGGGTATATAAAAATAAAAAGCCTTGGTCATTTCAAGAGACCACTGAAAAACTTATGGTCTAAAGCAGTGCTGTCATTAGAAAAAATACAAGCTACATATGTAATTTAAAATTTTCTAATAGCTACAGTAAAAAATGATAAACAGGTAAAATTTTATAAAAAAATTTAAGGATAAATTTAACCCAACATATCCTAATATTATCATTACAACATAATAATGATATATTTTACCTTTTTTTAAGTTGAATCCTTGAAATTTGGGTGTTTTATACTGGGAGAAAATCTCAATTTGTACTAGTGATATTCCAAGTACTCAACAGATACATGTAGCTGATGGCTACCACACTGAAAAAAAATAAAGATCTAGGGTACAATAGATATGGGAAGAACATGATAATTTATGTGGTGGGTGCACAGGAGGGCAGAACACATTCTTCCATCATCTTAGGGAATCTCTGGAAAGTTTCATAGAAAATCACAACTGAGTGAAACTTTTAAAGTGTGAAGACATGGCAGATACCCAAAGGAAGAGCAGTCAGTGGGGATACTCAAGGAGAGAGACTCACTCCAAGTGAATGAAACAAAGTAACAAAAGGCATCCAGGCTCTGCAGGGAATGTTGCTGTGCAGGTGAATTGCCTGTGAAATGGGCAGAGAAAGCTGGAGCAAGCAAAGCACCAAATTGGAATGAATATTGAATTCTGAGATAGTGTTACAGAAGTAGCTTTTATGAGAGGGTTAGCAAACTGACTCTGCCCTAGTTCTGCTTTTAACTAAATATGTGACCTGACTTAAGACACTTAAACTTATTATCTCCAGTTCCTAGTTTCTACCACTGTAAAATCAAGGGATTGAACTAGATAATCTCTTTTTTTCCAATTAAAACCGCAATGTGCAAAAATTGCAAGGCATGAATTAAAATGGTTTAAGATTTAGATAAATATATGCAGAAATGTCAAAGTTGGTATTTAGAAGGTAGAACAGTATAATTATGTAACCTGGCTATTTAAGCTCATTCTGGGAAAACGTTAAGTTAGAGATTGAATTTTAAAATAGTAACAGCCAATGCTATATTCTATAAGTGTCAACATTTAATTTTTTACTTCCCACTTTTCCTAGAAGAAGAAACCATTATAATTGAGTCAATTGTGAGATTTTTCTCTTGTTTTCATGCTGAGTGGATTCTGAAGTTTTAAACCCACAAAATCTTGAATATTTTGCTTAAGCACATTCTTTAGAAATAAACTTGGAAACAATATATTTGTAACTCATAGCGAATCAAGGAAAAACATATAATGTCTAAGTCTGTACATTCAAGATCAGTTAAATCAATAAAATAAGAGAAATTTAAAAGAAATTACCAAGGTGGGATCTAAGCAAATTAAAGCCACCTGTGGGCTGACACATTTCATCAAGAAAGACATGCCTTTCACTCTTTCCTAGAGCCACCTGGAGGAGGAAGAAACTGCCTCTCGCTTTACAATGATAACAATAACATCTATTTGTTTATACAAATAAATGTCTGCAGCAAACAGGGGACTAAGAAATAAGCTATGTTTGAGGCAAATAGTCCTAAAGAGTAACATACCAGAAATTATCTTGTCATTCTATGCTACTTTCTCAGGAAATTATAGTCCGAAGAGTTAAATTAGACCATGAAAAAAAAAAAAATACCAAGAGTATTCAAAAAAACAAAACAAAACAAACAAAACCCACAGAAGGTGAAAATGTAAAGCACTGACAAAAGTATACATATTTTTATATGAAGTACAAAAATACACTGAGTCAAAGAGTTGGAGACGGGGAAATGTCTGTTGGAAGAGGTGGAGATACAGAGAGGAGTGATAGTTAAAAGACCTAAATATGATATGGTAATGGCAGACAAAGGATGGACGGGGCAATTTTCAAGGAGGCTGCTGTATAAAGAAGACCATCTCCAATGAAGTCTTGAAAATGAATGGAGAGTCATCAGAATCCATTAAGAGCATGTTTCTTTTCACAAGTGAGAAGGTGGGTAGCGGAATTCTGCACAGTAAATGAAGCCTGAAGAAATGTCTACTGAATTGAGAATCCATAAAGAAGACAGTTGATAATAAAGAGACGGATTGCTTGGGATATCTGCCAAGATTGAGTGGGACAAGTTGTGACATCATTATGGAGGTTGTGAGGCAGAATAGGAATTCAAAGGTAGACACCCACACACCAACTGCTTGGAAAGGAGGCTCTCAATTTCTGGGAGGTCTGTGATGAGGCAAAGGGAAAGGCATTGTGATCAATTGCAACATCTGGACTGAAGGAGAAAGGGAGGAAGTAGAATTCTGTTTACATTAAGTGAGCATTCTTTGTACAGAGACCAACATCTGGCTTTGGTTACATTTATCTGAACATAGTGAAAATGTTTGAATTAACCAAAAAAGATTAGACTAAATTTCATAACAGTGTTTACACAGCAGAATAAATGACAAAACAGATACATGGCAGAAGTGTCTGTTTATGCACACATTTCAAAGAGCATGGAAAAAGCACCCAAAACTACATTATCTTAGTGTGGATAACATAAAACAGGGTTCCACATAAATTCCTAATGATGGCCATTACAAATTGTGTTAAGCCAAGGTGGTTTAAACATAGATATCCCATGTCCTTTGTTTATCACTATAATAAAAAGAGTCTGAATACATTTCTACCACAATTAAGAGAAAACATAGGTTAGGAAGCATATTGATATTTTATTTTCCTACTATAAATAGCATTTCAAGTGACATTTTTATTCCTAGGGATTATAGCTCTTACAATAAATCTCTGCCACCCTTTCTCTCCATAAATAAATTGCATTTGGGGCTTTGATTTGTTAGCATATTCAGAGTAGAATATTTATCTTTACAGAAGCAATCTCAATTTTCCTTGGCCTTATTGACTGGGTCTTTGAAATCACATAAACCACTAATAAAATATATTCTTTATTGTTTTGCCTTGTCTCGGAATCTGATCTTCTGCTCCTGTCATCACAACACCTGATTTGAACCAGGAAACAAGGGCAAGTGATAATGTGCTAGAGAACAAGCTGTGATTTCATATCAGGAAAGTGCATTCGAGTACAAGAATAAACAGTTAAACTTTGAAAGGCTTTATCATTTATTAAGAAATAGTTCAGAAGTCCTAGTTCTGAAACAACTGGGATGAAGGGTGGCAAGAGCAAATATAAACATTCTCTTTCAATTACTTAAACAGATCATGTTAATAGAAGGAGAAGCCCAAGTGCATTGACCTCCGCTATGTTAAACAGGATCTAGTCAAGTAGAGCAAAGGTGTTTTCAGTTCAGCTTAGATCATGTGTTATCGTTTCAGGACATCATCATGGGAAGAGCAACTGGATTAAACGCACTTATTATCAAACCAGCAATGAGAGAGAGAATGCAAATAAGAGCATCACTTTTGCCAGTACTCTACAGATCATCCCCTCTCTCCTAGAACTCTGCCTCTAATCTTCGGTGAAGCAGCTGGAGTTCATGTCATGGAATAATGTGACTTTTGACAGAGACTAGAAGACTTGGCCTAGGGCACTATTCAGGGTAGTCTATTGGTTTGGGAAGGTGAAGCATGATACAACCAAGTCACTCTGGGAAATGCTCCTTACTTAGCACACACCCTGCCACTTGAAAATTTGGGGGGAACAGTTAATTGGATGCATGATTATTTGAAAAAGAAGTTCAATATGAAGTCATAAATTACACTTTCAGGTTATATTATGAGTAAATGATTAACAACAGTATAAAAGCCAGTAACAGCTTCTTTCTATCTAGAATCTAAATTTCTCTCAGATTGTCTCTTTTATAATTCAGGTGAAGAGCCCTACTTTGACCATTTCTAAGATGTTTAGTTTGAAGCAATGCTCATTTTTTGTTAACATTTAATGTGAGAATTTGAACAATGCACTATTTTTATTTTTTATATACTCTCAGCACACTGGATTGTTAAAAGTGAGATATGTTAAAATAGATCTAAGCTCAGTGAGAGAAAGCTGTAGAGATAAAGTGACCAGATACATTCCAGTCAATTCCTAGAATGGAGTTCCTTATATACTCATAAATTGATTCTAGATTAGCAATTGCCAAACTAATGCCACTTATTTGCTTCAAAGATTTTTTTGGCAGGGGGAGGTAAAAAACTTTGCTTATCCCTGCTCAAGTCTGAAAGTGAATTGTGTGTTTCTAAGCATTTTGATGTAGAAGAAGGATAAAGAATGGGTATGTGTTTGGGCAGTGTAAGTTAGGCAGCACAGTAAATTTACCAGAAAGGTTATAATTCTAGGAAATAAATAGGCATTAACATAACTGTCATAAATAGTTGGAAATAAAAAGAAAATTGTACTCTTATAGCTAAAGAAGAAGGAGAGAGAGACAACTCACTATCTAAATGTCAATTGTAGGAAGATGATAAAACTGTATATATGGTAGTTGAATTTATTAAGTAGACCTTTGTAAAACAGTTCAAGGTTTAAATTAAAACCCACTCTACAGTCTTACATATGAAGCTTTTTTAATGCTGCATTTGTGAAGATGTGGTCTGATGGGGGATACATTCCAACACCTATAGACCACTCACTATGCATTCTAAACGTTTAAGAGAGTACATTGCCCTAACGTGATAAAGAAGGCCAGTGTTTTATTTTATGAAGAAATTAGTGGGTGTTTTTGTGCAAGTACCATACTGTCTTGACGACTGGCACAAAAACAGACACATAGATCAATGGAACAGAACAGAGAGTCCAGAAATGGACCCTCAACTCTATGGTCAACTAATCTTTGACAAAGCAGGAAAGAATGTCCAATGGAAAAAAGACAGTCTCGGGCACCTGGGTGGCTCAGTTGGTTAAGCGTCTGCCTTTGGCTCAGGTCATGATCCCAGGGTCCTGAGATCGAGTCCCGCATCAGGCTCCCTGCTCCTTGGGAGCCTGCTTCTCCCTCTGCCTCTCTCTCTCTCTCTCTCTCTCTCTCTGTCTTTCATGAATAAAAAAATAGAATCTTAAAAAAAAAAAGGCAAAAAGACAGTCTCTTCAGCAAATGGTGTTGGGAAAATTGGATAGCCACATGCAGAAGAAAGAAACTGGACCATTTCCTTACATCATACACCAAAATAGACTCAAAACGGTTGAAAGACCTCAATGTGAGACAGGAGTCCATCAAAATCCTAAAGGAGAACACAGGCAGCACTCTTCAACCTCAGCTGCAACAACTTCTTCCTAGAAACATTGCCAAAGGCAAGGGAAGAAAGGGCAAAAATGAACTACTGGGACTTCATCAAGATAAAAAGCTTTTGCACAGTGAAAGAAACAGTCAACAAAACCAAAAGACAACTGGCAGAATGGGAGAAAATATTTGCAAATGACATGTCAGATAAAGGGCTAGTATCCAAAATCTATGAAGAGTTTATCGACCTCAACACCCAAAGAACAAATGATCCAATCAAGAAATGGGCAGAAGACGTGAACAGACATTTTTCCAGAGAAGACATCCAAATGGCCAACAGACACATGAAAAAGTGTTCAACATCGCTCGGCATCAGGGAAATCCAAATTAAAACCCAAAGAGATACCACCTCACACCAGTCAGAATGGCTAAAATTAACAAGTCAGGAAACGACAGAAGTTGGCGGGGATGCGGAGAAAGGGGAACCCTCCTACACTGTTGGTGGGAATGCAAGCTGGTGCAGCCACTCTGGAAAACAGTATGGAGGTTCCTCAAAAAGTTCAAAATAGAGCTACCATACGGCCCAGCAATTGCACTACTGGGTATTTACCCCAAAGATACAAATGTAGTGATATGAAGTGGTATGTGCACCCTGATGTTTACAGGAGCAATGTCCACAATAGCCAAACTATGGAAAGAGCCAAGATGTCCATCAACAGATGAATGGATAAGGAAGATGTGGTATATATATATATATATATATATATATATATATATATATACACAACAGAATATTATGCAGCCATCAAAAGGAATGAAATCCTGCCATTTGCAATGATGTGGATGGAACTGGAGGGTATTATGCTAAGCGAAATAAGTCAATCAGAGAAAGACATGTATCATATGATCTCACTGATAGGAGGAATTCTTAATCTCAGAAAACAAACTGAGGGGTGCTGGAGTGGTGGGGGTTCTGAGGGCTGGGGTGGCTGGGTGATAGACATTGGGGAGGGTATGTGCTATGGTGAGCGCTGTGAATTGTGCAAGACTATTGAATCACAGACCTGTACCTCTGAAACAAATAATACATTATATGTTTAAAAAAAAGAAGAAGAAGAAGATAGTAGGAAGGGAATAATGAAGGGGGGGAATCAGAAGGGGAGATGAACTATGAGAGACTATGGATTCTGAGAAACTGAGGGTTCTAGAGGGGAGGGGGTGGGGGGATGGGTGAGGCTGGTGATGGGTATTGAAGAGGGCACGTTCTGCATGGAGCACTGGGTGTTATACACAAACAATGAATCTTGGAACACTACATCAAAAACTAATGATGTAATGTATGGTGATTAACATAATAATAATAATAATAATAAAAAGAAATTGGTGGGCCTGATTTCTTTCCTAAGAGGTTTTTGCTAAAATTTCCTGAAGTACAAATTAGTTTGCAAAAAAAAAATAAGTAAAATAAATAAATAATAAAAACAGTATAACTTATTTTTGAGGAAAAAGATCTGATTGTGAAGAAGCAATATTAATTTATTTTTGACCTTGAATAATTTCAGAACTTAAACTTCTGTGAAAGCAATAATGGTCATTTAACTTATTTTTTTGTATAATATGAAATTTTAGCATGCAATAAAATCAATAAGACGAAAATAAATCATATTTGTAGATTTTTTTAACTTATTCTTTCTTAACTTCCAACTCCACTTATGAAATACAGGGAAATTGTTAAATTAAACCAGTCTTCTTACTTAAAATGAGAATAACAGGAAGGGGGAAAACAAATTTTTCCAATGTGGTCTATTCTTTAATTATCCTACAGTAAAAGATTCTCACCATATGATAGAATTTGATTTCCAACAAGATATACAGTATTCTGACCTCAAACTGACCTTCTCTTTCTTTTTTTTTTTTAGGTCTGGAAACAAATATTCAGTAAGAGCCTGAAGAAACTAAACTAAAAAGAATTCTCAACAAGGCATGCAAAGACACATTGCCTATTACCTTCCATGTTAGCAACATCCTGACTGAGATGAAAGAAGGGGAAAAATAACAGTAGCAAAAAGTTTTTTTATAAGAATATTTGTTGTGGAATCAAGGGCAAGTTTTCTTTCCATATTAAAAACTAGAAAGTAAGACTTACTTGGAGGCGGACTGGGGTGGGTAGAGACGGCTTGTGGTGATTTTTCTGTGAATTTATAAAAGGGAGAGCATCGCATCGGGCTAACGTGACCCATGGCCGTAATACCAATATGGCCACCATACTGACACACTGTAAGTACAAATTATGATTTTGGGGAGCAAAGAAAATACTGAGGTACATTTGACTGCTTATCCGGTTTGACCAGGGGTCTATGATTAACTTATTTTTTCTATTTTTTTCTATTAGGTAAAGAAAATAAGGAACTGCATTTCATCCAGTGAATTTTAAGAAGAAATTGGTAGAGAGTTAAGAATCTGTTTGGTCTGGTGAATCAGGATAGATGTGTATTTTATTCCTTTGACTGTAATGCTAAATTAATATGAATCTTACTATAATTCCTTGAATTATGAACAATTAATTACAATCTTCAGTACCAGAATTGGATGTTTCATATAGCTGGCTCTCATCCTTATGACAGCTCTAAAGGTAGATATTATTATCTCATATTTTACAAAAGAGGAAATTAAGCTTCAGATATGTTCAAATTTACTTTGTTAATAAGTACCAGAGCTGAGACTTGAACCCCTTTCAAATCCATGCTATTTTCATTCTGCCACATATCATCTAAGTACATATTTTTTTGGCTAAGCCCATTTATGTGGATTCAAAGTAAAATAGGAAATATGAGTCATTTACTGAGTAGCAATTTTTATAATTTCTGCTAAAGAACTGTGAAATTGGCAAGTAATCAAAACTTTGTATTTAAAATACAAAAGACATTCCTGAGTTCAAGACATTCCTAATCAAACTGGCTTTTCTTTGTGTAATTAAATCACATTCTGGAATTCCAGTCCTTATTTCTATCAAAACAAATCAACACTTTTTTTTTGTTGTTACAGTAAAGGACCTGCCTACATCTTATTAATCTTTTTTCCTTTGTTTTATAATACAAAAGAGAGGTTTGATGGATTGTTTTCCCTGTCATGTTTAGGAAGACCTCTTAACTGGAGCCCGTGCATTTCTTAAGTCCTCTGGAAATATATGCACCGTTTTGTATTAAGTGATTAAGTGCATTTTTCTGGCAATGGGTCCCTTAGCTTTCACTGGATTACAAAGGAGTCCCTGACTGAAAAGAGAGATTAAAAACTACTTACTGTCCTAGCAGAAGCTTGTTTTTATTCTTGGTAGTGTTTATATAAATAAATGGGATGGAAAATACAATAATATTTAGTCAAACCCTGTCAAACAGAGACAAAGCATTTTCTCTTTAAACCATACATGAACTACATGCCTTTCTTTCTTTCAGGTCATTTGAAATAAGCTTTTATCTTTTAAAATAAAAAACAAAAAACACTGGGGACAAGACTTTTAAAAATTCTCTGGGACAACTCAGTGGCTTTCCAAAACTGGAAGAAAAGTAGAGGTGAAGTCTATTTTATACTGAGATTTACAGCCAAAGCTTGTCTTAAATAATAAAATCAAAAGAAAAATAAAATACAATTTAAAAAAATGAAAAGAAAGATAATAGGTTGGCAGTTTAAGTGTTTCTAATTAAAGATTCAGCTAGGTACCTCTCTGTGTCATCTAACTAATCATTTCCCAAATTTACCCTTGAACTGGATATTTAATGATAGCTTTATAATGGAAATGACCCCTAAATAGGTCATTTGAGTTTTTTCCTTGCCTCATTAAACATGGAAGGGGTGAATGTTATGAGCCTCCTTGATTTTTTTCCATAAGGCAGTGACTTAATAGCATGTGTGAATAAGGCATTTGCTTAATCCATCATCCTGAAAGTTTTTTCCCTAGATAATGGTAATCCCAAATTATATACACCCCTTTTATTACAAAAGAGTCCAGTCTATCACTTCCACAAAAGTTAGTTTTTTTTTTTTCTAAGCCTCGCATTTCAAAGTGGGTGCAGAGTAATCCTGTTTTGAGCACTTCAGCAAAGTTTGCAGTAAATAGAAAGGCACCGAGATGGTTTAAGGGTTGGGATCTTGGTGAGCCTTTGCGTTTTTGAAACTAGCAATCATTTCTCTTCTTTGTTTCAGTTACCCTAAAATAGCAGTCATACTTTATATGGACTATAAATTGATTTTGATACACATTTTTAAAATTTGATTTATTTTGTTTTGTTTTGTGTCATTCCTTAAACCTGGAAACAAAGAAATTACCTTTTTTTCTCATTGTCTTACATTCTGTCCCAGAGTCTAAATTCTGCTTTTATGGAGAATGTTTATGGAGTGGCATTTGGAACTATTACTTTGCATTATTAGGGGTTGCCATCTATAGAGTTTTTATGCATATCACATAGACAGGGAACGGATTGGTTTTGGTTATCTACTGTGTGCACTAGGAAGAATTTTTGGCATTACACTCAATTCCCTATGCTATCTAGTTCTCCATATAATTGGTGGAGTCATTCTGTTTCCATGGACAAGAGGAAGCACTTTGGGAACACACATATCCATTGACCCTTGTTGGATTCTTTATATGCCTTTATCAAGTCCATCTCAGTCGTAGTTTGGAAGTAGTATATATACAGTACTTCAAATATCCAGAAAGAGAACTGATACATCAAGTACAGATAATCAGGTCCATTCTATAGACAGATATGCAGACTCAGCCCCATATTTTTCTTATTTGCCCTAACCTTGAGTACCCCCTGAGCAGCTCATTCTTGATTTTACTGCAAGACGATTTTTAATAGAGGAAAATACTTGGCACAAGCTTTGCAGTCCTCTGTAAACAGGAGTATAACTAAGTACACTATATCTTTCACACTTCAGAAATTCCCTCCGTGTAATTTTGTCGTGTTTTTCCACCATGGTCATAGCCACATTTATTAGGCAATAGCCAAGAATGAATAAATAATTATTCTCTATAAGAAAGGTAGTAATGGATTTGGTTTCAAAATGTTTTTGAATTTAAGTACGTTACAGAACATGAAACACTTTCTTATTGTGTTCATCATTTTTGATAATTACAAAGAAAAAATGCTCAGATTATGAAGTTTCTATTAATTATTTTAGCATAAGTTAACCCAAAATGTTACCCATAAGAGATCAAATATGGCTCCATAAAAAGAAAACCAAATATTTTAAAGGTTCAACCCTTAAAGTAAAATCTATTATTGACTCTTTTCATAACATTTCCAAGTGCCTCTGGTTATGTTGTTGGCAAAAGCCTCTTTAAATCATTATTTTCTCAGTGTAGTTTATTTAATGCAATGGTTGCTGTCTATATGTATGATAAATAAATATAAAGTAAAGGGCAGCCCTCCAGTGGCATCTCAGGGCACTGGAAAAGAAACGTTTTTCCTTTACCCTTGACTTATGTTAAGTATTCAGCTCAGGTTAGAGAAGATGTTTGTCTGATTGCCTGCCCTATTTTTCTTTGCCAGAGCACATAGAGTATGCTTATCTATTAAAAGCACTCTAGAGTAACATTAAGCCAGGACACCTACGGAGCTTGTCAAAGCAGGTTCTCAAACAGGTCACTGGTTGCTGGGGCAGCTTCAAGAACAGAATAACAAGCACTCTTTGGTATGGGAAACAAGGATCTCAGTGCCTTCAAGTGGCCTGTGTAGAAGAAAAACTTTCCAACGAGAGAGAGAAAGGAAAAGATATTCATTTCCCACCATCTCTTAATTGATCATTAATCCATAGTTTTATTTTAAATTCATGTCTTAGTGCCTAGTGCCCAAAGCAAAATTTATTATAAATATTTGAACAAATATTTGAATAGAAGCTGCATGGTCTTTAGAGACTTTACTTTTCTGAAGCCAGAAGACAATATGTGACATCAGTTTATAGCAAACAATGCTTTGGTACTCCTTTTCCTCTTATAATAATAAAAATATGTGACCTAGGCAAATTTGAGGGTATAATATCTTACTCTTTTATACTGTGAGGAGTATGGGATTTGTTAGAATCATTTGACAGGTCTTTTTAGCTGAGTAACATGTTTAAAATAGTTCTGATAATTTTGGAAAGTTACAAAGTAGTGATAATTTATGTTTAGATTTTTTAATTGGCAGGTAGTAGGCAGCAGAATGAAATAAATTCTAAAGGAATATAACTGTACAACCAACTACTCAATGTTCAATTACAGAATCATGTGCAATACTCTAGAAATAGCATTAGGAGCAATATCACTTTTTTGTGAGAATTAAGGAATGCATTTGTTGTGATGAGCACCAGGTATTGTATGGAAGGGTTGAATCACTATATTGTACACCTGAGACTAATATTATACCATATGTTAACTGGAATTTGAATAAAAACTTCAAAAAGTTTTCAACTTAAAAGTGAGTAGTTTTATTACTTTACATGGCATAGTTTTTTCCCTAAAAGACCAAAACCCCTCATTTTATCTTATGTGGTATTTGTGAAAACTAAATGTAGATATTGAGAAGTCATCTAGGAATCAGATCACTTGAGCTTATATTTCATCTTCACTATATGAAATAATCATTTCGGGGACTATAGGTGTTAATCTATGTATTTTCAGTACATTTCATAGCAATTAGAGCAACATTGTTTCAAATGAAAAATCACATTCACTATCAAATAGCAGTGAATGATGTCTCTAAATTACCTAGAACAAACCCTCAAGGTTTGTACAAATTGAAGGAAGGAGAGAATAATGTTCTGCCCCAAGTTATTTCCTAAAGGTTTTTAATTTTGGCTTTTTAATACACTTTGAATTTCTAAAACAAAATAATTTATTATTTGCTCTAACACCTAAATTATTATGTGTTTAATGAAATGACGACTGCTGAAGAGATACACGTTTGTTGTGTAGTGGGGTAAAATGAAAGTATAGAGGATAAAATGTAACATCAGCTTCTTTGCAGAGTGAAAAACCGCCAGATAAATTCTGGATCTAAGGACACTTTTATAAATTAAAATTGTTTCTTTAAATATCTGAATATGATCCTGGGTCAAATTGATTTTTTTTAAAATATCAAAGGGAAAATTAAAATAAATACTATATTCATGTTATATGTCTAGAAGCAAAGGTACATATATGTCTGTATGTGTGTGTGTGTGTGTATATATATATATATATATATATATATATTGTAAACCAAGAATTTGTTTTTTTTTTTTATTTTCTCTTGGGTGAATACTGAAGAATAGCTTTGCTGTTACATAATGAGGTGTATACTTGATAAGACATTGTCAGACAGTCTTCCAAAGTGTCTGCACCATTATACATTTTTGCCAACGATGTATGATTGTTCTAGTCATACCACATTTTGCCAGCTTTTGGTACTGATCAGTCTTTTAAATTTAAGCCATTTTAGTAGACATATAATGCTACCTCATTACGATTTTAGTTTTGATTAAAAAGATTTTTTAAGTATAGTTGACACACAATGTTATATTAGTTTCACGTGTACAACATAGTGATTCAACTTCTCTATATGTTACGCTGTGCTCACCATCAGTGTGGCTACCATCTGTCCCCATACAACACTATTATAGTACTATTGACTATATCCCCTATGCTGTACCTTTTATTTTCATGACTTATTCATTTGTGCTTTCCTGATAACTAATGCTACTAAGCTATTTTTAATGTGCTTATTAGCCATTTGTATATCTTATTTTTTGATGTGTCTGTTCAAATTTTTCCTAATTTTTTATTCAATTGTCTTTTTATTACTGAATTGTATTTCCTTATATAATGTGGTTATTAGTCACAAAGGGATATGTTTTCTAGAGTCTTACCTTTAGGCAAGTGCTGTATCAGATAATTCACATAACCAGGATCCAGATCCTGCTAGAACCCTGGATCTTTGTCAACAATAGAATATATATCAATCATATTCATTGAATGTTACCAAGTCATGCATATGTGTAGAGCTTGACCAACAGACACAAGGAATGAAATAGTATTTTGGAGAAGTAATTTTAGTCATCACAAAGGATATAGTTTGAGAAGCTGTATAATCTGGCACTTCTGCCTACAGATTTGGAGTGAATCAGAGTTGCACTTGATTTTCAGTCCCTCTGTTTGTTGTATATGCCACTCTGGGAAAGCTCACCAAACTTCAATATTCTCTCTTGGAAATTAGGATAATGTTAAATATGCCCTCCTCTGTAAAGTTATCATGAGGAGTAAATAAAAGGTTTAAATGTCTTGTCCCCAGCCCTGTATACTAAGTGGTATTAAAGAAAGCTTGTTTTTGTTTGTTTTGTTTGCTTCAGTATATAAAAGAAGTCCAGGTTCCAACACTAACCAGCCTGAGATGTGAATCTCTTTGAGCTTCAGGTTTTTTTCATCTGCTCTATCTACTTCTCAAGATTATCTTGAAAGATCAACAAGATAACATTCTAGGGAGTCTATAAACTCTATTTTAAAATAAAAGGTAGTATTAGCCATACATTAATTTATCAAAAATCTTTGGCAGGTATACATTGTGCCAGATGCTGTGTTAGGCACAAGGATACAGCAATGCTGAAATCATAATTCTTTATTCCAAGGAGCTAGCAGTCCAATAGAGGGGCAGAAGAACACATGTATATTATAATCTGGAATGACAAAAGATTAATATAGGGATAACAGTAGTACCCTAGGACCCCTGACAAAACATTGTCCAGCTCTGATCAACTTGGAGCTAAGTCTAAAAGATGATGGGGAGGTGGCAAGGCAAACCAGTAGAAAGGTCATCCAGAGAGCAAAATTAAGAAAGCAATCACAGGTATGGGGTATTCAGAGAAATGTAGATAACTCTATATTGATGGCATATATATCTGGAGGCAGGGCATAGCAGCAGATGAGGATGAGTAGCAGGAGCTGACCTCATATGAATATGAAAAAATATTAATTATGTTACTATTATTAATGCCTGATTATACGAAGAATAAAGCCTTAATAAACCTATGATAGGTTTCCATATAGAGATGGGATGACTGACTCTTGGCACATTCATTGAATCCACTGGTGAGGGAAAAGTTCTGCAGTCCCTGCCCTCATGCCATCTATAGCCCTCCATCTTCTACAATGAGAACAAAGAAGAAAAACTTAATAAGCAGAAATGTAGAGCACATGTTAGAAAGAATTTGATAGGTAAGATACCTGTCAAAATAACCACGTTCTTCATATCATCTGTTGTTAGCTCAGAATCTTCACTAACTAGAGTAATTTTCTAAGCATTTTGCGTGCATGCACGCACACACACACACACACACAGACTGTAGCTCAGAAATTGATATATAGACAAAATACATGTTTGTTATATAAATCCCTGTCATTCACTGTGACAAAACTTTTCTGTAATTGTCTTATTTCTCTGCTTTTCCTTTTTCACGTAAACTCAGGGTCAGCTGTGGTTCAGGGTGTCTTTAAGTCCTCTACCGTTTTCAGTGGTTAGTTCTTAGTATAGTATAATAAGAGTTAAATGAAGCTCTCCAGAGTCAAGAAAATATATGAGATAAAATTCCAAAGCAGATGTAAACAGCCAAGTCAAGGACCTCATGTAGTCCGGATAGCATTATTACTGAAAATGAATGAGGTTACCATATTTTCTTGTTAATTGTTAATTTTCTGTATTATTTGCTGTCAGAAGACCAGAGACCTACTGATCAAATTATCTTGTTTAGTTAATCATTTGGAATTATTTTCCCTTCCTAAGCCTCCTTTAAGCTCTCTGTTTCTTGAATTTTGAGCTCAAGCTCAGGAAAGGAGAAGTAGCAGCAATCTCTGATTCAATGAATAGCCTTAAGGAATTGGTTTCTAAGAAATGTTCAAAATATAAGAGTTTTCCAATCTTAAAATCTACAGTAAATACTTCCAAGGTCACATCTGAACAGGAAACATGAACACACTCTCATTGGAAAGACAGATCTTTTATTTTCTAGGAAACTGCCCTCGCAATTCTATGCAACTTTTTGAGAGTAATGCTTGATTTTATTTTTCATAACAGAATGTGTAGACATAATGTCCAAGCATTCAAACCATGGAAGAAATGAAGTTATTGTGTTGCTTGACCAAATCCTTTATTATGTTGTTTGCCCAACTTCTTTTTAGAGAAGCATTGTTATATGAGGTATGGAAAGAATATTCACATTTAAGAGCTGCCTCTGCCAATTACAATTGGAGTAACTTTGTATATATCACTTAATGTCTCCAAGGCCCAATTTCCTTGTCTATGAAATGAGAATGACAGACACCTAAGGAGGTTGATATTATTTAAGTTGATAATGGAGGTAGAAGAGTTTTGTGGGCTGTGAAACTTTATATGAATTTAGGTGCTGTTTTCCCATGATCCATAGCAATAGTATTTTTTATTCAGCTAGTCAAAGTAAATAAAACACAAAAGAAGACCAAAAAAAAAAAAAAAAAGAAAGCTTAAGTGGGAAGTTTTCAGCAAAAACTAATGATGTAATGTATGGTGATTAACATAACATAATAAAAGAAAAAAAAAGAAAAAAGATTCATGGTTATCTGGCAATAATTTTGTTCATGTTTACATTAAAAATAGCTTCTGATTATCTATCAACAGTTTTCATTGTTCTCCGGTACATTGTAATGCCCTTTCAATTCTCTGTATGTAGCTAATACAGGAAGGGCCATAACATGGTGTAATAGCAAACCTTTGAGCAGCAGAGGAAAGGGAGAGAAGACATTTAACATAATGATCCAGGAAGTCTCTAGATTCAGTGATTTCTGTGAAATGTAACTGGGAAGCTCTTTCTTCCCATCCAGAGCCAGAGTGGTGCATAAGGTGCTTCCAAGGTACTATGTGGCAAATGACTGCAAGAAATTCATCTCACCAATGAGAAATTTACAGATCAGGGAGAAGACTGTAAAGACAGAGATCATTCTTTAATTAGGATTAGCTATTTTGAAGAACAAATTGGAATGGAATGAAGAACAATGAAGAACAATGGAATTTCTTGGTGGGCTATGACAGCAAGAATGTTATAGTTGGTTCTATAGGAAACTGTTTACTGTTTATCAGAGTGGTGCCGTATTTTATGTTCCCAACAGTAATGTGTGACTGACTCATTTTCTCCATATCTCACTGATATTGGGTGTTGTCAACTTTTCTTATTTTAGCCATTCTGATAAGTATGTAGCATAAAGTGATTATAATTTTAATTTGCATTTTCCTAATAGCTAATAATGTTGAACATTTTTCACATGCTTATTGGCCATCTGTGTATCCTGTGCAGTGAAATGTCTCTTCAGTCTTTTGCACACTACCTAATTGGATTGTTTTTTTACAGTTGAGTTTTTAGAGTTCTTTACTTATTCTTGGCACTAGTCCTTTATTAGATACATGGTGCATTAGTTTGCTAGTGTTGCCATAACAAAGCATACACGGTCTGGGTGGCTTAAACAACAAAATTTTATTTGCTCACAGTATTGCAGACTAGAAATCCAAGATCAAGGAGTCAGCAAGGTTGGTTTCTTTTGAAGACCTCTCTGTTAGGCCTGCAAATGGCCCTTTGTCTTCTCCTATTGTCTTCACATGGTTTTGTATGTGTCTTAATCTTTGCTTAAAGGACATTTTGGATTGGCTTAGGACCTGCCCTAATTACCTCATTGTACCTGAATTACCTCTTTAAAGACCTATCTCCATATAGTCACATTTTGAGACACTGGGGTAAAGACTTCAGTATATGAATTTGAGGCCGTGGGGGGGGAGGGGGGCACATTTCAGTTTATAATGTGGCTTGCAAATATTTTCTTCTAGTTTGTACCTTGTCTTTCTTTCCTATTAATGGGATCTTTCACAAAGCAAATATTTTTAATTTTGATGAACTCCAATTTATCAGTTGTCCAGGTCCCAAAGACTTTTATCTTGTTTTATTTTTTCCTAAACAGTTTATGAGTTTACCATTTACCATTTAAGTTTATAACCATTTTGATTGGCATGTGAAGTTTAGATCAAGGTTATTATTTTTTTCTTCTGTGTATGGCTATCCAGTTGGTTTAGCACTATATTTTGGGGACAATTATTTTTCCTTCATGGAATTGATTTGTACCTTTGTAAAAAGTCAGTTGGATATATTTGTGTGGCTCTATAGCTGAGTTCTCCATTTTGGTCCCACTGATCTGTATGTCTATCCCTTCTCAAATATTACACATCTTGCTTACTATAACTATATAAGTTTTGAAATCAAATAGACTGATTCCTTTCATTTTCTTGCTCTATTTCAAAAACGTTTTAGACATATAAATTTTAAAATAATCTTGCTTATATCTATAAAAATCTTGAGATTTTATAGGAATTATGTTAAATTCATAAAATAATTGGGAGAAAATTGACACTCTTTACTATGTTGAGACATCCTACCCATACACACAGTATGTCTCTTATTTAAATCTTTGATTTCTTTGGTCAATATTTTGTGGTTTTCAGCATATAAATCCTGTATATGTGTTGTTAGATTTATAACTCAGTAATTGTTTGAGTGACTGTAAATAGTATTTTATTTGTTAATTTGGGTATCTGTATCTCTATTGCTAGTATATTTTCATATCTTGCTGTATTCACTTCTTGTTTCTAGGAGTTATGTAATAGAATCTTTTTGATTTTCTATGCAGACAATCATCCATCTTCCGATAGGAACAGTTCTATTTTTTTAACAGTCTGTATGACTTTATTTCTTTTTCTTACTTTATTGCACTGGCTAGAACTTCCAGTCTGATATTGAATAGTAATGGCTAGAGCAGACATACTTGACTTATTCCTGATGTTAAGGAGAAATCATTCAATCTTTTACCATTATATTTAATGTTACCTGTAGTGTTTTGTAGGCTTTCTTTACTGAGTCAGGGGAGTTCTTATTTTTAATGGAGTATTTATAAAGAATGGGTGTTAAATTTTGTTAAATGCTTTTTGTGCACTGATTGATATGTTCATGGGATTTTTCTTTATCCTGTTAATATGGTAGATTTTATTGACTGATATTTAAATATTGAAACAAACTTTCAGTTCTGGAATAAAGCTCCTCAGTTCTGTTATATAATTATTTTTTATATATTGCTGAAATCTATTTGAGAATATATATTCATGAAGGATATTGGGCTGTAGTTTTCCTTTTTTTGTCTTGTTTTGGTATCAGGGTAAGTCTAGTTTCATAAAACGAATTCAAAATTTTTATTCTCTTCTGTTTTCTGGAGGAGGTTGTATAGAATTGGTATTAATTCTTCTTTAAATGTTTGGTAGAATTGTCCAGTAACTAACTGGGTCTGGATTTGTTTGGGGAGGGGTGCTTAAATTACAAATAAAAGGTCCTCAATGGGGCTATTCAAATTATTTCATTTTGGGTTCAGCGTTATAGTCTGTGCCTTTGAAGAACTGTCTTTTCTATCTAAGTTGTCAAAGTTATGGATATAGAATTGTTCCTACTGTTCCCTTATTATCATTTTGATGTCTGCAAGGCCTGCAGTAATATACCATTTCATTCTTTTTATTATTTTTATGTTCAGTTAGCCACTGTATAGTACATCATTAGTTTTTTTAATAAATTTTTTATTTTATTTTATTTTATTATGCTATGTTAATTACCATACATTACATCATTAGTTTTTGATGTAGTATTCCATGATTCATTGTTTGCATATAACACCCAGTGCTCCATTCGGTACGTGCCCTCTTTAATACCCATCACCAGGCTAACCCATCCCTCACCCCCTCCCCTCTAGAACCCTCAGTTTGTTTCTCAGAGTCCATAGTCTGTCATTGTTCGTCTCCCCCTCTGATTCCCCCCCTTCATTTTTCCCTTTCTGCTATTTTCTTCTTCTTTTTTTAACATATAATGTACCTCTGAAACAAATAATACCATTTCATTCTTGATATTGACCATTTGCATTTCTTTTCTTTTTCAAATTTGTAGTCTTGCTTGTGGTTTGTCAATTTTACAGATCTTTCAAAAAATAATTTTAAATTTATTTTTTCTATTCTTTATCTTTTTTAAATTTCATTGATTTCTGCTCTTTATTATTTCTTTCATTCTGCTTGCTTTGGGTTTATTTTACATTTCTTTTTATTCAAGTTTGTGGGGTAGGAAATCAGACTATTGATTTTTCTCTTTTGTAACGCATACATTTAGCACTATAAAAATCTCTCAGTTAAAGCATTGTGCCACAACTTTCATATGTTGTGTTTTCATTTTTGCTCAGTTTAATGTATTTTTAAAATTTCTCTTGAGACTTTGTCTTTGAATTATGGATTAGAAATGTGTTCTTTAGTTGGAGTTTTTCTGGTTATTATTATAGATAATTTCAACTCTAAATTTTTGAGGTTTGTTTATGGTCCAGGATATGACTGATCTTTGCATATATTTGTGGGGACTTAAAAAGAGTGTGTATTCTGCTATTTTAGAGTGGAGTATTCTGTAGTAAATGTTGGTTAGAGCCTGTTAGTTGATGTGATATTTTCTTGAAGCCTCTTGGTTGAAGGCGATATGCCCTTACTGATTTTCTTTCTAGTTGTTCCAACAATTATTGAGATAGAGTCTTAAAGTCTCCAGATCATGCATCTGTCTGTTGGCATTAAACAAGAAAATAAAAATAAAATTGTGGGATGGGAATATATTTTTAAATAAGTTTTTTTTTTTACCTTAAATGTAATCTATGCTTCATTTTATCATCTAGACATGATAGAATGCCTCACTGAGACAAGCATTTTGATAAAATTTAAAATTCATTTCTATTAATTAGAAGCTCGGTAGAATGTTATAACCTATGAACCTAACTTTTTAATAAGTGGGCTTAGTGGCAAAATGTGCATATAATGATAATATTAAATATATACCTTTCTGATGTCAGAATATTTCATTATTTTTTAAATGTCCATTTTTCATATCACTTAATTGCATTGAACATCCAAATATAAAATTACTCTTAAGAAATTGGACTACATGCATAATGCACAATACCCAATTTATATTTTTCAGTACATTATATACTTTTGACTAGAGCATAATTAGTAACTTTCATAATATAAACTTATTTAACAGATTTCAAACAAAAGAGGATGAAATTTTGCAAATTGAGTCATTATTTAGTCTTCATATATTTCACTATTTCTCAATCCTTGCTTCCCTGACCACTTGTATTAGCTCTCCCAAGTGCTTATTAAGAACTAGATAACCAGACCCCACCCAGTTTGCTGAATTAACATCTGTGGGCCACAGCCTAGGGAAATCTGGGGAATAAGTGTTTTAAATAGCTCTTCAGGTGGTTTCTATACATACTAAAGTTTGAGAATTCTGCCTTAGTTGCTTAAAATCCAACAGAGACCACCAGACCATAAACTTGTAATTTAAATGCCAATGGATAGATTAATATTTAGACTCTTCTTTCTACTGTACTTTGTTCAACTTTTTACTATGTGTTACATTCAAAACTGTAATCAAGTGCTATTATGCATTTTTTTTTGCAATTCCAATAACTTAGTGTGATTTTTTCATGTTTTGCCTCACCTTCCCATCCCTCTATATTGTTATACTTCTGTATTACCTCAGGATGGCAAATTGTCTGGAAGCAAGACCATTAATAAGCTCAATATTTATTTTCCATCTTCCTCTGAATGAATAACACCATTTTGTTAGATTTTCACTATATCCTTTTAGATACATAAAATATTTTTAACCATTTAAAGAGAGAATTCCTAGGTTTTGACAACCGTCAAGTGCCATATAACTGTGGTGGGATTATGTATGACTCTTGGCTATTGTGGATACTGGAGCCTTTGGACTTAGTCTGGAAGTTCGTGTGAAAGCTAGAAACTCTTGTTGTCCCAGTGACATTTTTCTCTATGGTGGTGTCTCTGCCAGTGCCTATAAGTCACCAGAAAGTCCAGATGTCCTTTGAGAGCCACTGAGATTTTTTCCTCTTTAGATGAATTCCTCCTTAGAAATCTTTCCCTACAAGGTTTTCTAAAGCTATAGGATTGACCTAAAACAATAGGAGGAGTTATTACTAGAACCAGACTGTTTGATGTCCATTATTCCTACATTTGAAACACTATTTATGGATATGGCATTGCTGTTTTCAAATGTTGGATCACTTTCTTACAGGGGGAGTATATCTCTGCCCATTGTACTTTGACTTGAAGTGTTTCACTGAAGGTAGATTACACATTTCCTCCCTATTACTAGGCTTGGCCATAAAATGGATATAAGCCAGTAGGATGTGAGAAAAAGCACTAATTTTAAGCAGAAGTTCTGAGTGACATCCCATGCCTCTCCTCCCATCAGCTTTTCCTCCTATCAGTCCATTCCCTCTGCCAGTGAGAGTCCCAGGATGAGAAGACACATAGGGCAGAGCAGCACCTGCTGACCTGCCAGCACTGACATGAAATATGAGTAAAAAATAAATGCATGCCTTTAGCAAATGGTACAGGAACATCTGTAAATCCACATGAAAAACAAAATCTACATATAGATCTCATTCAAGAAAATTAACTCAAAATGGATCATAGAAGTCAGCAAATGCATGAAAAGATGCTCAACATAACTAATCATCAGGGAAGTACAAATCAAAATCACAATATCACCTCACACCAGTCAGAATGACTAAAATTGAAAACATAAGAAACAATAAGTGTTGGCAATGATGAGAAAAAGGAACACTTGTGTGCTATTGGTGGGGATGCAAACTGGTGCAGCCACTGTGAAAACAGTATGGAGGGTCCTTAAAAAATTAAAGACAGAAACACTGTAAGATCCAGTACTTTCATGACTGGGTATTTATGTTTATTGCAGCATTAATTACAATAGCCAAAATATGGAAGCAACCTGTGTTCCTCAATAGAGGAATGGATAAAGAAGAAGTGGTGTGTATAAACCTATACACACACACGCACATATATACTTGCAGTGGAATGTTATTCAACCATAAAAAAGAATGAACTTTTGTCATTTGCAACAACATGGAAAAATCGATAGGGTACAATGCTAAGTGACATAAGTCATTCAGAGAAAGACAAATACCATATGATTTTACTCATATGTGTAATTTAAGGAAAAAAAAACAAATGAACAAAGAAAAAAAGGACAAACAAACAAAAAGACTTTCAAATATAGAGAACTGGTGGATACCAGAGGGGAGGTGGGTGAGGGGATGAGTAAAATAGGTAAAGGGGATTAAGCGTACACTTATGATGAGCATGGAGTATAGAATTGTTGAATTGCTGTATTGTACACCTGAAACTAATATAACACTGTATGTTAATTATACTGGAAATTGAATGAATGAATGAAAAAGTAAAACAAATGGACCATAGACCTAAATGTAAAATACAAAACTTAAAACTTTTGGAAGATAACATAGGAAAAAATCTAGATGACTTTTTAGATGTAACACAGAATGAATCCATCAAAGAAATTGACAAGCTGGATTTTACTGAAATAAAAAAACTTCTGCCCTGTGAAAGACAAATTCAAAGGAATTAGGAAGACAAGCCATAGACTAGGAAAAAATATTTGCAAGAGACATATCCAATAAAGAGATATATCCAAAATATATCAATAACTCTTAAAACCCAGAAATAAGGAAACCTGATTAAAAAATGGACCTTCACAGACACCTCATCAAAGATATAACAGATGGCAAATAAGAATATGATAAGATGTTCCATCCATATCATATGTCATCAGAGAAATGCAAATTAAAACAATAGTAAAATACAATTAATGCCCATTAGAATGGCCAAAATCCAAAACACTGACAATGTCAAATGCTGGTGAAGATGTAGAGCAACAGGAATTCTCATCCATTGCTGGTCAAAATGCAAAATGGTGCAGCTACTTTGGAGGATGTGGCAGTTTATTTTTACAAAACTGAAAAGACTCTTACCATATGGTGTAGAAACAGTGCTCCGTGGTATTTCCCAACCAAAGGAGTTGAAAACTTGGTACTTTCAGCTCAAATGAGTTGAAAATTTATGTCCACACAAAAACCTGCACATGGATGCTGACAGCTTTTTTTTTATACATAATTGCCCAAACTTGGGAGCACCCAAAATGTCCTCCAGCAGTTGATAGATAGATAAACAAACTGTGGCATACCTAGGCAATGGAATATTAGTCCATACTGAAAGGAAATGAGCTATCAAGCCATGAAAGGACACAGTAATAAACATCTAAGATTCCTCTAAATCAAGGAAGCCAATCTGAAAATGATTAAAACTATATGATTTAAGCCATGTAACATTCTGGAAAAGGCAAAACTATGTAGACAGTAAAAAGATCAGTGCATACTAGGGCTTGGGAGATGAGGGAGGGGGATAGGAGAAATGAGGATTATTAGGGCAGTAAAAACACTCTGTGATATTTTAATGATGATATTTTAATGATACTTCAGAAAACTGAAGTATGTCTTTTCCAATTTATGGTGGTATATCTGTAGGAGAATGGAGAACCACTTCAAATGTCCAAAATTACAATCATAAAGTATGTTATAAGCACCCAAGCGCACTTATCATTCTAATCATTAAAATACATTTGTCCAAATCCACAGAATAAGAGTGAACCTTAAGATAAACTATGGGGATTTTGAGTGATTATGATGTGTCAGTACAGGTACATCCTTGGGAAAAAACAAAAACAAAAAAGATTGTACCACAATGGTGAGTGATGTTGATAAAAGAAGAGGCTATACATGTGTGAGGGGAGAGGTTATATTGGAAATCTCTGTATCTTCCTTTCAATTTTGTTGTGAACCAAAACTGCTCTAGAAAAGTCTTATAAAAAATTATTGTTATTTTAAATCGCTGGGATTTCAGAGTGTTAATGCAATAAAATAAAATAAAAACTTAGCTTTGTGTGGATATTAATGCTATGTTGATAATACCCATTATCTTGAGAAGGATTTCCATAAACATCTAAGATGCTGCTGGTAGCAGAGGTGGATCATACTGATTGAAAGCTCTGTGATTTTCATATGTTTTACAGTGAGCTTTTTAACAATAGTTTGCACTTGCTGAACTTCCCAATAACATCTCTTGTCCCCAACTTTACTTATGTCCCCACAATTTTTTCCAGGCTCACTATCGAACTTTCACTCTGATTTTCCTGTACAAGAAATTTAACTCTACCAATAAATTTGAGCTGTCTTTCTCATAAACACCATCAGGGAAAGTCCAGCAAAGATTTTTGACCTTTCAACTGAAGTATGTCTTTTCCAATTTATGGTGTTTATATCTGTAGTAGAATGGAGAACCACTTCAAATGTCCAAAATTACAATCATAAAATATGTTTTAAGCACCCAAGTGCACTTAGTACTCTAACTGAAGCAGTAGAGGGTGTATTTTCCAGAAGAACTATATAAGGAGGATACCAATTTTGATTGTAATTGAAACTTTTGAGTATAACTTAAAGTACACTGATAAATCCAAGTAGCATGGAAAAAAAAATTCTATAACCTTGGAAAAGGCTATGAATTTCATCTGGTTTATTCTTATCTTCATCAAATTGAACAAAACTAGTTTTTTATCCTTTGTATTTGAAATTGGTTGAAAAATAATACAACCACATGAGTGTGGTGTTTCTCAAGTTAATTCTACTTGTTAGAAATTAGAAATACGTATTTTAAAAATAAATACTCAACATGACAGGGCCCATGACCCTATCCTCATTTCATCTTGAAAATACTCTATTCCTTGCCTTGCTCACAAACTTCCAGAACTAATTATCCAGTGAGCTGGTTTATCCCTGCAACACTTGGTCCTCTATAACCATGAGCTTGTGAAATCTGGAATCTGATTGTCATTTGTTGGCTCACTGCCTCTGCCAAAAGTCGAGTTTAATGAATGTTCAGGAAAAAGACTAGTGATCCAACCAAGCAAAAGCCTTCTAATCATCTTACCACTAATACTGGGTCATAAACATTTCTATTCATTCCAAATATACTGTATATTTTGGAGAACTGTAGTCCATGTTTAGAATGACTAAAACTGTTCTCACCAGAACATGGCCAGTCTTTCTTGAATGAAGGGTACAGTTCCTTAGTTTTGCATGCATGCATATACAAAAAAGAGAAGCTTTCCCCCTCTGATTACCTGGGAAAATTAAGTATGCTTATCTTAATTAAACTTAGTTGTTTCTACACTACCACATACAAATCTATGCTATTTGGCAGCCCTCTCTTGTACTGTTTGCTCCTTTGACTGTCAAAAAAGTCCAGGGCAACTGAAAAAAAAAAAAAGCATCAGGGGAAACAGATTGTAGGAAATTAGCAAACATAAACTCACGGAGTTTAGTCTGCATAATATGAAAGGGCAGGTGGACAGTCAGTGTGCATTTCTTCCCTGATAGGGTCAGCTTTCATGATCCACCTCTAAAGGACATCTCTTTAAGTCTTGGACTTTGGTGAATGGAACTTACAAATATAAATATTTCAAGGTAGCCGAGTAGTAGAATAAAGAGATGGAATGTGAAACACAAATTACTTCAAGTGTGTATAGTTTAATTTAAAATGTTTATAATATATTGTGTGTAAGTATTTCAATTTGTCTTGGTGATTTAGAGGAAGATACTAGTGAGTGCTTCATTACCAGGAGGGAGGCCAATATCATTGTGGAGGGAGAGAATTTTATTGGCAGTTTAACTCCTTTGTCCAGAAAGCTCATGAGCAGGCAGAGTAATGAACTGTCTAAAGGTCATTTGATGGCTGAGAGCAAGTAGTACCCACCAATATTAGGGTAACACAGAATCTAAGTATGGGAGCTGACTCCATACTTTCTTGGAGCCTTTGTTTCACCAACTGTTGTTATTTTATATATTTTTTTTCCATTGGAAATCCTCCTATTAGCAGGTCAATAGTCCACTTTCAGTCAGATTATCAGACCAATATGTTGTAATATAACACGAGATATAATCGCCAATGAGGTAGAACAAAAATGAGGCTAATCCATAATTACATTATATTCATATACAATTTGAATTATTCTATTAAAATTCTGGATTATATATCCTGATTATGTATAAGGACATTTTTTTTAAAATGCCGGTGCCCTAAACATATGGCAAATGAATCAGTTATACAATAAAGGAAAAAGCACATGAAAGGAACACTTTTTCTATCCATTTAATCGAATATTAAATTTATTAATGGATTACTTCTGAGCTGGGTATTTAAATAAATCAGAAGAACAATACAGTAAAAGAGACCTTTTTATGGTTTTTAAAAAGTTTGTAATACAATTATTTGATCTTATTTAATCTGCGAGAAATGGAAGCTTAAAACAATACTTTCTATATGGCTGTCCAATACAAACATATTCTGGACAAATGTAAGCCACACATGTCATTTTAACTTTTTAAATAGCAACACTGAAAAGAAAAAAGAACTAGGTGAAATTAGTGAATATATATTTATTTTGCCCAATGAATCCAAATATTATTTCAACAAATAATCAATATACAAATTATAAGTGGGATACTTTACGTTCTCTCTTTTATTTTTTTTTTACACTAAGTTTCCAAGTTCTAGTGTGTACTTTATACTTATAGTATGTCTCAATTTGGAGTAGCCACATTTCATGTGCTTTGTAGTCACATGTGGCTAGTGACTTTCATATTGTACTGTGTCCGTATTGGACACTATCCTATAAAAACTTATTCAGAATGATATTTATATTTTATTTAGCATTTTTTAACTGCATAATAAATTGCCTTGGAAAAAAAGCAGGAAAATGAATAATCAATAGAAACCAAAATTTGCATATAGAACCTCACTGGAAATAGTACATTATTTACCTTACTACACTAAATTCAAAACTTATTTAGATGGATGGCCAGATAATAATTCTTTGAAGTCAGTTTTAAAATACTCGGTGGGCATCTGAAATTATTGTATCATTATGTGTCAACTGTACTTCAATAAAAATAAATTTAAAAAATATTAAGTGGGCTTGTTGGCAAGACAGAAAATGGCCACTAGTACTTATTTCACATCCTCTCAGTTTAATCAGTGTAAAGCACACACTGGATGTTTAGGCAAAATATCAATTCTAGCACAACCCATAATTGCATATTTCATTAGCAGACCAATAAGTGCTTTTCTTAATAAAGACCTAACATATCAAAACCTCTAAATGCTTACTTAGTACCTAATACTTATGTATACATACATATTTATATATATATAAACTTGAGTACATGTATAGATATATGTAGCATCTTAACCAAAATATTTGAATATATGGAACTCCTATTATCTTAGTACACCTGATAAAGCAAAATTGACTGCTTCAGATAAAAAAATGTATAGGAATAGTCCTATCCTACTTGGAATTCCTCCTCTTTCTTTTTAAACCTATAGATCAATAAGTCATCATTCATTCATCATCGATATTATTCAGTATCAGGATGATATTGGCCTTTCCCCTATAAAAACACATCGGTTTTGTGAGTCTAAAAAAGCAGCCATGCATAAAGAAAAATTTAACTCAATGAATTCTGAAATCTTGTATTCTTGAAGGGATTTGGCTTTTGATAATTTTCCATTTGGGAAAACAATCTTCAAAAAGGTTTAGCTAATAACCCACAGCTAAATTCCCTTTTTAATTGTTTCGGTCAGAGAATCACAAAACCATATTGTCCATTAGTAGTTGACATATATTCATGACAATTCTCTCATATTGTCATAAAACTTCAATGTTACCATGGTCTAAGCAATGAGTCCTAATGCTCTCTAACTTTACTGTAACTATAATTCTTTATTTTCTGTTTATTGCCTTGAAAAGGGTTATTTTTGGAACATAAAAACCAGGAGAGATTTTGCAAATTGGAATGGAAGCAAAGCATTTTTTTCTTTACTCAACCGTTTTTATTTACCCAACTTCAGTGTAATAGGAAATGTAAACTTCCAACGCCAATGAGAGAAACTACTTAATGGGTCATCTAGTCACGATTACCTGTATATTAACACAAAAAATACTCATTACATAGTCCAATTGTTTACATATTTTATTTCCCTTTAGGGGAATTACCAGAATATAATGTTATCAAAGGGATTATGCACCAAACATACATTTTATGCCTTTTACAGAACAAATGATATGTAGTAGAATAAGAGGTAAACAACAAACTAAGAATGTTTGTTGTAAACAACAAACTAAGTTTTAAAAAACTATTAGATGTTAAACACAGTGTACATCTAGTGTTTGTAGCATTTTTTTTTAATGAAGTCACCATTACCTTGATCCCAAAACCAGACAAAGACCCCATCAAAAAGGAGAATTACAGACCAATATCCCTGATGAACACGGATGCAAAAATTCTCACCAAAATACTAGCCAATAGGATCCAACAGTCCATTAAAAGGATTATTCACCATGACCAAGTGGGATTTATCCCTGGGCTGCAAGGTTGGTTCAACAACTGAAAATCAATCAATGTGATACAATACATTAATAAAAGAAAGAACAAGAACCATATGATCTTCTCAATAGGTGCAGGAAAAGCATTTGACCAAAACTCTTCAGAGTATAGGCATAGAGGGCACATACCTCAATATCATAAAAGCCATCTATGAAAAACCCACAGCAAATATCATTCTCAATGGGGAAAAACTGAGAGCTTTCCCCCTAAGGTCAGGAACACGGCAGGGTTGTCCACTATCACCACTGCTATTCAACATAGTATTAGAAGTCCTAGCCACAGCAATCAGACAACAAAAAGAAATCAAAGGCATCTGAATCGGCAAAGAAGAAGTCAAACTCTCACTCTTTGCAGATGATATGGTACTTTATGTGGAAAACCCAAAAGACTCCACCCCAAAACTGCTAGAACTCATACAGGAATTCAGTCAAGTGGCAGGATATAAAATCAATGCACAGAAATCAATGGCATTCCTATACACCAACAACAAGACAGAAGAGAAATTACAGAGTCAATGCCATTTACAATTGCACCCAAAACCATAAGATACCTAGGAATAAATCTAACTAAAGAGGCAAAGAGTCTGTCCTCAGAAAACTATAAAATACTCATGAAAGAAATTGAGGAAGACACAAAGAAATGGAAAAACGTTCCATGCTCATGGACTGGAAGAACAAATATTGTGAAGATGTCAATGCTACCTAGAGCAATCTACACATTTAATGCAATCCCTATCAAAATACCACCCGCTTTTTTTAAAGAAATGGAGCAAATAATCCTAAAATTTTTATGGAACCAGAAAAGACACTGAATAGCCAGAGGAATGTTGAAAAAGAAAAGCAAAGCTGGTGGCATCACAATTCCGGACTTCAGGCTCTATTACGAAGTTGTCATCATCAAGACAGTATGGTACTGGCACAAAAACAGACGCATAGATCTATGTTTGTAGCATTTTAGATGATTTACTTAGCCTCAAATATCTATTTTAGTTTTTTTATTTGTAGATGGATATTTCCAGGGCTACATTAAAACTTACTGAACAGACATTAATTAAAATCTACCATTTAGTCTTCTGCATACCTTTCTCAAATTAATAGTAACATATCATTCAAAACTCTAGGTAAAATATTTCTAAATAAATTCTTGAAAAATAGAGAATTTATAAAGATTGTTTTATATACATAAAATTGATCAGGTAATTAAAATAAATGGTTTAAAGATTCAACAAGTCCTATAAGAGAAATAGAGAAAATCTCTAGCCTCTCTAGAGGCAAGTATAATACAGATTATTTAGAGGTATGTATCTTCTTATTTCTAAATAAGCTAGATAATTATTTCTTAATTTCTAGTATTAGATATTATCTATTATCTTACCTAGAGTTGAGGGTGAGGATTGAGCTCTCTCATACTCCCTAGTCCAGCCTCTAATAGGCATGTACATATTCCCTGATAGTCCCAATATTTATTTATTAATTTATTCCTTCAAAAATATGAAGTCCCTATTACATGCCAGGTATTATCATCAGTTCTGAGATTACAGTAGTACACAAAATTGACATAGTTTCCTGTATTCATGGAACTTATAGAGTACTGCAGAAAAGTAGAAATGAATACATACATAGTATGTTAGCAGATGATAAGTACTATGGGAAAAAATGAGATGGAGGGATGGAGAAAGAACTGAAATTTAATATGGGAAGACATCATGGAACAACTGACATTTGAAAGTGAGCTACATTGTTATTTGGGGGACAGCACTAGAGGCAGGGAAGCACCAAGTGTGGAGTTTTGATCAGAAGACTGACATGTATTCATAAAAATCACACTGGCTGCTGCGTTGGCAATAGAATGTAATGGGCAAAAGTGCAAGAAAAATGAACTCTTAGGACAGTATTGTAATATTCCAGAAGGGAAGATGGAGATTTGGGCTAGGGGGGTGTAAAGTGACTGGATTCTTGACACGTTTTGAGATAAAACCAGGAGGATTTTCTCATGGTGTCCCATTGTCATCTGACTGATCGTGGGGTCAGTCAAGATTGTAACCAAGATGTCTAGTCAGAAGCTTGAGAAGGATAGAATTACCACTAATTGAGATTGAGAAGAAAATGAATGAAAAACTGATGCAAGAGGGGGAAAAATCATTTTGGGTATTTGAACCTGAGATGCTGATTAGACATCCTGATGGAGATATCTATGTAAAGGCTTGGATAGACAAATCAAGAATTAGGAGACGTGGAACCAGGTTGTGTGGGACTGAACAATGTGAATTTCCAATTTAACTTACCAGTTTAACCTTTAAAGTCAGGAGAAGAATCTAGCAAAGACTCTGAAGAAGCACACCCTGTGAGGCATGTTGCATGCTGTGAGCCTCTTCCATTCAGTTTCTCCATAAAGGGTATTTCCTGTCTCCTGCCACATGGGAGAGGAATGGCTACCTATCTCTCTGAACTGAGAAGGGTTTCTAAGACCTTAATGAAAAGCGTTTTCAAATAATCATTTTTCAGTCCTACAGCCATACTCTGACATTTGAAATGTATCAAAGTTTCTGTTTCTTGATCTTTCCTGAGTTCTGAGCTTCAAATTAGCTTTTACTTTCTTTAGTATGTATTCTCCCTATGAGCTCAGCTTTTAGATGTCTCTTATATGCCAAGTCATTCATCACTTTTTTTACCCATTCTTTAAACTTTCTAAAATAGATTCCCAGAACGTAGATTGTCACATAAAGGAGTATATGAGAAATTTGAGATTTTTTTTAAATACATAGGAAATGACCTATGTAGATACTACATGCTGTAGAGAAGTTCCTCCTCCTTTCTTACAATCAACTGATTAATTTGTATTATTTAATACCCAAGCTTTCATGCTAACTACATCAATATGCTACTGGACCAAGATGTTGCTACAAGTCATTTAGGGCTACTTTACCACCATTTATTTCCTTCCCTCTGCAGCTGTTTCAACATTCAGAATCATTCCAGATCTGAAGAATCCCTGAAAACTGAATTCTAGAGGGTCAACATTTAAATCTAAATATCTGGATTTCCGAATTACTGGCCAGTTAGAAAATCTTTTAGAACATGGGTAGATTTAGGTTAGGTGATTTTCACACAATGAAAGCCAGTAGATAATATTTCAGAGTTTGTCTGGCGGTAGAAGTATAACATTTGGTGGTTCATGAAGAAAACTGCAACATACTAAGTATTTTAGCTCTAATATAATTTCTTAATGTGATTTCTTTTATGGCCATCAAAATAATTTTTGTAATTTCTCTAACATTTAAGATAGCATTGTGTATTGTAAAGTGACAAAATAAATTATACACATCTTATTACTCATCATATTTTGGTTCCTTTACTCACATTTTATTGACTAAAGCAAGTCAAATTACTAAGCATGATGTCAAAGGTTTCAAGTGTAACCCTCTTTAGTGGAAACAGTAAATAATTAGGAGCAATAATAGAATCTATTACAATGATTTCATAGCCCCAGTCAAAAACTAACACAAAATCTGGAAGAAACCCTTGGGAAGATTCCTATGGACTAGAAAGGAAGGATACTAAATTCCAGAATAGAGTCTGATCTGAAAGCAGTTTTCTAAGCACATTCTATCCTCCAACACATATAGACCTGGGCAGAACAGTACCTGATTCTCTCCTTATTTTCTATCATGAGGCAGGAAAACAGATGCACCAGATGTGGCAAGGTAACCTCAGAGAAAAGTTGGAGACAAGTTAAGGTAGGAAGTCTAAATAAACAGATGGTTCAACATTAGAAAGTCTAACAATTTAACACATTCATAGACTACAAAAGAAAAAAAAAACTGATACAGCAATGGAAACAAACACACTTGAGAAAGTTTAGTGTTTCTTTTTTAGAAACATACAATTTTTAATACAAAAGGAACTTCTTGAACTTCACAAGTCCTATCTATAAATAAAATCTATAGCATATATCATACATAATAGAAGTATTCTGGATACATTCTCTTTAATTTGGGGAGACTATAGGATGACCACATCATTATCACTTTTGTTCAGCATAGTATTGGAGAGGTTGGTCAATATCATAAGATAGGGAAAAATGAAGTATAAATACTTGAGAAAAAACCACAAAGGTGCAAGTGTTATGATCATCCATAGGAAAGCCCAATCAAATGAGCGTAAGGCCATTAGAACTTCTAAGCAAATTCATCAAGACTGTCATAAATAAGCCACCTCTGCCACCCACACACATCCAAAATGTTGTTCTCTACCAGCAATAATTTAAATGAAGGTGTAAAACTGTAATATAAACTGAGATACTATAGAGTGCCTTGTAATTAACCTACAAAAGAATACTAAAGCCATCTATGTACAATATTTTGCAAATAGATTTTATCCAAAAAAGACCCAAATAAATGGAGAAATTATGTCATATTGATGGATGTAATAATTTACCCCTAAAACTTCTCTTGACTTTCAAAACTTCTCTCAATAAATCTAATATTGTGAGTGATTTTAATAAGAAATATTACATTTTAAAATTTGCAGAGTATTAGATTCTCAAAAATAACTTAGTTACTATTAAAGGATGCAGAGGCTGGGACTTGGCTTGCCTTATCATATACTGGAATTTATTACACCTATATACAAAGAGTGGGGTAACTAGCACAGTTTTATGTTCCACTAAAAAATACTGGATCTCACTGGTAATAGGAAAGAAAGTGATGACAAAAGTGATGACCTTAGTGATGGCAAAAGTATGGCTAATGGCAAATAAGCATATGGAAAGATACTTAACATCACGTGTAATTAGGAAACTGCAAATTAAAACAACAATGAGATACCACTATGTACCTCTTAGAATGGCCAAGATCCAAAACACTGGCAACACCAAATGCTGGCAAGATGAGCAAAAGGAACTCTCATTTAAGCTGATGATAACACAGAATGGTCCAGGGTTTGTAGATTCTTATAAAACTGAACACACCCTTAACATATAATCACAGTAATCAAGCTCTCTGGTGAAAACTTACATCCACACAAAAACCTGCACACAAATGTTTATAACACTTTAGTCATAACTGTCAGAACTTAAAAGCAAAATATACTTCAACAGGTGAATGGATAAGAAACTATGGTATAGCCATACAACAAGATATTATTTAGTGCTAGAAAGACATGTGCTATCAAGCCACAAAAAGACATGGAAGACTCTTAAATGCATATTGCTAAGTGAAAGAAGCCAATCTGAGAAGGTTATGTACTGAATGATTTCAACTATATGACATTCTGGAGAAGGCAAAACTATGGAGACAGTAAAAAGACTAGTCATTGCCAGAAGCTGCTGGAGAGAGAAGGAAGAAGGGATAAAGAGATGGAGCACAAGGGATTTTTAGGGCAGTGAAACTCTTCTTTGGTATGATACTCTTAAGGTGGATACATGTTATTATACATTTGTTAAAACCCATAGCATACCAAAAGAGTTAACCATAATGTGTTTATGGACTTCATTTAACAATAATGTATCAATATTATTTCATCAGTTTGACAAATGTTACACTCAAATGTTAAGGATATTAACAGGATATGAAAAATAGGAGAAACAGAGGGAAAAGCAAGCATATGGGAACTCTCTGTACTTTTCATTTTTTTCCTGTAAACCTAAAACAGCTCAAAAAATAATCTCTTAATTAAAAGAAATATATAGCTTGCCCATGTCTCATTGAGATGAATGAACAGTGATAGACTGTGTCCAAGAACTGATAGTCTTTCATTTGAATAATAATGTTAAAATACTACATTAATGAAATTAACTAGAAAAGAGGAAAAATAAAAATTTTGTTTGTAAATTATTTATAACCCTTGATTATTGAAATAACACATATTAATCTTCATCTGCTCTGATACCAACATATAATTAAAGGTCTCCAGCAGGTCTAGTTTCACTCATTTTTAGAGCTAATAAATTTCACTCTAAGAAAAATGTTGTGTTCTATTTTTCCATAACTGGCATCCAAGGTCATGGAGATAAAACTGTGGGCATGATCTTCCAAGTGTCTATGGAATCTACTGTCCTTAAGAAAAGAGTGTTTTGCAAATAGACTGTTTTGGATCCTTGTGGGTTTTTCTACATTTTCTCATTCATATTTTTTTTTCTACCAGTTTTCCCTTTCTGCCATTCTCGTCATTCTTTTCTCCCTATCACTATACTTCATTTATCTTGCTGGGAATGGCCTCATCCCTAATGTTGTTGGTCTTGTCCCCAAGTCTGCCAACTTCATATCTAATTGTTCTGGTGTAGACATCTCATCCTATCGGTAGTAAGAACTCCCAGAACCAAATTTCATCTCAGACCTCAGGATCATAACTCTCTCTACTACACTGAGTTTTGTTTCAACTTCCTCATTCTTGGCCTTGTGGCCATTACCCTATTCTCAGAATGTAAAGCCTGGAGAAGAGCTTTCTCTTGTGTTTTAATGTTATCCCTACTTTCACATGCCTTATAAAAAGCCATGAAATATCAATCCAATGTTTCCATTTGGTTTATGGTTCATCTATATTTAACTTTTGTATTGAACATGAATAAAATGAAAACTTCTTGAAATACCATAAACAATTTGATAGAGTTTTATAGGTAAAAATTACACAAGCTGTATTAAATAATTTACTGACATATAAATTTATTATAAATCTTTTTGTTTCATCATGCCCTAGTTCAGTAATTCTATTGTAATAAAACTAACATTTTTAAATATAATTTGTGCTTTGTAAGTCTTTTCCTGTGTTCTGCTTATGATTCCATTATCTTCTAGATGAGCACTTTTATATATTTAATTTAGAAGTTTTACATTAAGAACAATAAAAGAAAATCCTTTTATCTATATTTCCTCTTAAAATAAGATTATAATAATATGTGCTCTGTCACATATAGATCTTCACAAAACATAAGTATGAATATTTTATCATAACTACTTATGAAGAAATAGCAGGGCTCCTATTACATGTACTGTAATAAATTAATCTACAAAATCATAAACTCGTACTCTTTTTAAAGCAGTAATAGGTAAAAAGAGAGAGAAAAGAAGAGAGGACACAATGTTGTTCCCAAGAGACACTGATTTATTGCTACCACAGAAGAAATTTTTGAAAGGAACAAAGCTTTTTGCTACATATGTAACAACAACAGCAATAACAACAACAAAATAGAAGAATATGAACTGGAATTTTTAGTTGAGTCAATCTGTTTGTCTATAATATAATTTAAGAGGCACAGACAAGTATCAGTTCTGGCTTTCTCATCATTCATTCATTCATTCACTTACCCATGAATGTATGTATACTATGCTAGATATGTATACTATGCTAGATACTAGGAATACAAAATGGTTACAACACTGCCCTCAAGTTTCTCAAAACCAGCAGGGGAAATAGGCACATAATGACAAATATCACACACTGTTATACTGGACATTTGAAGAATACCTAATGGACCATGAAACCACAAAATAAGATACAGTCAATTTATCATAGGAAGGTCACTCACAGAGAAGAGAAGACAGAATTCGGTTGTAAAGGAAGAGTAGAATCTTCCGGGCTACCAAGAGAATTCTGTTTCAGATAGCAGGAACACTGTGTACAAAGTTAAAGGGTAATAAAACAATATGATGGATTAAAAGGAGTCAATTAAATCGAAGTTGTTCAAGGGGTGGAGTATTAGGTAGAGTGACTTAGGAAGGAGAGGGGTGGAGTCAGATCATAAAATATGGTGGTCAGTCTAAAGCTGAGATTAGATTTTATCAGGAGACAAGGGTGTGGCATTGAAGGTATAATGAAGTACAAGATGAAATGTGCATTTTAAAACCACTGCCCTGAGAGTCCTGTGCAGGCTTGATTGTAGATGAGGCTCGGGGGGAGGATCTCATAAAAGGTGATAGAAAAAGGGATACTAGGGTATTTTATTGGTGAAAACAGGGAGAGAAACAGATCTGAGAGGAGGTAGAATTTATAGGGTTTTGTTCTAATCTGAATAAACAGTGAGAACAAATGGTGATTGAAAGTTCGAAATATCAAACATGTTATCTTAATCTTCATTACAATTAATTCTGGAAAAATTCTCTAAACTGATTTTCAGAGGAAGTAAGTAACTTATTGAAGGCCACACAGATTTTAGATGCATCTGCCCACACACAGAGCTACACTGACGATATCATCTGATCTTCTAAATTACACCAGAGACTACATTATCTGAGCCTCTAAATTAGCAGGAGAGGACATAGACTAGAATAACTCAACAGTTCTCGGTCTTGGTTGCTAGTATCTGTTTAAAGGAAGATATTGAATTAAGTGGAGGTACCTGAAGGATATCCAGGTAGAAATGAGAAATTGGCAATTGGTATATGGATCTGAAGAAGTCTCTTGATAATATTGTTTTGTAGATGCCCCAGGACTGGGACTGAAAGACATAGGCATATATAATTCTGTCGCTATCTGTGTCTTACTGCTATATTGCATAGGCCAAATCAATATATATATCCCTCCACCTTTTCAGGAAAGAATTTATGATACATGTCCATTAGTTACTTCCTGAAGGGTAAAAGTCCTCTATACTAGTTTTTCAGTCATCATATTATTCATTATTACTACTATAACGGGGAAACTTAGCATGTCCGACTCCATATTGCTTCTATTTTCCCTTGTTACTATGACATATAGCTTAGAAACTTCTGCTTAGCCCTGCACACAGGCATGTTATAGCTAAATCTGCAAAAACTGCTTTTTACCTGAACTCTACGTCACCTGAGGAGATAAGAACATACTGAAATGACTATGCTGTGTTTAAGACTTACAGGAATTATATAACCAGATTCCTGTATGCAAAGATCCACTGACCAAGGACAAAGAAGTTAAAGTACCTCCCTCAGATGTCTACAGACATCAGTCATCTTTTGACTCTAACCCTCTCCCACTTCCTCATCTTCCTAACATAAAAGAAGTTCAAATTTAATGCCGAAGGGAGATGGTTCTTTGGGACAATAGTCCACCATTTCCTCAGTTTTCTGAAAAAAGTGCTTTGCCCCAACATCTGGCCTCTTGACTTACTGGCCTGTCCTGCAGCAAGCAGAATGAGCTTGGACTCGGTTACCCTATCCTCAACAAATACATGTCAAGCAACTTTTGGATGCATTGTGCAAATTACATTATATAATCTGACCAGAAGAACGAGGTCTTTAAGTGAGTATAGTCATTTACCATCAATACTCAGCTTTATTTTCTCTTTATGTCAATTTCTTTTTCTATTTATTATTGATCTTATCAAAAGTTCCTTTTGCTTAGCTGCCTAAATTCTATTTTGAATGAGGACTATCAATGAAAACACACAACTAGAAAGTTTAATCTTTTAGCTGCCACTGACAGTTGTTGCAAAAGCAAAAGGATGACAAATTTGCTCTTTTGTGCATATGGCTTTTGATTTGAAATGACAGGAAAATTAAAAAAAAAAAAGAAATGGCAAGAAAATTAAGTAGACAAAGAACTTTGATGTAAGAGTAACACAATCTTGCCAGGGATAAAACACAGAACACATAGAGAATGGATAGAAATTATTTTTCAGACTGTAAGAGGGCAGTTCTTGGCACTTCCCTATAATTATTTTCTGGTTTACTGAAAAAAAAATATGAGACTATCTCAAATTTCCTCAGGCTTGGATTATAATATTTCACTTACTAGCCCTGGGACAACATGAACAGAAATTTTAGTGATAATGTTACACTCTATGCTTAAGCTTGTTAGAAGTGCATTATTTTGTCTATTCTAAAAGAAATTGTTGCTTAGTTCAGCCAGGTGACTGGAGGTCACAAAAATCCTTTTCCCTTAAAGAGAGAGAGAGAGAGAGAGTCAGCTCTTTCTTCACAGAGTAATTCGTGTTAATGCATGGACCAATAGTCCCGAGATCCATTAATTAAATTAATTAGACTTCATAGCATTCACTCATGAACAATGATGAAAAAAATGAGAAGGAAACAGGAAACACATACACCACAGCATATGGTTTTGCTAGTGTTTGGCCCTTGAGAATTATTAAATGATAGCTTGACATAATTCAGCATTAATAAAATCTGTCTGATCTCTGAAGGTATTTTCATAACTTAAGTAATTTATGCAAATTAACTTATATCAAAATGTGTGCTCTATTGCTGCCCACAAGTCAGAATGATTTCACCATTTGTAATGTAATAGTTATAACACTAAGCCATGAAACTATATTTCTGTGAAATTAAGTAATATAGTTCTATCTGATTAACTGTATTATACTGGGAAAATACTGCCAATATATATAGGGACTTTCAAATATTTTGAAGTTCATAGGAAATTAGATATAATGAAATAATACATCCTACTAGAGACATTTGAGAACAGGTAAATCAAATCCTCATTGTTGCAGAATTTACCAAAAATTATTTTATGACTAAAAAAGTTAAAGTATCTAGCATGGTGCCTGAAACATAGTATGTAAAAATACACTAAACTAAAATGACCTCATTCAGTCTTATGGTTTCAAATACCAGCTACACGGTAGTGATGCAAATTTTTATACATTCATAGTTTTTAAAATGAAATTTAGTTATCCAATATCTCCATTTGGTTTCTCTACCTTAACATGTCTCAAACCAAATTATTTTTCCTTCCCCAAATCTATTGCTTTCCTCCCATCTTTTCCATCTTATTATGTCTAATCGAATAGGAACTTTACTGCCTTTTGGCTCAGGTCAAAAATTTGGATCACATTCCCTTATCACACCCATTAGCAAATCTCACTTTACTTTAAAAATATCAAAAATATGACCACATCTTCCCATTATAGCCCTAGTACAAATTATCTTATATCTTTCCTGGACAACAGCAAAAGCATCTTGACCATTTAGCCCTGCTGCCTGCAATCGGTTCCTATCTCAACAGCCAAGAGGTCATTTAAATTGTGTATTCTATCATTCTCTATTCAAGGCTTCCAACTCACTCTGAATAAAATCCAAATCTCTACCATGGTGTGTAAAGCCCGCCATGGTTGGGCCACCCCTTTGCCTTACATTCATGAACTCTTCTACTATTTTCTACCTCAATCACTGCTATAACCTAGAGACCTCCTTGCTGTTTCTTGAACATGCCATTTTCTAGCTCTTTCCAAGTTTTGGTCCTGTTACTTGGGATATTCTTCCTTCCTACATCTCCTTCATGACCTCTCTCATCATCTTCAATTAATATAAGAAACTATAGCCTTAGAGCTGTGTTTATGTGTTTAAAAAAAAGGTTGGAAAGATAACAGTGTAGGAAGATCCTACGCTCACCTTCTCCCACAAATACAACTAGGTAACACCCAAATCAGTGTAAAAATAACCCAGAAAATGAAACAAAGTCTGGCAGACCAGATTCTTCACAGATAATTATATATAAAAGAAAACATATTGAAGAGGGTAGGAAGGGCAGAGATGCTGTCTGAAACTGACTAAACCAGCTGAATGTCCACTGGAGAGAGGGAAAGATGGGCTTGAATAGGGGAGAGGAGAAGAACCCCACACCAGGCACCCCAGCCACAGGAGATCGGCATGGGGAAGACAAATAACCATAACATTTGGCTTTGAAAACCAGAGGGGCAAAATTATGCGAGTTCTTAAAGCAGTGGGGCTTAATACTTGAAACCAAAAAAAAAAAAAAAAAAATCAGGAAATTTGGCTCTGGGAGAACCTGAAGGCATCAGAAAAATCAGTACCTCCCCCTAAAGACAAAGCACAACAAATAGCCCCCCCCCGAGAAACAGCATAGAAGAAGCAGTTTGAAAAATACCTGGGATATAAGAAAAGATTTATTTATTAATCTCAGAGATATGCTAAAGGGGCAGGGATCTTTGGGAGACTTCTCCAAGAACAAAAGAGCTGATAGGTACCATTTCTCTCCCCCAAACCTCCAGCCCAGATATGTGAACACGTACAGAAAGCAGCACAATGAAAACACTCTCCACTTAGCTTGCTAACAGAACATGCCACCACTGCATGCTTCTGAGAATTAGCCTCCTCCAATCCAGTCAGCCTTGCCAGGAGTTTTCCCAGATGGCTTCAGGTCTCCTCCTGCAGCAGACTAACACCTTGTTGGCACCACACACCTCACTCCATGTTCTCCTGTAGAACTGTCCCCTCAAGTATGCCCTTGCCCAAAAGCCATCCAAAACAGTGCCAAAAGCCTGGTTGTGTGCAATCAGCCCTGTTAGGGGCCAGCACCACTCCAAAGTGACTCCTGCTCTGGAGAGAGGGAAAAATAACCACACACACCAGTTCCACTGGCCCCAGCGCTGGGCTGGGGGTAGACATCTAATCTGGCTATACACCCCATCCATCAACAAAAGCTTCTCAGGGGACAACATGGAGAAAGTGCCATGCAGTTTGATGCCACCATAGCTCTAGCACACACTTGGTCTGACCCAACTCAAGCCCCAAACAGTCCCAGACTGGCCCACTAACAACACAGGGACAAAACCCTGATCACAACAGGCAAAAAGAACCACCGCAGAGGACTAGGGTGAAGGCAAATATAGCTCAGCCACAAGAGTAGGGCCCATGCAACACACACAGGAGACACCCTGAAGCACCAGGTCCTGGTGAACAGGGGACATTGCATGGGAGGGCACCATAGTACCTCTTCTTTGTAAGGTCACCACTTTTAGAAGCAGGAAATGCAACTGACTTTCCTAACAAGTAGAAATGTAGAGAGTTAGATAAAATGAGGAGACAGAGGAATATGTCCCAAATGAAAGAATAGGACAAAGTCAAAGCAAAAGAGCCAAATGAAACAGAGATAATAGGCCTGACAAAGAATTCAAAGTAATGACCATAAAGGTACTCACTGCACTTGAGGAAAGAGTGGAAGATCTCATTGAAACACTCAACAAAGAGCTAGAAAACATAAAAGACCCAGTCAGAGATGAAGAACTCAGTAACTGAAATGAAAAATACACTAGAAGGAATCAACAGCAGATTGGGGGGGGGGGGCAGAAGAATGGATCAGTGAACTGGAAGACAGTAATATCAACCAAGCTCAACAGCAAAAAGAAAAAAAAAATGAGAACAGGTTAAGGGAACTCAGTGACATCACCAATCATAGCATTCACATTATGGGTATCTAAGAAGGAGAAGAGAGAGAGAAGGGAGGGAGAAAATTTATTTGAAGAAATAATTGCTTAAAACTTCCTGATCTGGGAAAGGAAACAGATACCCACATCCAGGAAGCACAGAAAGCACCCAACAAAATTAGACCAAGGAGGTCCACAGCAAGACACATAATAATTAAAATGGCAAAGAATAGTGATAAGGAGAGAATTTTAAAAGCAGCAAGAGAAAAGAAAAGTTACATACAAAGGAAACCTCACCTGGCTATCAACCGATTTTTCAGCAGAAACCTTGCAGGCCAGAAGAGAGTGGAATGACATAATCAAAGTGCTGAAAAGAAAACACCTGCCACCCAAAATACTCTTACCAGCAAGGTTATCATTCAGAACAGAAGGAGAGATAGTTTCCCAGACAAACAAAACTTAAAGGAGTTCATCACCACTAAACCAGTCTTAGAAACATTAAAGGAAATTCTTTGAGTGGAAAGAAATGATCTATAATCAGAAATAAGAAAATTATGAAAGGAAAAGAATTCTACGTGTAAATGTAAGCATATAATAAAAGTACTAGATCAATCACTTATAAAACCAGTCTAGAAATTAAAGCATAAAAGGAGCAAAATCAATTATATCTTTAAAAATCAGTCAAGCAATTCACAAAATAAAAAGATATAAGTTTGACATCACTTAAACAAAATGTGAGGGGGAGGTAAAAATTTTGTGCTTTTAAAATGGGTTCAAACTTAAGTTTAAGTTTCAACTTTATGCATAAGACATTATATATAAATCTAATGGTTAGCACAAGTGAAAAACCTATAATAGATATGCAAAAAAAGAAAGAGAAAGGAGCCCAAAATTAACACTAGAGGAAGTCATCAAATCACAAAGAAAGAGGACAAAAGAGGAAGAAAGGAACAAAGAGAAGCTACAAAAACCACCACAAAGCAAGCCAAAAAATGGCAGTAAGCACATACTTATCAATAATTTCTTTGAATGTAAATAGACTAAATGTTCCAATCAAAACACACATGATAACTAAATGAATAAAAAAGTAAGACCCATATATATGCTGCCTATAAGAGACTCACTTCAGAACTAAAGACACATGCAGATTGAAAGAGAATGGATGGAAAAACATTAAGCATGCAAATGGAAGTGAAAAGAAAGTCAGCATAGCAATACTCATACTGGATAAAACAGACTTTAAAACAAAGACTATCAAGAAACACAGAGGACACTATATAATTGTAAAGGGAAAAATCCAACAAGAGGATATAAAAATTATAAATAATTATGCACCAATATAGGAGGCTCCACAAACATAAAGCCACTATTAACAGACATAAAGGAAGCAATTGATGGTAATACAATAATAATAGGGGGCATTAACATATCATTTACTTTAACAGACCATCCAGACAGAAAATCAAAAAGTAAACAGTTCCTTTGAATGACATATTGGACCAGATGAAAGTATTGGATATATTCAGAACATTCCATTTAAAAATAGTGGAACATACATTATTTTCAAGCATGCAAGGAAAATTCTACAGAATAGATGTTAGACCACAAAACAAATCTCAACAAATGCAAAAAGATTAAAAGCACATTGTGCATCTTTTCTGACCACCATATGAAACTGAAATCAATCAGAAGAAAAAGTTGGAAAGAACACAAATACATGAAAGCTAAATAACATGCTGCTAAATGAATGGATGAATGTGTCAACAAAGAATTCAAAGAGGAAAGTTAAAAAATGTGGATAAATGAAAATGAAAACATAAGGGTCTAAAATCTTTGGGATGCAGCAAAGGGCATTCTAAGAAGGAAGTTTATAGCAAAATAAGCCTACCTTAAGAAACAAGAAAAATCTCAAATAAGCAATTTAGTATTACACTTCAAGGATCTAGAAAAAGAAGAACAAACAAAAGCCAGATCCAGTAGAAGGGAGGAAATAATAAAGATCAGAGGAGGAATAAGCAAAATAGAAACTAAAACAAACAAAAAATAATAATAATTGAACAGATCAATGAAACTAGGAGCTGCTTCATTTGAAAGATCAACAAAATTGATAAGACTTTAGCAAGACTCATTGAATAAAAGAGAGACGACTCAAGTAAAATTAAAAATTAAAGAGAAGAAATAACAACAAACACCTCAAAAACACAAAGGATTATGAGAGAATGCTATGAAAAATTATATGCCAACAAATTAAACAACTACCCCCAGTGGATAAATTCCTAAAAATATATAACCTTCAAAAACTGAATCAGGAAGAAACAGAAAATTTGAACAGATGATGACCAGCAATGAAATTAAATCATTAATCAAAAAACTTGCAACAAACTAAAGTCTAGGACCACATGGCCTCACAGATGCAATTTACCAAACATTTAAAGAAGACTTAATACCTATTCTTCTCAAACTACTTCAAGAAATAGAAAAGGAAGCTTCTAAATTCTTTCTATGAGGTCAGCATAACCCTGATGCCAAAACCAGATAGACATACTACCAAAAAAGGAAACTACAGGCCAATATCTCTGATGAACATAGATGCAAAAATCCTCAACAAAATATTAGCAAGCCGAATCCACACTACATTAAAAAAAAATCATTCACCAGGATCAAGGTGGATTTATTCCAGGGATGCAAGCATGGCTCAATACTGACAAATCAATTGACATATCACATTAACAAGAGAGGGGATAAAAAACATATAATTGTCTCAAGAGATGCAGAAAAGAGCATTTGCAAAATCCAACATCCCTCCATGATAAGAACTCTCAACAAAATAGGTTTAGAGGGTGAACATACCTCAACATAATACAGGCCATATATGAAAAACCCACAACTAACATCAGATTCAGTGGTGGAAATAGGTAAATTTTCCTCTCAGAATTAGAAAGAAGACAAGGATGTTCACTCTCACCACTTATTCAACTTAGTACTGGAAGTCCTAGCCATAGCAATCAGACAAGAGAAAGAAATGAAAGGCACTGAAATAAGTCAGGAAGAAATAAAAGTTTCACTTTCTGCAGATGACATGATATGTAGAGAAAATCCTAAAATTCCATCAAAAAACTACTAGAACTAATAAATGAATTCAGTAAGGACTTGGATACAAAATCAATATACAGAAATCTGTTCCATTTCTACACGCTAATAATGAAGTAGCAGAAAGAGAAATCTAAAAGAAAATCCCATTTACAATTGCACCAAAAATAATAACTAGGAACAAACTTAGCCAAGAAGTGAAAGAACCATACTCTGAAAACTATAAAACAATGATGAAAGCAACTGGAGATGATACAAATAGAAAGATATTTCATGATCCTGAATTAGAAGAATCCAATATTGTTAAAATGTCCATATTACCTGAAGCAATCCACAGATTTAATACAATCACTGTCAAAATATCAACATTTTCTACAGAACTAGAATAATCCTAAATTTTGTGTTTGGAATCCTAAAAGACCCTGAATAGCCAAAGCAATTCTAAGAAAGAAGAAAAAAGCTGGAGGTATCACAATCCCAGTTTTCAAGATATACTACAAAGTTGTACTGTTTTAAACAGTAAGGTACTGGCACAAAAGTAGACAAATAGATCAAAAGAACAGAATAGAGACCCCAGAAATAAACTCATGAGTTTATGGCCAATTCATCTATGGCAATGGAAGCAAGACCATAAAATGCAAGAAAAGACAATTTCTTCAACAAATGGTGCTTGGAAAACTGGATAGCTACATGCAAAAGAATAAAACTGAACACACACATGAATAGTTAAAATGGATTAAAGACCTAAATGTGAGACCTAAAACCATAAAACTCCTAGAAGCAAACAGAGGCAGGAATTTCTTTGACATCAGCTATAGAAACATCTAGATAGGTCTCCTCAGATAAGGAAAACAAAATCAAAATTAAAATATTAGGACTACACCAATATAAAAGAGCTTTTGCACAGTGGAAAAAAAATTAACAAAACAAAAAGACAACCAACTGAATGGAAGAAGATATTTGTAAATGATATATCTGAAAGGGGTTAATATTTAAAATATATACAAAAAAACTCATACAACTCAAGAACAAAACAAAAATCTGATTAAAAAATTGGCAGAAGATCTGAATAGACGTTTTTCCAAAGAAGACATTTTTCCAAAGTCCTAAGGTGGACAATGGAACCATGAAAAGATGCTCAACATCACTCATCATCAGGGAAATGCAAATCAAAATCACCATGAGATATCACCTTGCACCTGTCAGAATGGCTAAAATAAAAAACAGGAAAATAACAAGTGTTGACAAAGATGTGGGAAAAAAGGAACCCTCGTGCACTGTTGGTGGGAATGCAAACTGGTACAGCCACTGTAGAAAACCATACAGAGGTTCCTCTAAAAACTAAAAATGAATTACTGTGTGATCTATTAATTGTACTACTGAATATTTACCCAAAGAAGACAAAAACATTAATTCAAATACATATATTATGCACCTCTATGTTAATTGCAGCATTATTTACAATAGTGAAGATATGGAAACTACCCAAGTATCCATCCAAAGATGAATGGATAAAAAAAAAAAAAATAGTGGTATGTATATATATAGAGAGAAATATTACTCAGCCATAAAAAAGAAAGAAGTGGCATTTGTAGCAACATGCATGGACCTAGATGGTATAATTCTAAGTGAAATAAGTTAGTCAGAGAAAGACAAATACCATATGATTTCTCTTACATGTAGAATTAAGGAACAAAACAAATGAACAAAGAAAATAAGAAGCAAATATAAATCGGACACTTAAATGGAGAACTAGTGGTTGCCAGAGGGATGGTGGTTAGGGGGAGGAGTGAAATAGATAAAGGGGGTCAAGAGCACCCTTATTGTAATGAGCACTGAACAGTTTCCACCACTATATTGTATAGCTGAAACTAATATAACACTGTATGTTAGTCATAATTCAATAAAAATATATGCTAATATAAAAAGGAAGAATCTGGTATAGTATAATTTACTGGTTTCATATAAATAAAATAAAAATAAATAATAATAATGATGAGGACTGGTAATTACCTTAGAGTTTTCTTTTTTATCAGATTTTTAAATAAAAATAGGTGAATGCATGCAGTAAATACAAATTGATTTAATTGTTTTTTCCTTTTTCTACATTTTTATCAGGTAGCAAAGTGTCACAGAAGTGTTATGCTGAATTTGTTATTTTCTCTCTAAAGTGTAGTGCTAAAAGAAATAAATAACTTGAAGTTGTAAAGAAGCCCTTCTTTTTTAGTGCTAATTTCTTTCCTTTGTATACCCTGAAGTAGAAACACATTTAAAATGTCAACAAAAGGAAAAAGAAGATAAAACCATGATGACATAAAGCCCTTTAGAAATTAATAGTGTTCTTGATTGATTCATGATATGATGATCTAACTTTCTATAAACTTCTGATCTTACCACTGTTTGATTATTACCCAGCAACAGGGAAAGATCACATTCGGTCTTTGTTCTAACTCAACACAATGACTATAGTTTTATCAGAGGAACCCTCATAATTTTACCTGCTTTGTAACAGCAAAGCAGGGTTCACGTAAACTCCTCAGAGAGTAGCCAGATAACTTCCAAGCATGTTTGATAACCCAAAGGCCAGTTGGTCAAGTGCCCCAGAGAAAAATTCAAACTGTGATAAAGGCACTTCTTTGACCCAGAGTCCGAAAGCTACTGACTACATAGATTCCTTATAAGCATTAGATAAAGCCAGTGAGAGGAATATGTCAAAGCTTGAATGTGAGGTCTCAAGTCTGAACGTCTACTCTTTTCCAGTGGGTTTCCTGAAACCAGGAGAATAATTGTTTTGCATAAACGGTCATACCACCAGCCTAGTGAAGCTATATATTTAGTTCTCTGATCCAAATATTTGTCAACTCCCTCAATAAGTCTTTGCACAGGTCACCTAAATAGTTTATGCTCCACCTTCCAGATGTGAACATGAAAATATCTGTAATTAATGATTATTTTACTACATTTAAACACTGTCATTTCTAAAAAATTGAAAACACCAATATTAGTATTTCCCTCATTCTCGTGTTTAGTCTGCTTTGTTCAGAAAAGTATTTAAAATCATTGTTTCTGAAGTTACTCTAATGTCCTCCATTCTCTAAGAATTCCTTGCTATGGAAATACCTTTACATGGGGTCAGTAGTTGTCTTTAAGTTCTAAGTTGAGAAAGATATTTTCTAATTATTTAGAATTTTAGTTTTTCTACTGTGAGATATTTATTTGTTAAAATAAAGCTTTTCAAGTTGTCATGGTATTCTATCAGGTATTTCTGTTGGTTCCTCATGATGAAAAAGCAAAAAAGCACTAAAATGTGGGAAGAGAGTACAAATAAGAGAATTCATTGTATCACCAGCCTGCAAAGCAACAGATATGTCTTGACATGTTAAAAGAGCTTATTTCATTTCAAATGTAACATTGTCTTTGAAAACCCTGCTAAAATTTTGTGCATTTATGAAGAAAAATGACTATATATTTTTCTACACTGGTTAAGAATAGCATTTCTGGGGCAAGACTGCAGAAATTAAAAAAATGAGGTTGGAAGAGAATGACCTAAATTTAGGGCCAAATTAAGCTATCCTAGAAGTAAAAAATCTGAAGTTCTAATCCTATTTACTCTATTTAAAAAAAATATTTATTGTTGAAATATAGTTGACATACAAAGTTGTATTCATTTCAGGTTTACAACGTAGTGATTTGACAATTCTATATGTTATTCAATGGTCATCACGATAGGTATAGTCACCATCTTTCATCATATCATTACAATTATTATTACAATATTACTGATTACATTCCTTATGCTGTACTTTTCATCTCCATGACTTATTTATTTTATAACTGCAAGTTTGTACCACTCACCTATTCTGCTCATCTCCCACTCCCTTCCCTTCTCTGGCAAGCACCAGTTCTCAGAATTTATGAGTCTCTTTCTATTTTTTGTGTTTGTTCATTTGTTTCTTAGATTCCACATATAAATGATGCCAGACAGCATTTGTCTTAGTCTTGTTAATCACTGATCCTGACATCCTTCTCTCTGCTAAACTGTCAGATTTTCTCACTGAATCCTCCTCACCCACTTCTAGCATCTTCCAATAAACGGCCTTGCCCTGTGTTCCATGGCAATGCCTTTACAATGTATTTACTTTAGCCTCCTAGCACTTCAAGACCATTTCAACATCTTCCTTAACTTCTCTTAGCCTCCAGTATCTTCTATTTCTAATCTATCCTGCACGGAGAACCATTCATTTACCCTTAAATACTACTTGCTTATGTTACTCTCAATTGCCTACAGGATAAAGCACTGCTTTTTTAAAACTTACTCCAGTTTGGAAAAACTGATCTCCCCCACATGTGTTGTCTCATAGATGCTATTTATTTCTAGCATGTCTACCTACTTTTTCCATGCCAATTAGCCTACTTGTAAGAAATCTTTCCAGTCTCTGTGTTATCTACATGAATTCTGCAAATTCAATTGACCACAATAGCTAATCTTAAAAACTCCTGTTCAAGAAATTCTGGAGCCCTACTGTTGTATTTCTTTTTGTAGAGTACCCTTATGTGTATAATTTATTTATACACTATGAGGACTACACCTCCCATAAAAAAAAAATCACACAGTGACCTATATAAAAGTACATTTTCTGTCTTCTTTATAAATGTAAATATGACATATTATATATTCATATATATATCACATATTCATCATCATTCATTTGAATTTTCAAACTTTCTCAAATTTTTATTGACTACGGTTTCCATTACATGTGAAGCACAGTGCTAAGTAAGTGAGAATATAGCATATCTTCAAGAAAAATAGTAACAGTTATAAATACACAAGTGAAGAATTTAAGGCAGAATGATAACGATTTACAAATCATTTGTATAGGGTACCTGAGTTGTTCATATGAAAAGTGATTGGCTAGGACAAGCTTTTTTTTTAAAATTGGGATTGAGGATACTTAACAATTATCAATTGAGCAATTTATATATCTTTTGATAATCTTACTCCACTGAGGTAAAGCATATCATTATGTCCATTTTATAGATGGGATAACAGATGTTCATTATGGCTAGGCCACTTGTCCTAAATCATTTCCTCAGTGGGTACTAGAGATAAGGAAGGTCAGAGAAGTCTTTAAAATATCATTTGCTGTTATGATGAGCCATAATATACTTGTTAGGTAGAAAAAAGCATAGAGTTAAACACAAAGATTATATATATATATATATATATATACATATTTGCAAAGTGTTTCAAGATTTCAAGATGCTGTCCTACTAAGTCACATATATCCCTGTAGCTACAATCCATCACCCTATATTCTGCTGTATTCTTCTGGGCCTGCAAACATTTCCCCAACTCCCCTGCCAGCTGGCTTTCTCTTAGTGAAAAGCACAAAGGGAGACTGGAAGGAGGAGGGCATAAGGGTTCAGTTTTCTGTTTATACTTCAGGTCAGCATCTTAAAGCAAGAGAGGACAATGACAGTTTCAGCCTTTTGCCTCTTTTGACACACTGAGCACCAGCCTTGGTGCCTCCTCAGAGGTACCTGCACCAACTCAGAATGCCCCTGGGTGGTCTGAGCACTAGCTGCGTGGCATCACCTTAGGAGCTTCTAGTACCAGTTGTGAGGAGTCCTCTCCTATGCTATGTTCTGGTAACCCCAACCCCTCTCTTTTGTTCCCCCAGCTCTGGTAGAGCAGCTACTCTCTATAGTTATGAATTTTTGCACTGTTTTACCATCCTTTCCTTGCTATTTCAGGTTTCTGACAACTGGTGGCCAGTTCTCTGAAATACATACCATAGTTTCAGTTTTTCTGACTATATCCTTTTTTTTAAACTTAAATTCAATTAGCCAACTTTTAGTACATCTTTAGTTTCAGATGTAGTGTTCAAGAATTCATCAGTTGCGTGTAACACCCAGTGCTCATCACATCACCTCCTTAATGCCAATCACCCAACTGCACCATCCCCCCACCCCTCCCCTTCGGGAACCCTCAGTCTGTTTCTCGGAATTGAGTTTCTCATGGTTTGGCTTCCTCTTGGATTTCCCCTGCAGTTTTCCCTTCCTTCCCTTATGATCTTATTTCTTATGTTCCACATATGAGTGAAACCACAGAGTTGTCTTTCTCTGATTGACTTATTTCACTTAACATAACACCCTCCAGTTCCATCCACGTTGTTGTAAATGGTAGGCGGTCATCCTTTCTGATGGCTGAGTAATATTCCATTGTGTGTATAAACCACATCTTATTTATCCATTCTTCTGTTGAAGGACTTCTGTGCCCCTTCCACAGTTTGGCTACTGTGGACATCGCTGCTATGAACACTCTGGAGCAGGTGCCCCTTCGTTTCACTACGTCTGTATCTTTGGGGTAAATACCCAGTGGTGCGATTGCTGGCTCGTAGGGTAGCTCTATTTTTAACTTCTCGAGGAACTCCCACTGTCTCCCCGAGTGACTGTAACAGTTTGCATTCCCACCAACAGTGTAAGAGGGTTCCCTGTTCTCCACATTCTCACCAACAACTGCTGCTTCCTATCTTAGTAATTTGAGCCATTCTGACTGGTGTGAGGTGATATCTCATTGTGGTTTTGATTTGTGTTTCCCTGAGGCCAAGTGATATGGAGCATTTTTTCAGTGTCTGTTGGCCATTTGGATGTCTTCTTTGGAGAAATGTCTGTTCACGTCATCTCCCCATTTCTTGACTGGATTATTTAGTTTTGGGGTGTTTACTTTCATAAATTCTTTATAGATCTTGGATACCAGCCCTTTATCTGATATGTTATTTGTAAATATCTTCTCCCATCTCATAGTTTGCCTTTTAGTTTTCTTGACTGTTTCCTTTGCTATGCAGAAAACTTTTTTCTTGATAAAGTCCCAATAGTTCATTTTTGCTTTTGTTTCCCTTGCTTTGAGAGACGTGTCTTGCAAGAAGCTGCTGTGGCCAAGGTCAAAGAGGTTGCTGCCTATGTTCTCCTCTAGGATTTTGATGGATTCCTGTCTCCCACTGAGGTCTTTCATCCATTTTGAGTTTATCTTTGTATATAGTGAAAGAGAATGGTCCAATTTCATTCTTCTGCATGTGGCTGTCCAATTTTCCCAGCACCATTTACTGAAGAGATGGTCTTTTTTCCATTGGTATTCTTTCCTGCTTTGTCGAAGATTAATTGACCACAGAGTTGAAGGTCCATTTCTGGGCTCTCTGTTCTGTCCCATTGATCTATGTGTCTGTTTTTATGCCAGTACCATGCTGTCTTGATGATCACAGCTTTGTAATAGAGCTTGAATCAGGCATTGTGATGCCTCCAGCTTTGGTTTTCTTTTTCAATATTCCCCTGGCGATTCAGGGTTTTTCTGGTTCCATACAAATTTTAGGATAGTTTATTCCAGCTCTGTGAAAAATGTTGATGGAATTTTGATAAAAATTGCATTGAATGTGTAGATTGCTCTGGGTAGCATAGACATTTTAACAATATTTATTCTTCCAATCCATGAGCATGGAATGTTTTTCCATCTCTGTGTGTCTTTCTCAATTTCTTTCATAAGTGTTCTGTAGTTTTTAGAGTACAGATCCTTTACATCTCTGGTTAGGTTTACTCCTAGGTATCTTATGGTTTTGGGTGCAATTGTAAATGGGATTGATTTCTTACTTTCTCTTTCTTCAGTCTGTTAGTGTGTAGGAATGCAACTGATTTCTGTGCATTGATTTTGTATCCTGCCATGTTGCTGAATCTCTGTATGAGTTCTAGCAATTTTGGAGTGGAGTCTTTTGGGTTTCCACATACAGTATCTGTCAATGCAAAGAGTCAGAGTTTGGCTTCTTCTTTGCCAATTTGAATGCCTTTTATTTCTTTTTGTTGTCTGATTGCTGAGGCTAGGACTTCTAGTATTATGCTGACCAACAGTGGTGAGAGTGGGCATCCCCGATGTGTTCCTGACCTTAGGGGAAAAGCTCTGTTTTTCCCCATTGAGAACAATATTCACTGTGGGATTTTCATAGATGGCTTTTATGATATTGAGGTACATTTCCTCTATCCCTATACTTTGAAGAGTTTTAATCAAGAAAGGATGTTGTACTTTGTCAAATGCTTTTTCTGCATCAATCGAGAGGGTCATATGGTTCTTGTCTTTTCTTTTATTAATATGATCTCTCACATTGATTGATTTGTGAATGCTGAATCACCCTTGCATCCCATAAATAAATCCCACTTGGTCATGGTGAATAATCCTTTTAATGTTCTATTGGATCCTATTGGTTAGTATCTTGGTGACTGTACCCTGATAGATACAGAACACTTTATTTCAATTTTATAAGCCCTCCTTAATAAAAATGTCACATCCTCTTTATTCCTATCTACAAACTTCTCTTTTCCTTCTTCCATGAACAGAAGGCCACCTTTGTTTTTATATCTATACCATAGGCAAGAGAGCAGGCTGGGACCCCCCATAGATTCAGGGTGGAATCATAAATTCTCCGAGATAATCCTGCTATGGAGTATAATTTTGATGTTAGGAGGCATATGATGGAAGCTTAACACCAAAAAGAACATCTTCTCCTCTAGCTGTTTAGAGGTTTTTTGGTGAAACTATGAAGACTAGAGCTGGCGTGTCCTTTCTTAATGATTAAAAAAGAAGCTGAAACTTTGAGGATAATTGAAAGAGCCTAGGCATTAGATAACACCACTGAGCCACTGAATCAATGATCCCTAAAAGTTTGCCAACTTGGATTTTTCTATTATATAAAATAAGTCATTTTCATTGGGGTTAAGACACTTCTAGTAGAGTTGTCTGTTCTTGCTACAAAAATCCTAAATTATAGAACAGAATGTCTTTCTTTAGATGATAGATAGATCTACAAAACTATCTCTCTCTATTTTTATATATATTTGCAGCTATAATATATACACACCTACATATAAAAATATATGCTTTGCCTTTATCTTAGTAGCTAAGACAAATGGTGAGACTTAGTAGCTATTAACTAATGGTTGACGGAGTATGTTTTTACACTTTTCATGCATAAATGAGCTTTCCAGTATAAGGAAAGGTAAGATGTACCTTCAGTCCGAGGAGAACAAAGTGATTAAATATGGAAAAATAAAAACCTGGAAAGGTAGAAAAGTACTCACAAAGTCCAAAGTAATAGTCAAGGGGTTTCATTGACATTGAAACTGCCTCCAAAGAAAGTGACGAGTCTTTCTTTGAATTATATATACTTTTAAAGAATTATTTTAGTGAGCCCCTTTGTAGAGCACTGTCTTGGATCTCCTCACTATATCAGGTGATTACAGGAGAAGAGGGAAAGCATGGGTTACAAGGCCTTCCCTTTTAGGCTGGTCTTGTTTACTTCTGAATGTTCTCACTGAGGACTCAGTTCTGTTTTCATGGAGAGTTTTATATTATATGTACAGGACAGAATGCAGTGACTAGGCAAGATCTGAGATTTCTGGCAAGTCTGTTGAATAAATAATACTATTTTTTCAACTTCCCTACTGCTTTCATCTTGGGATATGCAACACTCTAAAATACTAGTCAAACTTCAGAACACCCCTGTACTATGCTTATGGGTGTTCTTTTTCAGAGATTTACTGAGGGGCAAACTGATGGATCATAGGCTGCCTAGAAAGTTACCTGAAAAATGCAGATCAGACCAAGAAGCAGCCTTTTTGCCTTAACAGGTAGTCATGTTGCTGCTTCAGGACTGCATGATGGAACAGATGAAAGTGTGTTCTTATATGTAGAGCTTCAGAGTGTCAAGTGTATTTGAAAAAGTGAGATCTTTTCCTTAAGAGGAAAAAGAAAAAGAGAAAGCTGAAGGCTGGTAGACAGTAGAGATAGCTCTAGATACTTGTGAGGGCAGGCTAATATTTTTGCCTTGAATTCTGGGAAGACTTTTTTTTTTTAACTTGCTGTGGTCCGTTTTTGCCAACTAGGCCCTATGTAATCCTAGTGACATACCTACAAAGGAAATGACCATCTTTACATCGTTAGTACAATCTTAGAAAGAACCAATCTAAATAAAGACTCAGAATTTGGTAGGATGAAAAAAAAAGTGAACACTGAGAGATGGATCTTAAGTAGTTTTAGGATTATGAATTCAAAACACAAGTTGGTGAGACACTTTATACAAACTCATCTCTACCAGGAAAGACCTCTAGATCATGAGTAAATACAATGTTTAAAGACAACAAATCATTCTGGTAATCGACTTCAGGGTTTCCTTTGGACCCCTCTAGGCTTTGGCTTCCTCATGCTGATCACTCCCTCTGTCCAGTGTTTACCCAGACTCATCACCTTGGCATCCATATGGATTAGTTCTCTGGCTCCCAATTTAACTACATTTCCTTGAATCTGGCAACTTTCCATCTTGGTATATTGCAAATGATAATTATCTCCATTTGTATTGCACAAAGCTGTGTGAATACATGTACAGCACCCATGAATTCATTTCTTTGTAAAACCTAAATTCACTTAGTGCCAACCATGTACCAAGGATTATGCTGGGTGCTGGAAATCAGTAGTGATCAAGGCACTGCTTTTCTGGGATTTACATGCTAAGGAGAAAAGGGTTAAAGCATTAAAATTATTTCAACAAAAGTTATCAGTATAAATATGTAGAAAAACACAGGGTATGTTATGGCAAATCACAAGGTACCTTGTCTGTAGTTTCAGGAATATCATCCCAAAGGAAGTAACTTCTATACTATTTGCATAACTTAAATATGAGGGGATGTGAAGTGGAGTGGAATAGAGAAGACTCCTGGACAGTATGCCTTGTACAAAATTCTGAATGAGAAAATATCTGTTCTCTCTGAGGAAATGAGGGCAAGACACTGATACTGAAGATGATCATGAAACAGGAAGGGAGAAGAGGTTAATGGACAGAGGCCTGGGTGGCAAAAGGAAAAATAAAGAGAAGGGGATGGGTTCAACTGCTCTTTATGACTTGGAGAAAGGAACTTGCAAGTCAGCCTCATGTGCTCCAAAACTGTGATAAATGGCAAGCAGGTATCGAACCTAATCTGTCAAGAGTAATGAATATGTAGCAACATGGTTTCCCTTGTCATATGTCTGTGAAAGTACTTGTGTGTGTGTTCATCCATGGGTGCATGCCTGTGGATATGCGGTGTGTGCTTAAGGTATGAAGAGTCAAAGATAGGTGACCATCATGTTTGGGTAGTCTTTGAGTAGAGAGAGGAGGGTAGTCTCAGGAAATCAAATGTGAATGAGATCCATCATCTCAAAGTAAAAAATAAAAAAGAAAGAAATGAAATGGGAAGTGACCATGAATTAGATTCTTAAGGAAGAGATGTCTTGGGAAGAACAAAGGATAAGCAGCTTAGCTGAGTTCTTGGTTACAAAAGTGATACCCTTATACATATACAGAATGACATTAAGTAACATAGTAATATAAGTACTATAAGACTTTGGTATAATTAAAGGCAGGGCATTTAATACTGAGCATTAGGTGTACTCATCATTTGATATATTTTTATCTATTCTGATTATAGTGGTATTATAGTTTTATCAAAATAAAGATGTATTTGCATGAGTGTGGTATCTGGAAATTAAAATCAAATGTGTTACAAATGTTCTAAAATCAACAAATAGATTTATATACAGTATAAACAGTTACTGATTTATAAACACTAATATTTTCATGTGTTGTCATCATACACATTTCAAACAAAATTCATTAAAATATTTTAATTCAAAATTAATTTCTATAAATATATTTTGGGTAAGGTTTATGTAATCACTATTTTTATGAGAACAAAATGTTTAAAACCTAATTATATAAGGTTAAACTTTTATTGCAGGCCCAAAACTTATTCAAGCTCATTTCTGCTTTGTCAAAAATGATATTTTCCCCTTAATGTCAAATAAAACATTGTCAAGGTAAATATTACCTTTTGTGAAAAGAAACAACAAAAACTTGAAATCAGGACTTGAGCCAAGAAAGAACTGAAAACCTTAAGGCAATTTTAGCATTAAAAATACAATCTCTTAAAGTTACATGTAGCTGTAAAAAAAAAAAAGTTACATGTAGTTGTGAAAAGATTGAAACATGCACTTGCTGAATGTGATATTCCAATTCTAAAGGAATGCTGATAAGATTCAGCTTCTAAACAGCTTAGACTTAGCCTGGATGGAGATTGTTGGTATTCTCTGTGCCCTCCGAAGTTTTAAATACTTGGATCTTTTGCCCTCACCATTTCTGTTATACATAAGTATGATGAAACAGGAACAAGAAAATATGTTTTCACTGCCTTAGGATGACTTATTTTAAGTCAAAGTTCTCAGTTAATTTTCCTGATATCAGAACTTGTGCAATGATAATAGCTAACACTGAGAGCAAAAGAATCTCTGAATTTTCCCATAATGAAATGTATTAATATTAACAAAGGTTTATTTTGAAATGTTTATTTCATTAAAAATTATGTGCAATCATGCCCATGTATACATGCCCAAATGCCTAAAAAAAGCAAACCAAAGTTTAAAGACAACAGTTTATATTATAGCATAGACTATTTATAGTGTTAAATGAAATTTTAAATACCTCTTCGGAGGGTCTATCATTCATAGGTAACACAGAAATTAGTCCTGATCAATTTTCTTTCTTGATACTTTTTGCTTATCTGAAATTCCTAGGAAATATGCCCAAAAGGCTTACAAAAACTTTACAGTAACTTATGAATTTATCCACTTTTAGGTAAAGTTTCTCAATAATTATTGTTAGACTATATCCCAATTCACATATAAATCATGGTTTGGAATTACCTCAATAAACTATGTATTCTTTTGGCATGCTATCAAAAGTCAAATATGTCCCACAATCAAACAAATGCCTGTTCACCTCATCTGCAATGGGCAGTTGTCTAGGGCATCTCCTCCAAGGCATCAGTGATGGCTGTTCTTTGTGAGCCTGGATATCCTATAGCTCTCTAAAAAAGCAAGTATGTCCTTTGCTATGGGCTGTGTTCTCTTGATTATGTGGAAATCCTGTTTTATAACCTTCATAACCCATGAAAGGAAAAAGGAAAAACTCTTATTCTTTTGCTTTCTGAAGTGCCTTCTTTATGGTTTGATTTTTCTCTTTCCATTTTTCTCTATCTTTGTGTCTCTATGTCTTATTTTTAGTGGAAAACTAAGTGCTTCTGTTTCCAACCATTGCCTTTTTTTTTGTTTTCCAAGCACTCTGCATTATCAACAACCCCCCAACTCTTCCTCCTCTCTAGAATGCATCTATTCTCTCTTTTTAAAGAGCAAAAGTCAACCAGAGAAAGTCAATTATCATATGGTTTCACTTATTTGTAGAACATAAGGAATAGCATGGAGGACATTAGGAGAAGGAAGGGGAAAATGAAGGGGGGAAGTCAGAGGGGGAGACGAACCAGGAGAGACTATGGACTCTGAGAAACAAACTGAGGGTTTCAGAGGGGAGTGCGTGGAGGGTGGGTTAGCCCGGTGATGGGTACTAAGGAGGGCTCGTATTGCAACGAGCACTGGGTGTTACACGCAAACAATGAATCACGGAACACTACATCAAAAGCTAATGAAGTATGGTATGGTGATGAACATAACATAATTTAAAAAAAAGAAATAGTAACTGGCATTTTTATGAACACAGTACAAAAGTACATTTGTGCATACACAGACACACATTTATATATCTCTGTCCAATATCCTGAATCCTAAAAAAGTGAAAAAGCAGATCGGCAATGTACTTCCTTTCAACTAATCTCAGGCAAAATTTGGACCAAAGTACCGTTTTTATGACTATTTTGTAAAATTCTGTCACCATCCATCAAATATTAAGCATAATGCTGCCAATGATGCTGAATGCATATAGTACAGAGCAACAATTTTTTCCATTGAAGAACTCCAGGAATTCCAATGTTAAGGGGTGACAAATTAGATCCTTTCCTGAAGGAAAGAGGAGGGAAATATAAGGTCCACAATACAGCTGCTCTGTTAAATATTTGTGATTAACCATTCAATTTCATTAATCTCTTTATAAAATCCTACATTCCTATAGCATGTATACTGTTGGGAATTTAAGGAATAGATGTATCTCTTCTATGTCCTTAGAGATTTTAGTCTAAACATCTACTGATAAATTTTAAGTGCACTAATATCTACACTTCAAATTGCATTAAAAGTGTTCTCCATGCCTCACGAGTTTTAAGAGCCCCAAATTCTACTTTCCCTCAGAATAAGCCTAATGCCATCAAACAAACAAACAAACAAATAAATAAATTACATGTGTGTAAAAAGAAAAAAAGTGCTTTCCAGCACAGGAAATAGAAAATTTAATTTACAACTCTACTTGCAATTTCAAGTTAATCTTTAAGATCATCTGTTTTGCAAAATGTATATACATATCAATTTATTAAACTGGAATTAGAATGTTTGTAGGAATTGAAATACGTACAAAAATATTGATTATATGTAATATAGAATTTTAATTATTGTTAGCATGTTTTAAATTAAAATAAATTATGATTAATTATATTATAAAAGCAAAGAGAAACATTGACATACTATTAAACTTTATCTTTAAATATTCGCCAATTTTTTGTTTTCATTTTATTTCCTCAGTTTATTAAATTAGTACTACTGATTTTGGCAAACATACATGTAAAACTGTATGTATGAATTTCAATACATAATAAAAAGTCAACGACAATTTGAATGAAGCACTAGAAGTATCTTGAACAGACTAGAAAAATATTCATTGTTAATATATTGAAAACCACAAAAGAAAATCTATCTCTATTATCCTAAAATAATGAAATCTATTTGTAATTTCCTAGAAGTAGTTGGGTAAGGTAATTAAATAAATTTTTTTGTTAGTCACTCATTAATACTTTCAATAAAAAGTACTTCTAAAAAAGGGAAGTACATAATAGTCTTTTCACTCACATTCTTAGTGATTAACTTCTCATTTTCCATAGAGTGATACTTGAAATTTTATATGATTGGGCATTTATACTTCATAGCAACAAATGGATCGATTGGTGCTGCTCTGGATAATATGTGCTCATATTTCACTTATACTGTGCTTAAGAGGAAAATTATTGGAGACATGTCAGCTTATGTGTGAAATAGGTAAGATATTTGGTACCTTCTTCCTTACAATTTTTAGGTGCTACTACATAATTTCTTTGCCTCTAATTCCCCAATATTTCTTCTTTTAAGTTAGGGATGTAAGTTGAGCCATATTTCTCAGTGCTTTTGAAAGCACCCTTTTAGAGCAACAGTATTAAATTGAGATATTCTGATTCCGTATACATGGACACTTTAGTGTCTCACAGCCAAACCTCCAAAATTTTTAAATCTACTTATGAACTTTTAATCAATTCCATATATTCAGAGAAGGTAAAAACAATGGCTGAGAACTTTTGCATCTTAGTTGATTTGATTTTCTTGTTGTAGATATACTATTGCTTAAAATAATGGAGAGAACACTCAGCAAGGGGTCAGGACATTTAAATTCTAGGCCTCCATTAGATACTTATGAAGTGTGCAATTAGCCTCTATTTCCCTATCTGTAAATGACCTTCCCACTATTCTCAGGTGTTCCTATGAGGATTTTATTTTTATTTAATTTCAAGAAAATTATATAAATTTTTCACCTCTCATCTGCTCTGTTCAGACACATAAAAAACCTAAGCTGCTTCTCTGCATTATCTAGTTATCGCCCTTTTTTAAAAATTCATTTTAAACTCAAACTACTAATTTGTCATGGAAAAAAAATATATATATATACCAATAGCAAAGACACATCATTTTCAAGCCCCAGTTGTGCACTTTCAGGTTCATTTTTTCAGAAATTTTTAATGCATGTATATTCTCATTATGTGGTGATGAGATTATGTTCCACAAAACCATTTCCACCATTCCTTTGCAAGCAGGTATTTATTGGCCATTTTCATTGCAATGCTTTCTATACAACTTCTGAATAACATTCTATGGAATGTTCATTTTATAATGCATTTAATTAGTTCCTGTTAATAGACTTCTAAATAATTTTCAATGCTTTTTTTTTTGCTATTACAAATATAATGTAATAAGCATCTTCATATATTTATCTAAATTGCTTTTTATTTCAAAGTATTAACAGGATCAAAGCAATGAGCATCTTAATTGTCCAGAGATTGTTCAGCTGCTCTCCAGAAATTTTACCTATTATATTCCCCAGTAGTGAATTAGCATGTTGCTTTCCTCCATACCTGCCCAAACTGGATATTTTATACTTAAAATTTTTGCCAATCTGATATTGGTTTAATTGACATTTTTTTAGTTATGTGTGAGTTTGGACATATACACTTTTTCCCATATATATATTATTTAAAATCCTTTTACATGATTAGCCTAACAATTCTTTAGTAAGAAATCTATATGTTATGATTCCATTTTACTATCTACTCTATTTAAAAAGTGAATATATAATAGATTGCCACTGTAGAGAATTTGGAAAATACAGAAAATCTAGTAAAACAATTGAACAAGAACCTGCAGAAGAAAGGGAAATGCCACATTAGATTAAGATAAAGACTAAAAAAATGTCCATTGGGTTTGGTTACTGGGAGGGGTCCAAAGCCTAGAATCTTCTATATCTATCCCCAGACTTAATGAATTACTAAGCACTGCCAGTCCTTCCTTCTATTATCTCTCATTATCATCCCTCCTCAGCATTTCTTACTCACCATGGTATTCAATTTTTAACAATCCTTTCTCCGGGCTAGCCCTACATGCAATTTTCGAATCTCCACTCTTCCAGTCCCTCTTAATGCTGCCAGAGCAATAGTTAAAACTCTAAATCTGATGGCATCACTTTCCTGATTTCTTCATTTCTTTACCATTTTAACAGAAAAAACAAACTCCTATGAAGGTACTCTATGAGTACTTTGAGTCCAGATTTCTGCCATTTTATCCACCTGCCAGAACCAATTCCTCATTTTTTTTTTACTGTCACATATTGTACTTTGATAATAATGAATTAAGTTATTTGTAGTTCTTGAAAAATATCATGTTCTAATATCATGATATTTTTATCTATACTATTTCCTCTGAATAGTTTCTCTTTGCTTTCTGCCTGAAAAAAAAAAAAAAGTCTTACTTCTTTGGATTTCAGGTCAGACATTACTTTAGGGAGGTAGATATTCTACTCTGACCTCTCTCATCTGAGATAGATATTGCTTCTCATATCACTGGACTTTGAACTACTACTATGGCAGATATCATATTAGAACTGAAATTGCTAGTTGTATGCCTGTTTTTCTACTTGGTGTGAGCTCCTTTGTAGTAGTAATCATGTCTCTGGTTTGAATAAAAGTGTCCTGCCAAGGATTTTCCAGAAGTAGAGCCTAAGAGGACAAATTCTGTGCAAGTTAGTTAAGGAAATACTCCCAGTGTAGCTGGATAAGACATTGGCTGAAGCAGAGCCAAGAGGGAGAGGAGGCCAGGCAAAGATGTGATCTCAATAAAAAAGCCCAGAGAGAATAGGCTTCAGCCTGAAGCTATAGGGAAACTTGAGAGTATTCAGATTTAGAAATATAAGCCTCAGAGCTATTAAAATCCAGGTAATGAATCTGGAGCTTTCTTATTTCTGCATCTCTCAGTCATTAGTTGGTGGAAGCCTTGGGGAGAGGAAAACCCCCAGGCACTTCCAGCTCTCTGCAAGTGAGGGCCAAATAACTCCAGGAGATAAATAACAGGGCTCTGAAGAAAACTTCATGTAGGCACTTAATAAATTTTGAATGGCTGGGTGGATGGATAAATTATACTTGGGGTTGCTTAGAAGGCAAGAGAAAGATACTAAAGACTGTTGATGAAGAGCATGGTACCTCAAAATGATAAATTAAGTACAGTAGTTTAGAAGCATTGTGAAGAGTTCCTTCCAACTTTCCTCTTGTGATTGAGTTCAAGTTTCAAAGCACTATGGTCTAAAAACATGCAGGGGATAATCCCAATCTTTTGGTAATGGTTGAGACCTGATTTGTGACCCAGTTTGTGATCTATTCTGGAGACTGTTCCATGTGCACTTGAGAAGAATGTATGTTCTGCTGCTTTAGTGTGGAATGCTCTATATATATATATCTGTGAAGTCCATCTGGTCCAGTGCATCATTCAAAGCCCTTGTTTCCTTGTTGATCTTCTGCTTAGATGATCTATTAACTGCTTTGAGTGGGGTGTTGATTCCCCTACTATTATTGCATTATTATCAATGTGTTTCTTTAATTTTGTTATTAATTGGTTTATATAATTGGCCGCTCCCAAGTTAGGAGCATAAATATTTACAATTGTTAGATGTTCTTGTTGGATAGACCCTTTGAGTATGATAGTGTCCCTCTTCATCCCTTACTACAGTCTTTGGCTTAACATCTAATTTGTCTGATATGAGGATTGCTACCCCACCTTTCTTTTGATGTCCATTACCATGATAAATGATTCTCCATCCCCTCACTTTACATTTGGAGGTGTCTTTATGTCTAAAATGAGTCTCTTGTAGACAGAATATGGATGGGTCTTGCTTTTTTATCCAATCTGATGCCCTGTGTCTTTTGATTGGAGCATTTAACCCATTTGCATTCAGATTAACTATTCAAACATATGAATTTAATGCCATTGTATTACTTGGGAAGTCCCTGTTTCTGTAGATTGTCTCTGTTTCTTTCTGGTCTGTTACTTTTGGGTTCCCTCTTCACTTACAGGATCCCCTTAAATATTTCTTTCAGGGCTGGTGTAGTGATCACAAATTCTATTAGTTTCTGTTTTAAAAATTGGAAGAATTTTAATTTGACCTTCCATATCCCAAAATGTTTTGGGAACACTAGGAAGGAATATATCCCAGGTTGGTAAGGCTCTGGGCAGGAATCAGAGGAACTATTCATTGTTTTGCCTCTACCCAGCTGAGAGACCTTGGACCAGTCATTTAACCCCTTTGGTCCCCAATTTACTTGTCCATGAAACAAGAGGATTAGACTAGATCATTGATTCTCCTCAGAGGGAGCATTGCCCCCAGGAGGGACATTTGGGCCACGCATGGGAGAAGTTCTGGTTGTCACAGGACTGGACAGTGCTACTGGCATTTAGCAAGTGTGGACAATGATCATATGACTTCACTCATATGTGGAATATAAGAAACAGCACATAAGATCATACCGGAAGGGAGGAAAAACTGAGTGGGAAATCATCAGAGAGGGAAAAAAACATGAGCGATCCTTAACTATAGAGAACAAACTGAGGGTTGCTGGAGGGGAGGTGGGTGGGAGAATGGGGTAATTGTGAGATGGGCATTAAGGAGGGCACGTGATGTGATGAGCACTGGGTGTTACATGCAAAAGATGAATTGTTGAACACTACATCTGAAACTAAAGACGTATGATATGTTGGCTAATTGAATTTAAATAAAAAAAGAGAAGCATTGTGAAGAATAGATTAATTAAAGGAACGTTTAAAAGAAGAAACACCATTTAGGAGAAAATCGCCATGGTGATAAGGTCCTGTTCTAGCATGGAAATAGCAGTAACAGAAGGTAAGACATGCTTTTGATTAATATTGTAATAAAGATTCCATCATTCTTGATGACTTGAGTGGATATGTTGAGACAAAGGAAGAGAGGAAAAAGAGCTTTTTGGATCCAGATAAGAATGAGATTACTTATAGAAAGGGAAAATCAGAACATACTGGGAATTGGGTTAGGTTGGGCTGGGCATCAAGGATAAAATTAAAATTCAGATCTAGACGTGATGGGTGTCAGTAGGAACAAGCAGCCAAATATTCAGAAGGCATACTGGGAAAGTGAGATTTGATCTTGGAAAACATGACAGGCTGGAAATATAGATATGAGATTCAGGTTTGAAGACAGGTAAGCTGAATCAAACAGGGAAGAGAATTTAAGAAAGAGGTTATCAAACAAAAATAATAAAGAAGACCAGAACTATGGCAAATGCCATATGTAGAGAAAGGAAAGAAAGGTGATGTGGAAAGGTAGAGGAGAAATAAAAGAACACACAGCAATGTGTTTTCAAGGAGATGAAGACAAGAGAAAGGTTCAAAATGGACAGGGTGGTTTTAGCCTTAGGCCCTCAAAGAGTTCAAATAAAATAGAATTGAGAAAAATACTAGGTGACAAATAGAAGATATCCTTTACATACTTAAAGAGTTACATTTGGTGGTGAAAACTCACATCAAATGCCAAAATATATACCAATAAAAAGAACACACATCCTTATGTTCCTCTAATAGAAATGCAAATTCCTACAACTTTTCAGGGAAGCAATTTGGCAATATATGACAAAAATATTTTAATATTTGGATAATTTATTCTAGCAATTTCATCTTATCTTTGTAGTCCTAAGAAATCAACCAGATTTAAAGTCTGTAATTTAGAGGGAGCTCTGGAAAAGATGGCGGAGGTGTAGGGGACCCTATTCCAACCGGTCCCCGGAATTGAGCTGGCTATCTACCAGGCCACTCTGAACACCTACGAAATCAGCCTGAGATGTAAGAAGATAGATCTGGATCTCTACAAACAGAATATCGCAGGCAGTTGGTTTTGAGGAATGAAGAAGGGAGGCTTGATTCTGTGGGCAGATACCGGAAGATAAATGGAAGGGGGAGGGAGCTGCCATAAGTGCTGGCGCCCGGGCCGGTGAAATAACACAGGAGCGCAAAAGCCTCTGGCGCTGGGGACTGGGCACAGACTTGCAGACTGGTAGCAATGGGGAAAGGACTTTAGGGCACTCCCCCAGACTGAAACCTGGAGTGGCAGACCGCACATACGAACTGGGGGCAGCTGGTTGTTTTAGAAGCACAAAGGGCAGAGACATGCCCCGACCTGGAGGAGAGGACTGGGAGCGCTGCTGAGGGGCATACAACCCAGGACTCTGCAGTTTATAGCAGCACAGACAGAAACGGAGGTAGTGTGGCCTGGAGAGCTCACTGAATAACAGACTGCGGTCTTTGCTCTGAGACAGAGGGTTGGAAATGATATCTTCTGCTATGACCTTTGGAAGAGAGGTGGAAAGCTGCCAGGGAAAGCTGCCAGAGAACAAAAGCCCCCCAAAACCAGTTTTCACTGAGCCTATCCCCCCCACAGGGGGCAGGGCAACTCTGCCCAAACAGGGCTGCCTGAGTAACAGCACAGCAGGCCACACCCCCAGAAGACAGGCTGAGAGAACAAGAGGCTGACAACCCTAAGGTCCCTATAAACCAGGTGCATACTGCTTGGGTTGTGGTCAATAATTTGGACTCTGTACATTCCCTCAACCACCCCTTAACAGAATCACTAGGAGGAGGAATCCCCCAAATAGGAAAGACTCAGAGACTGTGACTTCTGCCACAGATTTACAAATGGATACAGATATAACCAAGATATTGGAGATGGAATTCAAGGTAGCAATTGTGAAGACAAAAGCTAGAATGGAGAAATCGATTAATGGCAACGTATGGTCTCTAAGGACAGAAATGAAAGCTGAGTTGGCAGAACTTAAAAACGCTATCAATGAGATCCAACTTAATCTAACAGCTCGGGTAACCGAGGCAAAAGAACAAATTAGTGATCTAGAAGACCAGTTGATAGAAAAGAGGAAAAAGAGGAGGCAAGGGAAAAACTCAAAATCCATGAAAATAGAATCAAAGAAATAAGTGACACCATGAAACATTCCAATGTCAGAATTACTGCGATCCCTGAGGAGGTGGAGAGAGAGAGAGGACTAGAAGATATATTTGAGCAAATCATAGTTGAGAACTTCCCTAATCTGGGGAATGAAACAAACATTCATGTCCTAGAGGCAGCAAGGACCCCTCCCAAGATCAAGGAAAACAGACCAATGCCCTGGCATGTAAAACTCGCAAATCTTAAAACCAAGGAAACCATCTTAAGGGCAGTTGGGGGAGGGAGGGAAGAGATTCTTTACGTACAGAGGGAGGAACATCAGAATAACATCAGACCTATCCACAGAGACCTGGCAAGCCAGAAAGGGCTGGCAAGACATGTTCAGTGTACTAAACAAGAAGAACATGCAGCCAAGAATACTTTATCTGGCAAGGCTGTCATTTAGAATGGATGGAGAGAGTCAGAGCTTCCAAGACCGGCAGAAACTGAAAGAATATGTGACCACTAAGCTGGCCCTGCAAGAAATATTAAGGGGGGTTCTATAAAAGGAAAAAGACCCCAAGAGTGATATAGAACAGAAATTTACAGAGACAGTCTATAGAAACAAGGTCTTCACAGGCAACATGATGACAATAAATTCATGTCTTTCAATAATCACTCTCAATGTGAATGGCCTAAATGCTCCCATAAAATGGCACAGGGTTGCAGATTGGATAAAAAGACAGAACCCATCCATATGCTGTCTACAAGCGATCATTTGGAACATAAAGTTACATCCAGACTGAAAGTGAAAGGATGGAGATCCATCTTTCATGCCAAGAGACCTCAAAAGAAAGCTGGGGTAGCAATTCTTATATTAGACAAAATAGATTTTAAGCTAAAGACTGTAGTTAGAGACACAGAAGGACACTGTATCATTCTTAAAGGGTCTATCCAACAAGAAGAGCTAACAATTGTAAATATCTACACCCCCAATATGGGAGCAGCCATCTACATAAGCCAATTGTTAACCAAAATAAAGAGTCATATTGATAACAATGAAAGTTAATTGCAGGAGACCTCAATACTCCACTCTCAGCAATAGACAGATCATCTAAGAAGAAAATCAACAAAGAAACAAGAGCTTTGAATGACACACTGGACCAGATGGACCACATAGATATATACAGAACATTCCACCCTAAAACAACAGTATACTCATTCTTCTCCAGCACACACGGAACTTTCTCCAGAATAGACTACATACTGGGTCACAAATCAGGTCTCAACCAATACCAAAAGATTGAGATTATTCCCTGCATATTCTCAGACCATAATGCTTTAAAACTGGAACTCAATCACAAGAAAAAATTTGGAAGAAATTCAAACACTTGGAAGCTAAAGACCACTCTGCTCAAGAATGTTTGGGTGAACCAGGAAATCAAAGAAGAACTTAAACAATTCATGGAAACCAATGAGACTAAAAACACATTGGTCCAAAACCTATGGGATACTGCAAAGGCGGTCCTAAGGGGGAAATACATAGCCAGCCAAACCTCACTAAAAAAAAAAAAAAAAAAAATAGAAAAATCCCAAATTCACAAACTAACTTTACACCTTAAAGAACTAAAGAAAAAGCAACAAATAATGCCTAAGCCATGCATTAGAAGAGAAATAATTAAGATTAGAGCAGAGATCAATGAATTAGAAACCAGAAACATAGATCAGATCAACGAAACTAGAAGCTGGTTCTTTGAAAGAATTAATAAGATCGATAAACCACTGGCCAGACTTACCCAAAAGAAAAGAGAAAGGACCCAAATTAATAAAATTATGAATGAAAGGGGAGAGATCACGACTAACATCAAGGAAATAGAAACAATTACTAGAAATTATTATCAACAACTATATGCCAATAAATTAAACAACCTGGAAGAAATGGATGCCTTCCTGGAAACCTATAAACTGCCAAGACTGAAATGGGAAGAAATTGACAACCTGAATAGGCCAATAACCAGTAACAAGATTGAAGCAGTGATCAAAAACCTCCCAAAAAACAAGAGCCCAGGGCCTGATGCATTCCTTGAGGAATTCTACCAAACTTTCAAAGAAGAAATAATACCTTTTCTCATGAAGCTGTTTCAAAAAATAGAAACAGAAGGAAAGCTTCCAGACTCATTCTATGAGGCCAGCATTACCTTAATCCCCAAACCAGGCAAAGACCCCATCAAAAAGGAGAATTTCAGGCCGATATCCCTGATGAATATGGATTCCAAAATTCTCAACAAAACCCTAGCTTATAGGATCCAACAATACATTAAAAGGATCATCCACCATGATCAAGTGGGATTTATCCCCGGGATGCAAGGGTGGTTCAACATTTGCAAATCAGTGTGATAGAACACATTAATAAGAGGAGAGAGAAGAATCATATGGTCCTCTCAATTGATGCAGAAAAAGCATTTGACAAAATACAGCACCGTTTCCTGATTAAAACTCTTCAGAGTATAGGGATAGAGGGAACATTCATAAGATCCATCTATGTAAAACCCTCAGCGAATATCATCCTCAATGGGGAAAAGCTGAGAGCCTTTCCCTTAAGATCAGGAACACGACAAGGATGCCCACTCTCGCCACTATTGTTCAACATAGTACTAGAAGTCCTAGCAACAGCAATCAGAAAAGAAAAATAAATAAAAATATTCAAATTGGCAAAGAAGTCAAACTCTCTCTCTTCGCAGATGACATGATACTTTAGTGGAAAACCCAAAAGACTCCACCCCAAATTACTAGAACTCATACAGCAATTCAGTAATCTGGCAGGATACAAAATCAATGCACAGAAATCAGTTGCTTTATTATATACTAACAATGCAACTATAGAAAGAGAAATTAGAGAATCGATTCCATTTACAATAGCATCAAAATCCATAAGATACCTCGGAATAAGCCTAACCAAAGAGGTAGAGGATCTATACGCTAGGAACTAGAGAACACTCATGAAAGAAATTGAAGAAAACACAAAAAGATGGAAAAATATTCCATGCTCATGGATCGGAAGAATAAACATTGTTAAAATGTGTATGTTGCCCAGAGCAATCTATACCTTCAACGCCATCCTGATCAAAATTCCAATGACATTTTTCAAAGTGCTGGAACAAACAATCCTAAAATTTGTATGGAATGAGAAAAGACCCTGAATCACCAAGGAAATGTTGAAAAGAAAAACAAAGCTGGCAGCATCATGCTGCCTGATTTCAAGCTTTATTACAAAGCCATGATCAGCAAGACAGCATGGTACTGGCACAAAAACAGACATATAGACCAATGGAACAGAATAAAGAGCCCAAATATGGACCCTCAACTCTATGGTCAAATAATCTTCGACAAAGCAGGAAAAAATGTGAAATGGAAAAAAGACAGTCTCTTCAATAAATGATGCTGGGAAAATTGAACATCTATATACAGAAGAAGGAAACTTGACCATTCTCTAACACCATACACAAAGACAAACTCAAAATGGATGAAAGACTTCAATGTGAGACAGGAATCCATCAAAATCCTTGAGGAGAACATAGGCAGTAACCTCTTTGACATTGGCCACAGCAACTTCTTTCAAGATACATCTCCAAAGGGCTAGAGAAACAAAAGCAAAAATGAACTTTTAGGACTTCACCAAGATAAAAATCTTCTGCACAGCAAAGGAAAGAGTCAACAAAACAAAGAGGCAACCCACAGAATGAGAGAAGATATTTGCAAATGACATTACAAAGTGCTGATGTCCAAGATCTATAAAGAACTTCTCAAACTCAACATCCAAAAAACAAATAATCAAGTAAAAAATTGGGCAGAAGACATGAACAGACACTTCTCTAAAGAAGACATACAAATAGCTAACAGACACATGAAAAAATGTTCATCATCATTAGCCATCAAGGAAATTCAAATCAAAACCAAACTGAGATACCACCTTACACCATTTAGAATGGCAATAATTAACAAGAAACAACAAATGTTGGAGAGGTTGTGGAGAAAGGGGAACCCTCTTACACTGTTGGAGGGAATGCAAGTTGGTACAGCCACTTTGGAAAAGTGTGGAGATGCCTCAAAAAATTAAAAATAGAGCTACCCTATGACCCAGCAATTGCACTCCTGGGTATTTACCCCAAAGACACAGATGTGGTGAAAAGAAGGGCCATATGCACTCCAATGTTCATAGCAGCAATGTCCGCAGTAGCCAAACTGTGGAAAGAGCCGATATACTCTTCAACAGATGAATGGATAAAGAAGATGTGGTCCATATATACAATGGAATATTAGTCAGCCATCAGAAAAGATGAATACCCAACTTTTACATCAACATGGATGGGACTGGAGGAGATTATGCTAAGTGAAATAAGTCAAGCAGAGAAAGTCAATTATCATGGTTTCACTTATACTTGGAATATAAGGAATATCATGGAGTACATTAGGAGAACGAAGGGAAAAATGAAGGGGGGAAATTGGAAGGGGAGCTGAACCATGAGAGACTATGGACGCTGAGAAACAAACTGAGGGTTTTAGAGGGATGGGTTAGCCCAATGCTGGGTATTAAGGAGGGCACATACTGCATGGAGCACTGGGTGTTATACGAAAACAATGAATCATGGATCACTACATCAAAACCTAATGATGTATGGTGGCTAACATAATAAAATACAATTAAGTTAAAAAAAAGTCTGTAATTTATATCCACAGATGATTCATAATCATGTTAGTAATAGTAGCAAAATATGGTAAACAGTCTAAATATACAGCAGGAGAATGTTTAAATTATGACAGAAGCAAAAGATGAAATCTTATATAATCATTATAGACTATGATTTTAGAGATTATGTAATGACAAAATTCTTTGATAAATATTATGTAAAAAGGGAAGTCTATAAATGTACATATTACAGCACTGAAAAAGTTTATTTTCTTTATATTGTGTGTATGTATATATATATGTATGTATACATATAGAACCTCAGACACAAATATACATACATATGTATACCTATAATTATACTAAAATATGAATGCTGATGAGTGAATCTTACTTAACTGATTATAACTGTCTATATTTTTCAGATGAAGCATGTTAGGTTTTTTTAAGTATAACTGGATTGTAAAGATATATATTCATGAGATAATCATAACCTATAGACTGTTGCTGTCCAATATGGAAGTTACTAGAGACATGTGGCTATTTAACCTTAAGTTTTAAATAATTAAGATTATATAAAAGTAAAATTTTAATTCTTCAGTTTTGTTAGCCACATTTCCACATCTAAATAGTTATATGTAGCTGTGCAATACTGATTTATAGAATGTTTTCATCATAGCAAACAATTTTTTTAGACAAATATAAACTACTCGTTTAAGAAATGTGTGGGGCAGATCCATTTTTTTTTATTAAAAAAAAAAAGGCTAGGGGCACCTGGGTGGCTCAGTTGATTAAACGTCTGTCTTAGGCTCAGGTCATGATCCCAGAGTCCCGGAATCAAGCCCTGCGTCAAGCTCTTTGCTCAGCGGGGAGTCTGCTTCTCCCTCTCCCTTTGCCTGCCACTCCCCCTGCTTGTCCTCTCTCTGTCAAATAAATAAATAAAACCTATTAAAAAAAGAAGAAAGAAAAGGTTAGTAGAAATTCTGGAGCTATAACAATGTAACAACCAAAACAACAACCTAAATTAAGAACTCAATTGATAAGATGAAGAAGATAATTAACTGAAAGATAGGGAAGGAGGAATAATCTGGCAGAAAATTAAAAACAGAATATAGGAAAAGGTATATAAAAGTATATAATATTACATTATTATTACATGTATGTTGGTTTAAATATACTTGTATATATGACTATGTCTACTTCTTGGTATTTATTCTAGGAAAGTTATATGCCAATATGTGCCAAGATATTCAAGAACGTTCTGAATGACATGACTTTTAAGCATTACAAAAAGAGAAACATTGAAAGTGTCTATCACCCAGACAATAGGTAAATAAATTGTGGTTTATCTATACAAAGAATCCTATACAATCCCCCAAATGAATGAAATACATTTAATCATAAGAAATGAACAAACTGGAAAAAGAAAATGCATAGTGAAGTCATACACAAAGACTATATGCTTTACAATTCCATTTATGTAAGTATAAAAAAGGAAAATATACTATAATGGCTAGGGATGCATATTTAAGTGGCAAAACTACACAAATAATAAAGGAATGATTGCTATAAAATTTGGACAGTGTAGTCACTATCCTTTCAGTGGAAGGATAGGATGTAGAGTACTGGCATTTCTGATTTTATGATATAACTGGGGAATTTTTGGTGTTCACTTTATATAAATTTGTTATGCTTTACATTTATGTTTTATGAACATTTAAGTGTGTGTTCTTTAATAAAGTTTAAAATAACAAACAACTAACCAGGGAATAAATTAAATTCATATGTAGTCAATTAGGAGAAGATCAACACACACACACACACACACACACACACACACACACACACACACACAAACACTGATAATGCCAAAATCCTTTCCCTGCTTAAATGATGAAGACTCAAGTCTTTAAAGCAGCTCACAAGGTCCTGTGTGGTCAGTTCTCATCTGGTCTGTTCCCCTCTCCACTTCACTTTGTATTCTATCAATATCATTTTTGATATTTCCAGTGCCCCCACCCCTCTGCCTTGCCTCAGGGACGTTGCACTGCTTCTCCTCAACTGATGCAGCCTTCCTTTCCTCTTCAACCTCATAACTTATCTCAGGGATCATTTTCTCAGGGAACATCAGCCCCGCCAAATGAAGAGTGGACTTCTTCTTGCACACCCTTTGAGAAGGAAATTCTTTCCTTTCTTCAGATCATCCTTCATTTGTAATTTTACTTCCTCAGTACAATTACCTGAAAAATGTCTGCTTCCCCACAAGGCTATAAGTACTGTCAGGATACAGCTTTTACCAATGAACCTCAAAGGACGATTGGCTAAAAATAATTTTTTAATTAATGATGAATAAGGTTTTGGATAAATCAAATTTAAGACACCTTTGGGATACACAGGTTGATAGATACAGTAAGTAAGCAGCTGGAAATATGTATTACTTGTTCTTACAAATGGTCTAAAGTTAGAAATTTGGGAGAGAAGAGGCAGGGAAGATGGCAGAGTAGGAGGACCCTGAGCTCTCCCTGTGTCAGAGAAACAGCTAAATAGCACTCACATCAGCATAAATAATTTGAAAAGTGACCCAAAGACTAGCAGAACAAACTCCACAACTAAAGACAGAGAAAAGGCCACACATAAGAAGTTAGGAAGAGTGGAGATGTGGTTTGGGAGCAAAATGGATCTTAGCTGTCTGGAGTCAGGAGGGAGTCAGGGTTGAGGAGAAGGGTGAGAAAGAGAGTATCACATCAGGGATCCAGCATGGGAAAGATGAATCCCCATAATTGGCTTTGAAAGCAAGAGGGGCCGAATTTCATGAGTTTATACAAACAGCAGGACCTAAAGCCTGGAATTTTAAAAATCAGTGGGCTTGACTCTGGGAGAGCCGGAGGGCATTAGGAGCTGAGTCCCTGCCCTTAAAGAAACAGCACCACAAACAGCCTGTGCAGATACAGCATAGAACCAATAGTTTGCAAAATGCCTGGGGCATAGGAGAGTGAGAGATACTTACTCAACTCAGAGTGTGCCCAAGAGGCAGGGATCACATGAAGACCCCTTCGGGAAGAAAGGAGCTGGCATGTGCTATTTCCCTCCCTGACTCCCCAGCATAAACACATGGCCACCTGCAGGAACCAGCAGAGTACCTATGCCCACTACCTAACTTGTTTATAGCAAGCCCTATCCCCACATGCTTAGGCAAATGGTCCCCTTCCAATCACATTTGCCTCAGTCCCTGCACTCAGGTCCCTTACTGCAGATGACTGACACAAACCCCACCAACACCTCTTTTCCTGACCCATGTGTTTTGTGGGGCCTCAATTATGGTGGCAGCCAGTCTCATTTTGTAAGCAGGCCAGCACACACCTTCTTAAAACATGCCCCACATGGGTGGGGACCAAACAGTGCCCACAACAGGCAAAGGGAGCCTCTTCAAACAAATGCATTGAAGGAAAAGGACACCAGGTCTCAATAGAAGAGGACACATAACACAGATAGGAGACACTCCCTGAAGCATCAGGTCCTGGGGAAGAGGAGACACTGCACTGCAAGGCAGTACAGGATCTTTGCTTCATTAGCCATTACCTTCAAGAGCAGGAGACATAGCTGACTTCCTAACACAGAGAAACAGACACAGAGAGTTAGACAAAGTGAAGAGACAGAGGAATATGCCCCAAATGAAAGAACAGGACCAAACCACAACAAGAAACCTAAGTGAAATAGATATAGGTAATATGTCCAATAGATAATTTAAAGTAATGATCATAATGATACTCACTGGACTTGAGAAAAGAGTGGAGGACATCAGTGAGACCCTTAACAAAGAGATAAACTAAGATGAAAAGCACAAAAAAATGAAATTAAAATACACTTACTGGAATAAATTGCAGGCTAGAGGAAGGAGAGGAATGAATTAATGACCTGGAAGACAAAGTAATGGGAAGTAATCAAGCTGAGCAAATCAGAGAAAAATAACTATGCAAATTGATAATACTTTTAGACAACTCAGTGACTCCATCAAGCATAATAACATCAGTATTATAGAGATCCTAGAAGAAGAAGAGACAAAAAAGGGGACAGAAAATATATTTGGAGAAATAATAGCTGAAAACTTCCCTAATCTGGGGGAAGGAAACAGATATCCAGATTCAGGAGGCACACAGGTCCCCTACACAAATCAACCCAAGCAAGTCCACACCAAAACACATAATAATTAAAATGGCAAAATGTAGTGACAAAGAAAATAATTTAAAAGAAGCAAAATAAGACAGTTCTAAGCAAGGGAAACCCCAAAGGCTATCAGTGAATTTTTCAGCAGAAATTTGTAGGACAGATGGGAGTGGTATGATAAATTCAAAGTGCTGAAAGGGAAAAATCTGCAGCCAAGAATACTCTATCCAGCAAAGCTATCATTCAGAATAGGAGGGAAGATAAAGAGTTTCTCAGGTAAACAGAAGTTAGAGTTCATGACTACTAAATCAGCCCTACAAGAAATATTAAAGGAGACTTATCAAGCGTAAAGAAAGACCATAAGTGAGAGTATGAAAATTAAAAAAACATGAAAGCAGTAAAAATAAGTATTTCTGCAAAAATCAAAGATTAATAAAAAAGGATTAATATATAATACCATATACCTAAAACATGGGCAGGGGGAGAGGAGTAAGAATTGTTTCAGATTTAAGTGACCATCAACTTAATATCGACTGTTGTATGTAAAGATGTTATTTACAAACCTGATGTTAACCACAAATCAAAAATCACTAATAGACAAAAAATAAATAGAAAGAAATCCAAGTGTATCACTGAAGAAGGCCAACAAACCATGAAAAATAGCAGGAAATGGATCAGATAAAAACCACAAAACAAGTAAAAAAAAATGGCAGCACATACTTATCATTAATTGCTTTGAATGTAAATGGACTAAATGCTCCAACCAAAAGACATAGGGTGACAGAGTGGATTAAAAAACAACAACAACAACAACAAGAAAAAAACAAGACCCATGTATATGCTGCCTGCAAGGGACTCATTTCAGACCTAAAGACACCTGCAGGTTGAAAGTGAGGGGATGGCAAAATATTTATCATGCAAACTGATGCCAAAAGAAAGCTGGGGTAGCAATACTGATAACAGACAAAATAGACTTTATTTTTTTTATTTTTTTAAAGATTTTATTTATTTGACAGAGAGAGCACAAGCAGAGGGGGAGAGAGAGAGAGAGAAGCAGGCTCCCTACTGAGCAAGGAGCCTGATGTGGGACTCGATCCTAGGACCCTGGGATCATGACCTGAGCTGAAGGCAGCCATTTAACCGACTGAGCCACCCAGGTGTCCAGACAAAATGTTACACTTGTCAGTGTAACAAGTGACAAATATGGACGCTATATAATAAAGGGGGCAATCCAAAAAGATGATATAACAATTGTAAATATTTATGTACCCAACATGGGGACACCCAAATAAATAAAAATAGTTAATAACAAGCATATAGGAAGTAACCGGTAGTAATGCAATAAGAGTAGGGGACTTTAATGCCCCACTTACATCAAGGGACATATCATCCAAACAGAAGATCAACAAGGAAACAGTGGCTTTAAATGACACACTGAACCAGATAGATCTAGCAGATATATTCAAAACATTCTATCCAAATATAGCAGAATACACATTATTTTCAAGTGTATACAGAACACTCTCCAGAACAGATCACATGAGGCCACAAAACAAGTCTCAACAAATTCAAAAAGTGTGCATCTTTTGTGACCACAAGAAAAAATCTGGAAAGAACACAAATACACGGAGGCTAAAAATCATGCTACTAAAGAATGAATGGGTGAACCAAGAAATCAAAGAAATAAAAAATTACATTGAAACAAAGGAAGATGGAAATACAATGGTCCCAATTTTTGGAATGCAGCAAATGCTGTACTTCTTAAGCTATTCCAAAAAATAGAAGAGGAAGGAAAACTTCCAAATTCCTTACCCTGATACCAAAACCAGATAAAGACTCCACGAAATAAGAGAGGTATAGGCCAATATATATGAACATAGATGAAAAAAATCCTCAAGGAAATAGTAAAAGAAGATATCCAGACGGCCAAGAGACACATGAAAAAATGCCCAACCTCACTCATCAGCAGGGAAGTGCAAATCAAATCTACAATGATATATCACCTCACACCTGTCAGAATTGCTAAAATCAAAAACAAGAAAAAAATAAGTGTTGATTAAGGATGTGAAGGAAAAGGAACCCTCATGCACTGTTGGTGGGAACGTAAAGTGTTTCAGCCAGTGTGAAAAACAGTATGGAGTTTCCTCAAAAAATTAAAAATGGAACTACCCTATGATCCAGTAATTGCACTACAGGGTATTTACCACCAAAATATAAAAACACCAATTCAAAAGGATATATGTCCTCCTATGTTTATAGCAGCATTATTTACAATACTCAAATTATGAAAATAGGGCAAATGTGCATCTACAGATGAATAGATAAAGAAGACGTGGTAAATATATACAATAGAATATTATTCAGCCATAAAAAATTAAACTTGCCATTTGCAACAACATGGATAGGTCTAGAGAGTATAATGCTAAGCAAAATAAGTCAGAGAAAGACAAATACCATATGATTTCACTCATGCGTAATTTAAGACACAAAAGAGGAAAAGGAAAATAAAAGACACAAACCAAGAAACAGATTGTTAACTATAGCCAACAAACTGATGGTTACCATGGGAGAGGTTGGTGGATGGATGGGTTAAATAGGTGATGGAGATTAAAGGGGACACTTATCATGATGAGCACGGAGAAAAGTATGGAAGTGTTGAATCACTATAATGTCCACCTGAAACTAATATAACACTGTATGTTAACTCTATTGGAATTAAAATTAAAACTTAATAAAATTTAAAAAAATAAAGTTAGCAATTTGGGAATCATCAATAGTGCTGGCATAACTGATAGTGGATAGTGATCTTAGAAGAGGTGATAGAAAGCTAAAAGAAAAAAAAAAGAGAACAAAATATAAGTCCCCTATATAATTTAACCATGATATATTTACTACCTCTTGACCCCTTCCTAAGGTCTACACCCTGATCCTCTGGGCCTTTTTGCCTTTCCTGAAGTATTTTTCTCACTTCTCTATTTCTTTATGTTTTTTCTTCCTTGCAATGCCTGTCCCTTCGCTCTCTCATTATTTACTGAAACCTGGTCATAGCTTCCACAATAGATATTGATTCTATTGCTTCCCCTTCCTTTGCTTAATTTGTGACCCTGGCTCAAAGTGAAACATCTCCTGCTTCCTGTTAAAGATTTGTTTTACTTCTCAGGTAAGATTTTAAGGTTCTTTAAAAAAGTCCTAGGGGTGCCTGGGTGGCTCAGTCAGTTAAGCAACAAACTCTTGATTTCGGCTCAGGTCACGAACTCAGGGTCTTGGGATTGAGCCGCGTGTTGGGCGTTTGTGCTCAGTGCGGAATCTGCTTGAGATTTTCTTTCTCGCTCTCTCTCTGTCCCTTCCTCTGTTCATAACACTCTTTCTCCCTTTCTAAATAAATAAATGATAAAATCTTAAAAAAAAGTCCTAACCCCCACTGTCTCACAATATGCTCCACAATTGACAATCATGAAGTTAAAAAAACACCAACTCTTAAAACCAGATTTTTAAAAATAATCTTATTTTATTTGGCACCCAAACTTGACCTGATCTGAACTCATTTAAGGGCAAAGCCTGAGCTCGGCTGATGTGAGTTCAAAGCTGATGCTGTCTAGAACTTAAAACATGTGACTTGAATATGCCATCGGCATGATATTATCATTCTAAAATCCACCCCCCCAATTAAAAACTAAATTTCAAGCACATATACTCACCAGCATGTCATTTAAGATTGTACATTTGTACATTATATTGTATCCTGCACTTGGTAATTTTGATAAATTTTAAATAGTGCCAAATGAGTGCATAATTGTATGATTTCTGAGACCCTGTCAATTTCACACAACATATAGAATGCTTACCTCTTGTGGGATGCTGGAAGCTAGCTCATATGAATAATGTATTTACTTTCTCCCAAGAAGGTCCCCATCTAGTGACTAATGCCTATGCAGACAAAAAAGACCATGACAGTCTGGTGAAGGATGCATGCCATGCAAGATAAACATGTCAGGATGGAGAAATGCAAAGAGCTAACCGTAAGGGCAAAATTTTGTGATATTACACATTAGAGTAGGTTGTTTTGCATTTTTTAAGAAAAAATATTCTATTAATGAGCATGTTTTTTAAATAGAAAGATGATTCATACTGGTGTGCAAAAAAACCAGAAAGATAGGGGAAGCAATTCAGATGATCCAGACTTTATTAGTTTTCTAGCAAACAGGCTGTGCATTTAGATTCTAGCAACAGTTTGAGGAGTTGAAAGAATATGAAGTTAGAGATAAAAAATCAAAGTGAAGAATCCATTTTGTTTTCCACAGATTTATCTTGGAAAATTTGAAGTATTCAAATAACAGAATGTATGATTATATTGAAATAACCAATGCTGATACTACAGAAAAGGATGGCCTTTGAAATAGCCCCATGGCTTCAGAGAGTCCATTCATGCTTTCCTTCACTCTTTTGAATTTCAAAAAAAAGAAAACCTATAGAAAGTGAGGAGTTTTACTTCTACTCAGTACTCCTAGTGGCTTCTCTAATTCGCTTCTAGCTGTTGGTATTTTCCCCTTTATCATATGCTGTGAATCGTATTCTCATGCCCTGGGACCTGGACATGGGGTGAAACTTAGCCCAGATCCAGAGTTCGAGCACACACATGGAATGAAGAGACTTCAGAATGGAGGCTAGGGGGTCAGAGCACTAAGGGAGCATAGCTACATTTCTAGAACAATAATTCTACTACTTATTTAGTACTTCCATGAAATAAACGTGTTTTCCTTTGCATTTAAATACATTTATCGTATGTTTTTTGTTTTAATCTATCTCAAAATAAATAATTGAACTTCCATCTTATGTCATTATGTTTATTATTGACCTGCTTCTTGTAGGCTTTCTATATCATCTGAAAAGTTAAGGAAAAAGAAATAATAATTATGGGATGTGATGGAGGTGCTTGCTAAGGCTATGATGGTAATTGTCTTGCAATATATACATATACAAAATTAACATGTTGTATACCTTAAACTCATACAATTTCATATGTCAATTATTTCTCAATAAAACTGGAAAAAATTCACGCTTTCATGGAGCTTACATAGTACTGAGGTGTGCTGGTACTATGTCTCCAGTAACTTCTCTGGATCCACTTCTCATTACCTCACTGTGCTTTGAGCTCTAGCCACTGACATCAAGTATTGCTTGACTCCCTTGTTTTCTGGCTTCTTGTTGGTTTGACTAATGAAAAGCAAAGGCAGAAATTCAGGGGTAGGGGAGTAGAGAACATCTGGGTATTATTTCTCAGGGTCCTTCCCCACTGGGGTATGGCTTGGCAGTGACTTTTCTCTCTCTACTTACACAGTAAGCTACAGATCTTGTAATTTCAAGTACCTGCTCCCACCCTGGCTCCTTCAGACAATGGAAATAAGATTAGTCCACCTAGCATTCTCATAACTTGTGGGGTTTTTAAAAATCTGCCTATAAACTTGTAAATAGTCTTCCTGTTAAACTCTTTCCATTTGACCCCTTTGAGTGTGCCATCTATTCCCTGAAGGTTTCTGAATAATTGGTGGAGTTAGGAAGGAAATAAAATTCATCAAATAATTGAGAAAATAACTTTAGCAGATGCTGTAAGACCCCCCTCCATATCCTGTTGCCCCTCAGTACCTACACCATTCCTGTGTATGGTTCCTTTCTACACCTTTACCTGAGGGCTTTCCTTAGCTGCTAGTCTGCTGCGCTCAAGAGCGGAGCAGGTGAGGCATGCTGGGAGGTTATATGTTCCTTTCACATTTTCCTGCAGTCCTGAACCAATAACTGATAGGATATTGCTGACAAAATCCTCAGCTCCTTAAATCTGGGTGAAAGTACTTTGAGGCATTGTTCACACTATCTCTCAGCATTCACCACTGGGATTAGCCCCAGTTGCCCACAGCAGTAATCTGCTTAATAGCACAACCTTTATTGGCTTTGAGAGAGTTGGGGTGGGGAGACAGGCAGGAGGATGTGGGGAGGGGCAGAGGGAGAGCAAGAATCTTAAGCAGGCTCCACACCCAGTGCAGAGCCCAACACGGGGCTCCATCTCAGGACCTGAGATCATGACCTGAGCCGAAATCAAGAGTCGATGCTTCACCAACTGAGCCACCCAGGCGCCTCTTCTTCACCTGACATACTTCCTCATCCCACTGTGATGATACACAGACACACACTCACACCACATTAAACTCACATTCCTGTCCGATGGTAAGCTCTGCAAGGTTATGAGAAGAGGGACATGCTTTTATTTAGATTTTTATGGCTCCTCTCTGGATTTTGTGTCGAGAGAGAGATTTGAAGGGGTGTGAGGGCAGAAGCAGTGAGACCTGTTAGGGAGGTTTGTTGGTCCAGTGCACTAGTAGGCGAGGGTGATAATCCAGGAGAAAAATGACGAGGGCTTGCTTGAGAGCAGTAGTAGTGAAGAAAAGAACCCAGATTCTGGGTCTTGTTTCTAGATCTCCTGACCAGTAGTTATTGAAATATATTATTTACCAGACAGACCAAGATGGATATAGTCTTAATGCTCGGTTTAGAGCTGTGGAAAGCAAGTTCAGGAAAGTAAAGTAGGATATGGAAAGTTCCAACTGCCGAGCCCAGAGCTCTTTGCCTCCCAGACACAACATTTCCATCAGGGAGGCTGTCATAACATCAGAACCAGTAGAGGTAACAGCAGACAGTGAACCGACAGTGAGAAAAAGAGAGAGGACAGTAGAAAATAACAAGGCTGGATAACACTTTCAGGAATTTTGGCAGCAAAAGAAAAGATGATATGGAGTAACTGATAGACAAAACGTACACTTCTTGTTTTGTTTCCCAATTTTTCTTTTTAACGCAGGAAAAACTTATTCTTGTTTACATGCTCAGCAGAGGACACATTGGAGAAACTACTTTATGTTATGGAGTGAAAGGGAATAATTGATCAAGGTAGGCTTGGTAGCACACAGATGTTAAAGTATATATAAGGGGTTTAAATCCTAAGTAATTTACAAATATCTACAAATACATGCTCATTATCAAATATTCAAATAAGAGAAACATACACAAAGAAATCTATGCCAACGTGCACCCCATTTGCAACAACCCCTAATGCCACTGCTTTTGCTAAAGTCACCGTGCCTCAGTGGGGTTAACCTGACAAATATTTGTGTGCATGTATGTGTTTAAATATGTGCGTAAAATGAGTCACAATGTTTTTGTCACTTGCTTTTTGTTCATAATGTATTTTTGCATTTTTCCACATCAGCAAACATGAAACTGTTCTATTATTCTTAATATTTCAATTATGACATCAGCTGCCTAATACTACTTTAAATATCAGCCACACTTAAAATTTACTTTTAATAAATGTTTACTTTTAGAATAGTTTCAGACTTACAGAAAAATTGTAAAGATAGTACACAGTTTTCCACATATATCATACCCTGCTTCTTCTATTTGTAACATCTTTCATTGGTAAGATATATTTGTTACAATTAATGAATAAGTCAAAATACTATTATTAACTAAAGCTCCTATTTGTATTCTATTACATTTTCCTTTATGATTTTTTTTCCTGTCCAAGATCTCATCACAAATATATTACATTTAGATGTCATGTCTCCTTAGGCTGTTCTTGGCTGTGAGAGTTTTGTGGATCTTTACATTTTTGATGACCTTGACAGTTCTGACACGTGTTTTGTAGAATGTTCCTCAATTAGGATTTGCATGATACTTTTCTCATGGTTCTGGGAAGAAGACTCCAGAAGAAAATGCCGTTCTTATAGCATAGCGAGGGCATGTATTATTACTTATTACTATTGATGTTAACCTTGATCACCTGGCTGAGGTACTTTTTTTTTCCCCCAAACTTTCATAATCTTTGGAAAGTGTTCACTATGCATAGTTTATACTTAAAGAATAGGGAGTTATACATGTTCAACCTCATAGAAGGCAGAGCATCTACATAGATTATATGGACTTCTCCTGCACAGCATATTTGTCTGTTCCCCTATTTATACAATTATTTTAAGAATCAGTATGAATTCATATACACTTTATATTTTGGGTTGTAACCTAGTACTACTGTATTTATTCTGTTGCTCAAACTGCTACAGCTTCAGCTGTTGAAAACTCTTTCAGTTAGCTCTTATCCCTTTGATATATCCCCGTGTGTGTGTGTGTGTGTATGTGTGTGTGTGTGTGTGTGTGTGTGTGTGTGTGTATTTAGCACCTCTTTACCTCCTGGCACTACAAGATGCTTTAAACTCATTTGCATATTTTCTGCTCCATTCCTAGAATCAAGCATTTGTCCTTGGAATCCTTATTCCTTTCATTGGAGAACAGTATTAAAAATCAAGAGATGAACACTAGCGTGCTCATGGCTGCTGGTGTGTGATTTCTCTTTGCCTCTCAGTGGCCAAATCAAAGAAATGTGTGTGTATACTAACCTGCGCATAAACACATGTCTAAAATATCTGTACATGTAAGCATCTTTAGTAAGCTAAACTTGAGTTCATACTGATGTTCCAATTCTAATTCATTACTACATGGCTCATTCTAGCCTCTACCCCTTGCTCAGCTATAAACTCCTGCTCAAACAGAGAGATCTGGCTCTTATTATATGTTAATCATTTTTTAAAATTCTTCAATCCGAGTATATGTGGATAGTGGTTTCAGAACTGTTAACCCCTATGCCTGTGGAAGAAAACATGTAATCAACCAGTCTACACTGCCTATGGATGGTTCTTTTTGCCCTTCATATCACAGCGCACACTCATTTCAAAGTTACTTTGGTCAGCACTTTTCCCTCACTCTCCCTTCAGTGCGGCTGTAACACAGATAATTTTGTCACATTCTGCATTCCATCCTGGGATTTCATTGATCTCTAAATAATTTTTGTAAATTTGCATACACTGTGTTCATTTTTTTTATGTTTAAAAGCTCAGTGGATTTTGACAACTGCATAGTGTTCTGTATGACGATCACAGTGGCACACAGGAGAGTTTCTCCACCCTAACAATACTTGTGCTTCACCTATTCAGTGCTTCCCTAGGCCCACTGTGAACCCCTGGGAATTGTTGATCTGCTTACCTACTGTGATTTTGCTTTTTGCAGAATATCATATAAATGGAATAATACAGTACATAGTCTTTTCAGCCTGATTTCTTTTACTTACCAACATGTATTTTAGATTCACTTGTGTCTTTACATGCCTTAGCTCTTTTTTTTTAAATGCTAAATAGTATTCCATTATATGGAAATACCAGTTTGCTTATCCTAATGAAGGGCATCCTTGTTGATTCCAATTTTTGGCAACTCTGAATACAGCTGCTATACACATTCATCTGCAGATTTTTGTGTGGATGTTAATTTTCAAATCAGTTGGTAAATACCTACGGGCATGATTGCAGGGTCAGAAGAGATTATGTTTAACTTCATAAGAAACTGCCAAACTGTCCTCCAAAGTGACTGTCACCTTACATTCCCACCAGCAGTAAATTAGAATTTCTGTTATTACACATCCTCACCAGCAATTGGTATTGTTTTTTGGATATTAGTCATTCTAATAATTGTATATCTCACAGTTGTTTTAATTTGTGATTCCTTAATGACAAATGATTTGAGCATCATTTTATGTGCTTATTTGCCATCTGTATATCCTCTTGGATGAGGTGTCTATTCAGATGTTTTGTTCACTTTTTAATTGTAATGGGTTGTTTTCTTAGTGTTGAGTTTTAAGATTTTTGCATTTTCAATATGTCTTTTATCAGATTTGTGCTTTGTAAATATTATCTCCAAATCTGTGACTTGTGTTTTATACATCTTAACTGTCTTTGGCAGAGCAGATATCTTTAATGGCCTATATCATCAGTTTTTTATTTCATGGATTATACTTTTGGTGTTACATCTAAAAATTCATTACCAACCCATATTCACCTAGATTTTTTGCCTATATTTTCCTCTAGATATTTTACAGTTTGCATTTTATAATCTAGGTATATGGTCTATTTTGAGTTAATTATTGTGAAATGTATGTTTCTAGGTTCATTCTTTTTGCAGGTGTACATCTAATTATTTCAGCACTCTTTATTGGAAAGACTATTCTTTTCTTTTGAATTGATTTTTTACCTTTGGCAGACACAGAGGACTACATTATTGTGGTTCTATTTCTAGGCTTTCTGTTTCCTTCCATTGATCCAGGCATCTGTTTGTTGATCAATGCCATGTATTCTTGTAGCTTTATACTAAATCCTGCAATAGGTTAATCTTCCAATTTTGTTCTTTTTCGGTATTATACTGACTACTCTGGGTCTTTTGTCTTTTCACATAAACTTTAGAATCAATTATTGTTAGATATAATAGTAGCTTACTGAGATTTTCATTAGCATTATTTTGAATATATGGATCAAGTGGTTAAGAATTGATATCTGAACAACACTGAGTCTTCCAAACCATGAACTTGGGGTATTTCTCCATTTGTTTCGATATTTTCCAACTTCTTTCATCAGTGTTTTGGTTTTGGTTTTTTGCATATAAATCTTGTATGTATTTTGTTAGACTTATACTTGTTTTCCCTTTTTTATTATTGTTGCTAATGGACAAGTTTTTTGATGTTATTTTGTTAAAAAAGTAAGTTCAAAATGTTTATTGATGGTATATAGGAAAAAAAGTGGCTTTGACATATTAACTGCATCCTGTGACCTTTCCATACTTACTTATTTGTTCCAGGACTTTTGTTTGTTTGTTTTTCCCATTTCTTTGGAATTTTCTTCATAGCCAACCATGTCATCTACAAATAAAAATGTTTTCATTTCTTCCTTTCCATTCTGAACACATTATATTTCTTTCCCTTGTCTTATTATACTAGCTAGGTCCTCCAGTACAATGTTAAATAGGAACTGTGAGAGAGGGCATTCTTGTTTTGTTCCCAATCTGAGCAAGAAAGTTTCTAGTTTCTGACAATTATGTATAATATGGGGTTTTTGTAGATGTGTTTTGTCAAGTCAGTAATCTTTTTAAGTGATATAATCTTTAATCACCTATCAACCCAGGTGATGGATATTATTTATAGATATTAATTTCAGATAACTAGACATGGATTCCTATAGGCCTTTTTCCCTTTTTGATTTTAATTCAAACAGATATTAATTTACTTATATATGGAGATATGCGCAAAAAAAACCCCATACAAAATAACAAAGGAACTGCAGTTTAAAAGAAATAGAAATAAAACTGACAATAAGGTGATAGTATCAATTTTAAAATGAAACAGAAAAATAAAAGAAGTTGAGATAAAGTAATCCCCGGATAGTGGATACGGTTGAAGAGATCGGAATTACTCTGATTTGCTAGGACCACAGTGAAGTTGGGGGAGTCAGTCACAACCAATCATAAAATTAGAAATGCATTAAATATTGAAAGGAATATGACATGTATGAAAAATAATTCTTAATATGCATAAAATCTTCAGTAAAGTAAGCATATCATCAAAACACTGTGGGTGGTAATCTTGAAAAGTTTCTGGAAATTAAGGGACTGTAATGTGCAATACCTATTATTGTGAAAGCAAATGTGTGTGGTCTTTTCTTTTTAATCCATTAAAATGAAAACTTATAAGAACTTTCATAAATTCAACCAAATTTCAGTTCGTTGGGTTTATTTTTCCCAGAAGATCCTTAACTCCTCAATGATGAATTCTCCTACTATGTGGTTTCTCGGGAATATATGGCCACTTTCTATTTCCTGAGTTTCTATTTTAGAACATAATGCTGATTCATAATTAATGTTTTGGTACCAGATAATCACAACACAATTATTAAAATATTAACTTCATACTAAAATAAGTATTTTGCCTAAGACACTTGGAAGTATCCTTTTTATTAGATTATATTTTCCATTTGCTGGTATATGCTCTAGAAATCACTAAAGAGACATCTCTGAGAGCAGAATCCTAAGGGGGAGTGACAGATATTTCTTAATAAAATTATAGTTATAAAACGTCAAATGGAAAATCAATCCCTTTGCTTTCAAATTTGTTAATTCTAAATGCCTACAGCATTCAAAACAAAAAGTTCCCAAATCCTGAATGGTCAGCATGCCTACCTAATATATAACCTGTAAGCATACTGAAGAATTAGAGAAATTCTACACTCAATAAAGAATGTAAAGACTAGATGTAAATGAGATCAGTGATAACAAACTACATTAAAAATAAAATCTTACCGATGAACTAATTATGAGAAACAGCAACAAAAACTCTCAAATCAACAATGAGTTTTCATACTTACAGCTCTGCACATTTTGCTAAATGATAAGCCTGACCCATTGATTGTGAAGTTTTTGAAGCATAAAATTGGGCAAATGGGATGCACTTAGCATTTTTTCAAGTGTTCAATGTACAACCAGAAGTTTAAGACAATAATCATAAGTTAATGTCATAGAGTTTCAGAGTTCAAAGAAAATGGGCAATAAGAATAACTTAATTTAACTTACTGACAAAGAGACAGAGAATGTAAGGCCAAGTGAATTTTCCAAATTTACAGAAGAAGGAGTGGCTTGGCCAGGAGGATAATCTGAATCTCTCTTTTTTTTTTAATTTTTTTATTGTTATGTTAATCACCATATATTACATCATTTGTTTTCGATGTAGTGTTCCATGATTCATTATTTGTTCATAACACCCAGTGCTCCATGCAGAATGTGCCCTCTTTAATGCCCATCACCAGGCTAACCCATCCCCCTACCCTCCTCCCCTCTAGAACCCTCAGTTTGTTTTTCAGAGTCCATCATCTCTCATGGTTCGTCTCCCCCTCTGACTTACTCCCTTTCATTCTTCCTCTCCTGTTATCTTCTTCTTTTTCTTTTTTCTTAAAATATGTTGCGTTATTTGTTTCAGAAGTACAGATCTGTGATTCAACAGTCTTGCACAATTCACAGCGCTCAACATAGCACATACCCTCCCCAATGTCTATCACCCAGCCACCCCATCCCTCCCACCCCCAACCACTCCAGTAACACTCAGTTTGTTCCTGAGATTAAGAATTCCTCATATCAGTGAGGTAATATGATACATGTCTTTCTCTGATTGACTTATTTCACTCAGCATAACACCCTCCAGTTCCATCCACGTCGTTGCAAATGGGAAGATCTCATTCCTTTTGATGGCTGCATAATATTCCATTGTGTATATATACCACTTCTTCTTTATCCATTCATCTGTCGATGGACATCTTGGCTCTTTCCACAGTTTGGCTATTGTGGACATTGCTGCTATAAACATTGGGGTGCACGTACCCCTTCAGGTCCCTACATTTGTATCTTTGGTGTAAATACCCAGTACTGCAATTGCTGAATCGAATGGTAGCTCTAATTTCAACTGTTTGAGGAACCTCCATACTGTTTTCCAGAGTGGTTGCACCAGCTTGCATTCCCACCAACAGTGTAGGAGGGTTCCCCTTTCTCCACATCCCTGCCAACATCTGTCGTTCCCTGACTTGTTAATTTTAGCCATTCTGACGGGTGTGAGGTGGTATCTCATTGAGGTTTTGATTTGGATTTCCCTGATGCCGAGCGATGTTGAGCACTTTTTCATGTGCCTGTTGGCCATTTGGATGTCTTCTTTGGAAAAATGTCTGTTCATGTATTTTGCCCATTTCTTGATTGGATTCTTTGTTCTTTGGGTGTTGAGTTTGATAAGTTCTTTATAGATTTTGGATACTAGCCCTTTATCTGATATGTCATTTGCAAATATTTTCTCCCATTCTGTCGGTTGTCTTTTGGTTTTGTGGACTGTTTCTTTTGCTGTGCAAAAGCTTTTTATCTTGATGAAATCCCAATAGTTCATTTTTGCCCTGGCTTCCCATGCCTTTGGCAATGTTTCTGGGAAGAAGTTGCTGCGGCTGAGGTCGAAGAGGTTGGTACCTGTGTTCTCCTTTAGGATTTTTATGGACTCCTGTCTCACGTTTAGGTCTTTCAACCATTTGGAGTCTATTTTTGTGTGTGGTGTAAGGAAATGGTCCAGTTTCATTCTTCTGCATGTGGCTGTCCAATTTTCCCAACACCATTTGTTGAAGAGACTGTCTTTTTTCCACTGGACATTCTTTCCTGCTTTGTCAAAGATAAGTTGACCATAGAGTTGAGGGTCCATTTCTGGCCTCTCGATTCTGTTCCATTGATCTATGTGTCTGTTTTTGTGCCAGTACCATACTGTCTTGATGATGACAGCCTTGTAATAGAGCTGGAAGTCCGGAATTGTGATGCTGCCAGCTTTGCTTTTCTTTTTCAATATTCCTCTGGCTATTCGGGGTCTCTTCTGGTTCCATACAAATTTTAGGATTATTTGTTCCATTTCTTTGAAAAAAGTGGATGGTATTTTGATGGGGATTGCACTGAATGTGTAGATTGCTCTAGGTAGCATTGACATCTTCACAATGTTGGTTCTCCCAATCCATGAGCGTGGAATGTTTTTCCATTTCTTTGTGTCTTCTTCAATTTCTTTCCTGAGTATTTTATAGTTTTCTGAGTACAGATCCTTTGCCTCTTTGGTTAAATTTATTCCTAGGTATCTTATGGTTTTGGGTGCAGTTGTAAATGGGATAGACTCCTTGATTTGTCTCTCTTCTGTCTTGTTGTTGGTGTATAGGAATGCCACTGATTTCTGTGCATTGATTTTATAGCCTGCTACTTGACTGAATTCCTGTATGAGTTCTAGCAGTTTTGGGGTGAAATCTTTTGGGTTTTCCACATACAGTATCATATCATCTGCAAAGAGTGAGAGTTTGACTTCCTCTTTGCCGATTTGGATGCCTTTGATTTCTTTTTGTTGTCTGATTGCTGTGGCTAGGACTTCTAATACTATGTTGAATAGCAGTGGTGAGAGTGGACATCCCTGCCCCGTTCCTGACCTTAGGGGAAAAGCTCTCAGCTTTTTCCCATTGAGAATGATATTCGCTGTAGGTTTTTCATAGATGGCTTTTATGATATTGAGGTATGTACCCTCTATCCCTATACTCTGAAGAGTTTTGATCAAGAAAGGATGCTGCACTTTGTCAAATGCTTTTTCTGCATCTATTGAGAGGATCATATGATTCTTGTTCTTTCTTTTGTTAATGTATTGTATCACGTTGATTGATTTGCGGATGTTGAACCAGCCTTGCAGCACAGGGATAAATCCCACTTGGTCGTGGTGAATAATCCTTTTAATGTACTGTTGGATCCTATTGGCTAGTATTTTGGTGAGAATTTTTGCATCCATGTTCATCAAGGATATTGGTCTGTAATTCTCCTTTTTGATGGGGTATTTGTGTGGTTTTGGGATCAAGGTAATGGTGGCCTCATAAAATGAATTTGGAAGTTTTCCTTCCATTTCTATTTTTGGGAACAGTTTCAGGAGAATAGGTATTAATTCTTCTTTAAATGTCTGATAGAATTCCCCTGGGAAGCCATCTGGCCCTGGGCTTTTCTTTCTTGGGAGATTTTTGATGACTGCTTCAATTTCCTTAGTGGTTATAGGTCTGTTCAGGTTTTCTATTTCTTCCTGGTTCAATTTTGGTAGTTGATACATCTCTAGGAATGCACCCATTTCTTCCACGTTATCTAATTTGCTGGCATAGCGTTGCTCATAATATGTTCTTGTAATTGTTCGTATTTCTTTGGTGTTGGTTGTGATCTCCCCTCTTTCATTCATGATTTTGTTGATTTGGGTCATTTCTCTTTTCTTTTTGATCAGTCTGGCCAGGGGTTTATCAATCTTGTTAATTCTTTCAAAGAACCAGCTCCTAGTTTCGTTGATCTGTTCTACTGTTCTTTTGGTTTCTAGTTCATTGATTTCTGCTCTGATCTTTATGATTTCTCTTCTCCTGCTGGGTTTAGGCTTTATTTGCTGTTCTTTCTCCAGCTCCTTTAGGTGTAGGGTTAGATTGGGTACTTGAGACCTTTCTTGTTTCTTGAGAAAGGCTTGTATTGCTATATACTTTCCTCTCAGGACTGCCTTTGCTGTATCCCAAAGATTTTGGACAGTTGTGTTTTCATTTTCATTGGTTTCCATGAATTTTTTTAATTCTTCTTTAATTTCCTGGTTGACCCATTCGTTCTTTAGTAGGATGCTCTTTAGCCTCCATGTATTTGAGTTCTTTCTGATTTTCCTCTTGTGATTGAGTTCTAGTTTCAAAGCATTGTGATCTGAAAATATGCAGGGAATGATCCCAATCTTTTGGTACCAGTTGAGACCTGATTTGTGACCTAGGATGTGATCAATTCTGGAGAATGTTCCATGGGCACTAGATAAGAATGTGTATTCCGTTGCTTTGGGATGGAATGTTCTGAATATGTCTGTGAAGTCCATTTGGTCCAGTGTGTCATTTAAAGTCTTTATTTCCTTGTTGATCCTTTGCTTAGATGATCTGTCCATTTCAGTCAGGGGGGTGTTAAAGTCCCCCACTATTATTGTATTGTTGTCAATGTGTTTCTTTGCTTTTGTTATTAATTGCCTTATATAATTGGCTGCTCCCATGTTCGGGGCATAGATATTTACAATTGTTAGATCTTCTTGTTGGATAGACCCTTTAAGTAGGATATAGTGTCCTTCCTCATCTGTTATTACAGTCTTTGTTTTAAAATCTAGTTTGTCTGATATAAGGATTGCCACCCCAGCTTTCTTTTGGTGTCCATTAGCATGGTAAATGGTTTTCCACCCCCTCACTTTCAATCTGGGGGTGTCTTTGGGTCTCAAATGAGTCTCTTGCAGACAGCATATTGATGGGTCTTGTTTTTTAATCCAATCTGATAGCCTGTGTCTTTTGATTGGGGCATTTAGCCCATTTACATTCAGGGTAACTATTGAAAGGTATGAATTTAGTGCCATTGTATTGCCTGTAAGGTGACTGTTACTGTATGTTGTCTGTGTTCCTTTCTGATCTTTGCTGCTTTTAGGCTCTCTCTTTGCTTAGAGGACCCCTTTCAATATTTCTTGGAGGGCTGGTTTCGTGTTTGCAAATTCTTTTAGTTTTTGTTTGTTCTGGAAGCTTTTTATCTCTCCTTCTATTTTCAATGACAGCCTAGCTGGATATAGTATTCTTGGCTGCATATTTTTCTCATTTAGTGCTCTGAAGATATCTTGCCAGTCCTTTCTGGCCTGCCAGGTCTCTGTGGATAGGTCTGTTGCCAATCTAATATTTTTACCATTGTAGGTTACATATCTCTTCTCCCGAGCTGCTTTCAGGATTTTCTCTTTGTCTCTGAGACTCGTAAGTTTTACTATTAGATGTCAGGGTGTTGACCTATTATTATTGATTTTGAGAGGGGTTCTCTGTGCCTCCTGGATTTTGATGCCTGTTTCCTTCCTCACATTAGGGAAGTTCTCTGCTATAATTTGCTCCAATATACCTTCTGCCCCTCTCTCTCTTTCTTCTTCTTCTGGGATCCCAATTATTCTAATGTTGTTTCATCTTATCGTATCACTTATCTCTCGAATTCTGCCCTCGTGATCCTGTAGTTGTTTCTCTCCCTTTTCCTCAGCCTCTTTATTTTCCATCATTTGGTCTTCTATATCACTGATTCTCTCTTCTGCCTCATTTATCCTAGCAGTTAGGGCCCCCATTTTTGATTGCACCTCATCAATAGCCTTTTTGATTTCCACTTGGTTAGATTTTAGTTCTTTTATTTCTCCAGAAAGTGTTTCTCTAATAACTTCCACGCTTTTTCAAGCCCAGCTAGTATCTTTAAAGTCATGATTCTGAACTCTAGGTCCGACATCGTACTAATGTCCGTATTGAGTAGGTCCCTGGCTGACGGTACTACCTCTTGTTCTTTTTGCTGAGGTGATTTTTTCGTCTTGTCATTTTGTCCAGAGGAGAATAGATGAATGAGAGAACAAAATGCTAACAGGTTTACAACGTCCCCAGCAAATATACTGTATACAAATCAGAAAAGACCTGAAACCAGGGGAAAAGAAAGGGAAAGAAAGAAAAAAGAAAGAGAAAAAAAAGAAAAAAGATAAAAAGAAAAACAGAACAATACAAAAAAAGCAGAATATGATCAAATATGATCAGGCTAGTGCATAGATCAGTGCCACACACTAGATTTTGGGCGTATTTTGGTCTGTTAGAAAAAGTGCCTCCTAAAATTTTAAAGGAAGAAAGACATATATGTACAACATAAGGGTTGATACAATGAAGGGATGGAAGATGACTGTAAAGATGAAAATTATAAAAGATTTTATAAAAGGACTTGATAAGAAGTTGTTTGAAAAAAGAAAGAAGAAGATTTAAGAAAAAAAAAGAAAAAGAAAAAAGGGAGAGAATGTGATCAGACAGGAGACGAGAACAGAGCCATACACTAGTGATTTAGGGTATATTTTGATCTGTTAGTAGAAACTGTATCTCAAAATTTTAAAGAGAGAACAACTTATATATATATGCCAAAAATAACGGTAACTACTATGAAGGGATAAAATATGACTATAAAAATGAAAAATAAAAAATGTTTTTTTTTTTAAAAAGAGATTGATAAGATGTGGGTTGAAAAAGGGAAAAAGAAAAATAAAAAACAAAACAGTTAACAAAAATTAACTTTGATGAACTAATGAATCATGGTAAAAAAGCCATGAATTCTATGTGCAGTATTCCCCTAGCGCTGGAGTTCTCCCGTTCTCCTTGATCGGTAAACTTGGTCTTGGCTTGCTGGCTGTTCATGCTGATCTTCTGGGGGAGGGGCCTGTTGCTGTGGTTTCCAAATGTCTTTGCCGGAGGCTGAATTGCCCCGCCCTTGTCGGTCCGGGCTAAGCAAGCTGCTCGGGTTTGATCTCAAGAGTTTTGTTCCCTGCAAGCTCTCAGTACAGCCTTGGAGGACCAGGGCAAAAATGGTGGCCTCCCAATCTCCACCCGGAGGAGCTGAGAACTCGGGGCCCCGCTCCTCAGTGCGCGCCCAGAGAAAAGCATTCACTCCCGTGTCCCCGGTCTCCGGCCGCACTCCGTGCTCACCCGGCCTGTGACCGAGCGTTGCTATCTCTGGCACCCGACCCCGTGTGGAGTCTCCAAACCCAGCAGATCCCTGCGGTGCGCTCCTGCGCCGCTCCTCCCCGGGAAGGAAGGGGAGTCTCCCCGGCTCTGCCGCTTGTTGGGTCCCTGCTGGAGGAGCAGTGGCCCGACTGGGCCGCGGATCACAGTTTATGGCCACCCCGAGCTGAGAGCCCGCGCCTCGGCTCCGTCTCTGCAGCCGGCTTCCCCGCTCCGATACCTGGGAGCTCTGGTGCACTCAGGCACCCCCGGTCTTTCTGTGACCCTAAGGGTCCTGAGACCACACTGTCCCGGGAGGATTCCACCCCCTGCTTAGCCACTGGAGCGACGTCCCTCAGCGGAGCTGACTTCTAAAAGGTCCGATTTTGTGCTCCGCGGCTCTAGCACTTGCCAGAAGCGACCGGCGGAGGCCCCCTCCCCCGCCGTCTATCCTCCCGAATATCGCCTCGGATTCACTTCTCCGCACGGCCTACCTTCCAGTAAGTGGTCGCTTCTCTGTTCAGAGAGTTGTTGCTACTCTCCTCTTCGATCTCCTGTTGAGTTCGTAGGTGTTCAGAATGGTTTGATCCCTATTCAGCTGAATTCCTGAGACCAGACGAAATCTAGGTCTCCTACTCCTCCGCCATCTTGCTCCGCCCCTCTCTGAATCTCTTGATGAACATCAAGGTCTGATTTTTTTCCCCCATTACAGAGTTTACTTCAAAAACATTTATTTACTTCCCTGTAATTGCACTGGACCTGAGTCCATTTAGCATAAAAATAAATAATGCTACTTATGGCTTTAAAATAAAATATGATTGTCATGTCATCAACAGTTTATTTGGTATGATTTGAAGCTCAATATCAGTTTTAAAACACAGCTTAATAAACAATTGAAAATTACCAAGGACTTCAGTGGGGATATGCAAGTAAGATTTTGTTTTGAATAAATATAAATCAATATGAATAATAAGAGCACCACTTGCTATGATGGATAGATTATTTTTAAGAATTAAGAACCAAATTATTGAAGAGAGAGAATAAGGGGAGTCTATACATATCCAAGTTTTCTCTAAAACTCTACAGCAGTTAAAAAACAACTGATGGAAGAATAGATTAAATGTTTACATGAATACTAATGTCAGCAACAAGATTATAGAAATAAATGCCATGGTCCTCGGTTTTCTTATTAATTTAGAAATATGCCATGGTCTGCTTAAGATTAGAGAAGACACATAGTGCATTCTCTGGATAGTACTGCAATATATCAACAGTATTTGCTGAAAACTCCAGCTGTGAAGACCACTATAACACATGAAGGCAGAAGGAAGCCTATTGCATACTGAAAGTTCTAGCTGGTAAGTATGCATACCTGATTTCTCTTCACTGATGAAAACTATCCTCTATGAGAAGGGTGACTAGTCCATGAGTAGGACTCTAATGAATGCTCATTCATAATGTTGTCAGAGGAATGTTATACCCAACAAGAAATTCAGAGGTACTGCATCAAGTGAGACATCAAAAAGTGACATATACCCCAGCTTTGATTATTCCTTCATTCAACAACACACAGTACCAACAGGGATTAATTTTTACAGTGGTTTTAACAGTGATTAATATTCTAGTCGATATAAACTACTTAGAAAACAATCCAGAGTTTTATTGTATTACATATATTAAAGACTCAAGATAATTTCCTGGATGTGTGCAGCAAATCTGGAAATAAAAACAACAGTGACATCTAGACATACTTATTTTTTTAGCTAAAGTCAAATGAGTTTTCTTAGAAATTAAAGGGTTGGGCAAATCAAAATAGGGAAAAGATATTAAAATAGCTGTAAGGACTTAATGAGAGAATACTTATTTTCATGGTAGAGAATAATAGTGACTAATCAGTTAAATATACACTAGGAAGAAGATTCATTTTGGCCATTCCATAGAAGCATATGATAATCCTAATAGTCTCCATCAGTAATTAGCTTTCATATATTTTTATAAAAAGTTTAGTATAGTGCTATAAATTGAAAATTGTATGTTAAAGTAACTCCAAAAGAAAAAAAATGCATTAAAAAAACTGAACACAATATTTATCAGTATAAAGAAGGTTGAGTAATGTACTGACTGATTTCATCAGCAGCAATTTTGCATAATCATTTCTAATAAGAGATATATAGCTGAGAGATAAGCAAATGTAGAAAACAGCACAAGCCAAGTAACTTCATATATCTTTATACATATGTATATACGTGTGTGTATACAGATATGAAATTATTGAGAAAAGTTTTGCACATTTGCCACATAAAAGTAGTTCATGTCCCAAGAGAGACTATTATGTTATATCCAATCAATATATACCCCAATAAGACTAAATATCTATGGTATTGATATATATCAATAATAATAATCTGTAGGATAGATGTGAATCTTCATGTTTCCTTTTAATCATATTAGAGCCTGAAAAAATGCCTATCCTCTTACAGACACATTCAGTAAATATTTGTTGAAGGAACTCTATCATATTTTCCAATTAAATTTCAATGAAATAAGGAGAGTTTAAAAGAGTTAGTTTTCATTATTCTTAATTAAAGGTAACATGTAATCTGTATGGTGGAAATGTCTTTCTAGAATGTTTAGCTTTTGTCTCTACATAATGGATTCAAAAAACATTTTTGTTCTAATTTCTGAACTTGAGAATGCTATTATCATAAGGATATTTCAAATTAAAGTCCCCAACCTGCTTGAGGTTGTCTTGATGTTTGGCTATCTCATGAGAAATTCTTGGCACCCAGGCACAGAGCTGGAATTGAGATTCCTTGCCCTATATCTGGCTGGGGAGGATGAGTTTTGTAGTCCCTCTTATCTAAAAGTGCTGTATTTAATTCTGGGTCTTTGCAGGCAGCTTAGATTCAGCTCCCCTCTTTAAACACAGAGAAAAACCTCATCTCCTGGCCCTGGGAGAGGGAGCATCTTGACTATTCCAATGGATGCAGAAAATGCATTTGAAAAAACCCAACTTTCATTTATTATGAAAATTCTTAGCAAATTAGAAGGACACAGAACTTAAAGCTTACAGCAAATATCATACCAAATTTTGAAAGATGAAAGCCTTTCCCCCCTAGGCCTAGCACAAGGTAAGGATGTCAGATGCCACTGTTTCCATTCAACATTAGACTAAAGATCTAAGTAAATACTATAAAAGAAAAAAAATACAAGGCATGCAGATTGGAAAAGAAGAAACAAAACGGCCTTTATTCACAGATATTATGATTACCTATTTAGAAAATCCTAAAGAATCTCTAGAAAAGTTAAAATAATTAACACATGAATTTTTCAAGATACCAGAATATTAGGTCAATATACAAAAAGAAATGATATTTATACATATGAGTACAAAATATTTGGAAATTGAAGTTAGAAACACAATACCTTTTAAAATATATCAAAACTGTGAAATTATTGACAATAGATTTAACAAAATATGCAAGATTTGTATGGTGGAAATTAAAAATGATAAGAAAAAATAACAGACCAAAGCAATGGAGAGGTATACTAAATTTATGGGTTAAAAGACTAAAAATTGGGGGCGCCTGGGTGGCTCAGTCGTTAAGCGTCTGCCTTCGGCTCAGGTCATGATCCCAGGGTCCTGGGATCGAGCCCCACATTGGGCTCCTTGCTCGGCGGGGAGCCTGCTTCTCCCTCTCCCACTCTCCCTGCTTGTGTTCCTTCTCTCACTGTGTGTCTCTCTCTGTCAAATAAATAAATAAAATCTTTAAAAAAATAAATAAAAAAATAAATAAAAGACTAAAAATTATTAAGATGTCAAATCCTCCAAAATTGATCTATAAATTCAATACAATCTGAAATAAAATCTCATCAGTCTTTTTTTTAGAAACTGACAAGATAATTCTAAATTTTATATGGATAATTCAAAGTTCAGGGAACAACCAAACCAATTTTTAAAAGAATGAAAGTAAAGATGTTATTACAGTACTTGATGTAAAGATTACCAACCTTACTATGTAATCTAGATTATAATGCTGCAGTAATGAAGAGAGGGTGGTGTTGATAGAAAGACACAAGTCAATAAAACAGAAGGAATGTCCAAACATAGATCCATACATATATAGTCAACTAATTCTACAGTAATTGACTTTTAGTGGTGAAAGAAGAGTCTTCCTAATTCATTATATTGTAATAATTGGGCATCCATATAAAAAAAAGGTGAATTTTGATTCTTACCTCTCAATTTATACAAATACCAAGTTGAAATAGATCACAGGCCTAAATGTAACACATAAGACGCTAGAACTTGTAGAAAAAATTATGAGAAAATCTTTAAACAGTTTTTTTTTAAGGTTTTATTTATGAACCTATGAACCTATTTAGGCAAAGATGTCTTTGATGAAGAAACAAATGGACAAAAAAGAAAAAAATAGAAAAATTGGACTTGATAAAAATCAAGAACTCTTGCTCTTCAGAAATTACCATTAAGAAAATTAACCACAACCCCCACAGAGTGGGAGAAAATATCTGCAAATCATATAACTGAAAAGGGGCTTGTATAGAACATATAAAGTTTTCTTACAACTCAATATTAAGAAAACAAACAATTCAGTAATAAAAATAGGTAAAAGATTCGAACAGATACTTTAGCAAAAAACCATAAGAAGCTGATTAACATAATTAATAATTAAAGGAATGCAAATTGAAACCACAACACTATATGGCTACATATTTATTAGAACATAAAACAAATGTATGGTAACAAAGGTAACAAAACCAAGGTTTATGCAAGGATGTAAAATAGCTAAATTCTGATAGATTTCTGATGAGAATGGAAATTATTATAGCCGCTTTGAAAAACAGGTTGGCAGTTTATCTTATAAATTTACATATGTACTTACTATATGACCCAGCAATCCTTTCCCTAAATAGTCACTAAGGGAAATGAAAATGTATGTCCATACAACTTTATGTAGAATAACCCTAAAATGGAAAACAACTATAATGTCCATTAACCGGTGAATAAACAAACCTGTTGTGGTATACCATGCAATGAAAGGCTACTTTAATAAAAGGAAAGAACGAACTACTAATACACGTAACAACAAGAATGAATCTCAAAAGCATTATGGGAAGTGAAAAAAAAAGTCAGGTTAAAACAGCTATTGTATTATCCCATTTATATGAAATTCTAGAAAGCACAAAACTATAAGGACAGAAACCAGATTAGTGGTTCCCAGAAGCTGAGTGTGGTAGAAAGGAACTGACTACAAAGGGGCACCAGAGATATTTCTGACACGATGAGATTGTTCCATACTTTGATTGTGGTGGTAGTTATATAATTATGCAACTATCAAAGCTCATTGAATTCTACAAGTAAAATTGGTGTCACCTTATGAAATTATGCTACAGTGAAGCTGAATAAAGAAAGAATATCAAAGATCTGTCATGGCCTATTTCTGAGTCTAAGGACCACATGCATATCCAACGCAGGTTCACCATACATAATTCTCACTTGATATGTACTGTTACCTCTCCCCTATTATTGGGGGTATCTGTGGTTGCCGGTTTCAACTATTTTCTAATGAATTCAGCACTATATATATATATATATATATATATATATATATATATGCACATAAATATACACACATACAATTTTTACATTTTAAAGATTTTATTTATTTGAGAGAGAGAGAGAGAGTGAGTGAGAGAGAGAACACAAGCAGGGAGGGGCAGAGGGAGAGGGAGAAGCAGGCCTCCCGCTGAGCAGGGAGCCCGATGCGGGGCTCAATCCCAGAACCCTGGGATCATGACCTGAGCTGAAGGCAGACACTAAACAGACTGAGCCACCCAGGCACCCCTATCCAGTGTTTTAATTGCAACAGAAAGCATTTCGTATTCACTCATTTAGCCATGTTTCAAACACAGAAGTTCTATTTTCTAGTGTGTATGTACATTATAATATATATTTAATGTACATTAAATTATATAATATATATGTGTGTGTATATATATATATATATTCCCATGATAATACTTTAAATAGTATAAAAGGATATGGAATGAAAACTGGAGGTCTACTTTTATACCCAAATTCTTTCTTTCATTAGGGGCAATTGTAAATAATTTACTATATATGCTTACAGAGCTTTTTCATAACACAGGACAACTGCATATGTATTATTGGTTAATTTGTCTTTTTCACATAACATTGTATCTTAGAGAACTTAATGTCAACTTATATAAATAAATTTCAATTTTTGAAATTACGGCATGTACAAAAAAGAACATATGTACTACAAATTGTTTAGCCATTACTCTATTGTTAGGCACTTAGGTGTTTTCCAATTTTCCAGTTCCCACTAGACATGTATTTTTAAAACTAGCAGAGAGTATACAGGTATAACATCTTGGGCTCACCTCTTATGCAAATATATAGCCTACTATGTGCCTGGTGTTGTGCATGTGTAGGATGCAAATAAATTCTAGAAATCACCAAGGACACACTGCTTCGTAAACACCAGACGAGTTTGCTTGAAGCCATCAGTTACATTTTCTGGAAAATCCTACTCAAGATTTTAGTAACTTATCTGTAGGTTTATAATTCTATGGTCATTCTTCCTTCCAAGTTTCTTCTTCCACTGATTTAGTTTAGCTTCAAAACTGTGTAGCTCTTCCATGTGTATGGTTCTTATTCTAATTGTTTTGACCTGGTCACATAAATCAGCATTTTCCTTAATGTTTATAAAACAAAAATTGTACATGTGCCATTTATATATATATATATATATATATATATATATATATATATTTAACAGATTTGATTCAAGTTTTTGAGAACCACAAAAAAATTTTATTGCAGCCTATTGTAGCATTGCAAATACCTAAAGTTGTGTGTTAATCATTGCCTTAAAAATAGAGTCTCTTTGCCTGGTCTGGATTCTAGTTTCAGTTTACTATACTGAAAAGTACTCTACTTCTCTACTTTCTTATATATACTTTGCTTCTTTTCTCTATTTTCTATCTTCTTCCTTTCAGGGAAAAAACTCCCAATTTCTCTCACTGCTCCACACAGAACATTTTAGGTCCCTGCAGCAAGATTATCCAAGTACACATTCAACCCAGGACACACTTTGTAAAGTCAAGCGCTGGGCTAAAACTTAAATGTGGTCCATTTGTAACAACCGCCCCAATTAAATTAGTAGACAGGCAGTGTCCTCTTTACTATCTGTGAGACTGAAGGAGCAAGAGAGACTCTTACCTTCAAGGGATTCACCATGTAATAAGTGTACAGACCTGTTGATCCACCACTGGACTACCATGATGGAAAAACTGTGGGAACACTGAACAGGGTAAATTTAATTCAGCCCTGAGGTATTATGAAATGTTGCCAAGAGGAGGCTATAATCAAAGATGACCCACAGGTTATACGGCTTTCCATAAAAAGGCAAGAGTGTTCTGCATTTGCAAATAAACAAACAAAGCTGAGAGACACCTACCATATTGCTGATTAGGAGACCACTCCAAGAAACCTTACTAGTTGCATTGCTTTCAACAATAAGTTACCAGTCTGATGTAGGTGGGCTCTACCATTTACAGCAATTGCACATTATTTGGGTACACTAAAACCACAGGAAAAGCAAAAATAAGACAATTGTCATGCTATGACATATTACATAATTCTTAGTTTTCATTTTAGAAATATTTTTTTCTGTCATTAGCAGCCATGAAAATAAGACCATGCATATAATTTAAACATGTTTTGAAGAACTGAGTCTGGACGTTTTGAGGATTCTGGCAGAAGAAATAATAAAAGACATTCTGGTTCTGAAAACTAATGTCAGGTGCTTATTTGATCTGTGGCCATAACAGTGAAAGGGGAAAAAAAGTAAGAGGGTAAAATTAAGATAGATGCAGAAATGAAAGAGAAGCAAGACATGTTACCCCCTGCCCAAACTACTTACATCTTCCATTAAAGAAACTACACGTCACCATACTGTTAGAAAAGAAACTGAGGTTTCTAGAGGGGAGGAGGGTGGGGGGATGGGTTAGCCTGGTGATGGGTATTAAAGAGGGCACATTCTGCATGGAGCACTGGGTGTTATGCACAAACAACGAATCATGGAACACTACACCAAAACAAATTATGTAATATATGGTGATTAACATAACAATAAAAAATTTAAAAAAATTAAAAAAAATTAATAAAATACATCAAACAAAAACAAAAAAAAAATAGAAAAGGATGCTCTTAAACTATGAACCCTGTCCAAAAAATACCTGCAAATAGGAGAAAAAGAGCTACAGAAAACTATAACCAAAAAGCTACTATACTAGAAAATAGATAATATTAGTCAAAACATTTCAGCTTAAGAAATTCTTCACCCAAAACTAACCACTAAGTAGAATAGTGGTTTCCAAACTTAAATATTTTCAAATTAGCATTTGATGATGATCTAAATTTAGGAAATTTCACATTGAGGTAATATTTTCATCAAACCTACAGTACATATTCCAAGTCTGGAGTCACACACTGTTTATTGTTTTCAGATCTCTTTTCCCTTCTTCTATCTGCAAGAGTTTCTCAGCCTGTCTTTGTCATGACATTGACATTTTTGAAAACTTCAGCCTAGTAATTTTTAGAAAGTTTCTTAATTTGAGTTTAACTAATATATTCTCAAAATTAGATTCAAGTTGTGCATCTCTAGCTGGAATAATGCAGAAGTGATAAAGTATCCTTCTCAGTGTATCACATCCCAAAATATATGATGTCTACCTGCCACTTCCTAATGAGGCTAATGTGAATCATCAGGTCAAGATGGTGTCTACTTTCTCCACTGTTTAGTTGCTATTTTTTCCTCCATTTTTCTCCACTTAGTAACTATTTTGTTACTACTTAGCAGTCTGTGGTGAGACACTTTGAGAACAAGCAAACAGCTTGCTCCTTATCCAGCTTTTTCTGTAGCTGTAATATGTGTCTTGATTGAATCAATTTTTACCAACCTGCTGCAAATCATTGTTTTTCCACTCAGTCATTTCTTCCACATTTGTCAGCTGGCACACTAATTTAACAGGCATCCTCATTTCTCTTCTATTTGGGTTTATTTACTTATTATCATAGTAGACTTAAATGACTTCCTACTTCATTTGATGGATTACAATCCACTGTGGTCCTCCTCATTTATTTTGATGCTCAAATTACCCCAGAAATGGCCAATGGGAACCCCATCAAGCTGTCTCTAATGTCCTTTTGGCCTGTCATTATTTTTGAACACTTTCTTACTCTCTGGTACACCAAAATGTTCCAGTTTCATCTTTGCCCTTTTTGCCCCAGCCCTGGAATTAGATATTTTTCTAAGAAGTTATTCCTTTTGGTAGGGCTGGGTGTTTAAAAACTAACATCCAAGCACAAGATTTGCTTATGGCTACTGGAGTATCAGTGCTTTTTTCTGTGGATAGAGGTAGGGAAAATATTGATTTGTCTCAGACTCCAGGCTGTTCCCTTAACTACATAGTTGATTTCAGGTCCCTATTTCAGCCTGAGAGTGAGAGTGTGAGACAAAGTAAAAGTGTGAGAGAAAGACTGAGAAGACTGAGAGTTCTCAGGATCTATTATAGAGTCATTTCTGGAGGTGGTGAGTAGGAGAAGGAAATCTAACTGCACTTTATTCTAGACCTGCAACATAAACTTTGCCCACTTGTATTTTCAATAATGTTTTCTGTCCAAATGCTTACCTTCAGCTGGCCTTAGATATGGTGAAAGAAGAACTCTCAATGCATCCATACCCATTTGATTTGCAATGCTTTCTGCATTTCACTAGATCTTAGAGGATCTAGAAGGTCCAGTATGTAATAGATATTAAGGTAGTGAGATAGGATTCCCCCTGATTTCAAACTATATTACAAAGCCATAGTAACTAAAACAGTATGGTGTTGGCAGACAGACACATAGAACAATAGAACAAAATAGAGATCCCCAAAATAAACCCAAACATATCTGAACAACTGATTTATGACAATGGAGCAAATAATATGCAATGGGGAAATGATAACCTCTTCAATAAATGGTACTGGGAAAATTGGACATCCTCATACAAAAGAATGAAACTGGACAACTATCTTATACTATGCACAAAAATAACTCAAAATGAATTAAAGGCTTGACTCTAAGATCTGAAACCATAAGACTTCTAGAAAAAATAGTTAATAAGCTCTTGACAGAGGTCTTGGTGATATTCTATTTGAATCTGACATCAAAAGCAAAAACAACAAAAGCAAAAATAAACAAATGGGACTATATCAAATAAAAAGCTTCTGCACAACAAAGAAAACCATCAACAAAAAGAAAAGACAACCAACTGAATGGAAGGAAATCTTTGCAAACCATATATCTGATAAGGGGTTAATATTCAAAATATACAAAGAACTCATACAACTCAATTAAAAATTCTGATTTAAAAATGGACAGAAGATCTGAATAGACATTTTCCAAAGAAGACATACAGATAACCAACAGATCCAAAAAAAATATGCTCTACATTATTAATCATCAAGGAAATGCAAATTAAAACCATGAGATGTTACCTCACACCTATTAGAATGACTATTATCAGAAAGACTAGAAATAATGTGTTGGTGAGGACATGGAAAGAAGGAAAACTTTGTATATTGTTGGTACAAATGTAAACTGGTGTAGCTACTAAGGGAAACAGTATGGAGGGTCCTTAAAAAATTAAAAATAGAATTACCATGTGACACAGCAATTCCACTTCTGGATATTTATCTGAAGGAAACAAAACACTAATTTAGAAACACATATACATCCCCATGTTCATTTTGGCATTATTTACAATATCCAAGATATGGAAATAATTAATCTAAGTGTCCATCAGTGGATGAACAGATAAAGTTGTGATATATATGTAATATACTTATATTTATGTAATGGAATATTATTTAGCCATAAAAAAACAAAATCTGGTGATTTATGACAACATAGATTGATGTCAAGGCATTATGCTAAGTGAAATAAGTCAGAGAAAGAAAAATGCTATATGATCTCATATGTAGAATCTAATATATATATATATATATATATATATATATAAAACAAAACTACAACTAAGCTGGGTGCTGAGGTGGCTCAGTTGGTTAAGTGTCTGACCCTTGATTTCAGTTCAGGTCCTGATCTCAGGGTGGTGAGACTGAGTCCTGCGTGGGCTCGGTGCTCAGCATGGAGTCTGCTTGAGGCTCTTTATCCCTCTCCCTGTGCCCTTGCCTCCGCGCACACATGTGCACATGCTCTCTCTCTCTGTGTCTCTTTCTAAAATAAATAAATAAAATCTTAAAAAAAGAAAAACCTAAGCTCATAGATACAGAGAAGACAATGGTGGTTGTCAGAGGTAAGGGGTTTGGTGTGAAAAAAAAATGGGTGATTTTCTTTTTTCTATTTTTTTTTTTAGTTTAAATAGAATTTTAAAAAAAATATAAGGGAGGACTGAAGGGATAATCTTTGAGTAACTGGCTTAAAAATTCCCAATCACCCCAGAGAAGACTAAACGCTGTATATAGATTATGTCATCGTGCCCACGGATCATTGTGATAAGTGAGACTCCATGGACAAGCTTGAATCGCATTCTGTTCTGTGAGGAATGCATTGCCATCTCAAGGGAGCCAGGTACTCACAGGACTTAAATCAGGCAGGATTTTACAGGAACTGTGATATAGCCCTTTTAAAAACCACTTTAGATAGTTGTTTGATTTTTCATTTTATTTTTAGCAAATACAGAAAAAAGTGGGAAACATGGCTTAGCTTAAACAAGACAAAGGAAGATTTGATACCTTTTTTTGATACTTTATAATAGAGACTATTCTTTAATGAATAGCATTATGAAAGAAATAAGATTATGCTGGAATATAAAGCTATGTAATATGCTTCACTGAATTTAGTGGCTGGTAAGTTATAACAAGATTATTTTTAATATATTTTGGAGATAATGCTAGATACATTTCTTTACTCTGTGACTGGAGTTACTCTGTAATAATTTCTGTGCCCTTAACCTGAAATGTTTTACTGAACATATCAAAGCATGTTATAAAAACAACAACAATAAACAAATAGTAAACTATGGCACAAGATGTTATGGAACATGTAGCCCAATTTTTTGACCACTTGTCCATCTATTCAAACTCAGAACTGATGTAGTAAAAACAGATGGCCACCTACTATAATTATTTCAAATTATTTTCTAAAAATCCTTATTAGTATTTAATAAAAGACTAAGAGAGAACTACGTCAAACTAGAAAGTCAGAATTTCTCAAGTCTAGAAATGACTGAGATACAGACTTTTCTTTTTCCGCGAATATTTTCCCAATTGCTTCCTCTTCCAATTAAGATAACAAGCAGTCATCACCATGTGCTCTGCTCTAGACACAGACCAGAGTGGGTGATGGTGGTCACCAAGAAACAAAGAGCTTACAGGTAGTATGGGCTTCTGTGTTATGGAAGTTTTAACCCCCAGGGGAACAGTATTTCATAGGTAGATATAAAACATATGAGGAGACAATGAAGGAAAAACTATCTTAGATATTAGAGGCAAGGAGATCTGGGAAGAAAGGTCTATAGGAGAAAACAAGCAGCAGACTAGTTTATCAGGTGAAGAGTCTTAGAGATGGGTGTGAATACCACGAATTGCTGCCAGGGAGAGGCTAATTCTTGATGGAAACTTCTTGTTGCTTATAGCATTCTCACTCTGGAACCAGGTTATCACTCACACGATCACTGCTTTTGGTGGGTTTGGTGGGGATGTGGAATTCTTTCCAATCATGGTGATTCATCCACAGCAGCTTTCCTTTGCTTTGTCTCAGGCTCCCTTACTCCGTGTGAGCTTGTCCCATAGCAGTGTTCAATTCAGTAGCAAGCTCAAGAAAAGGAAATGAGACTTTGGACATTCACTAGGATGAAGAGAGCTCTGTTTACCAAATTTATTTCTCTCTTATTCTGCCCTGTGAATTCTAGCTGCCTTGGCCTCTCTGAATTCTCATCTTTGTTAAGGAGAGCTAAATTTAGTCTTTAGATTTCTATTTTTAAAAAATGTTTTTTGGCAGAGATCTGAAAAAGGAATTGGGAGGAACACGACTTATTAGGGAACATTAAATTACAAAATTGTGAGGGTCTTGGCCAAGGCAGGATGGTGAGGCTACAGGAGGTCATGGATTTAAGATATATTTAGAAGGGAAAATAGAGAAGACCTGGTTATCAATTAACCCAGGTATGGAGGGGAAAAGAGACACGTAAGTTGGCTGCTAGGCTCCTAGCCTATGTGAGTGGATAAGGGTTGGGCTCCTCATCAAAGTAGAAAATGCAGAAGGGGAAAGACCAAACAAGTAGGGGACAAGGATGATGAGTTTAGTTTTCCACATACTGAGTTTCCTGATTCATGTGGCTTTACTGGAGGAATACACAATCAGTATTTCAGTTTGGTTCAATTCAACATTCACTGAATACCTACCATATGCTAGGAAATTTGTTAGGAACTGGAAAGAGAAGGCAGAACAAGATGCAGTAGTTTTCACTGGTGTAGAGCACAAGAGATCTGAGGCACATATATAAGTTTGTTCTATAATAATGTCTTATTTACCTGACCACCAAACCCGAAAATTCGAAAATTCGAAACAACAGTTGCAAGTGCGAAAGTAAGGGAGAGAAGATCAATGAAATAAAGGTTTATATTCTTTCTTCCATAAATAAAGCCCCCAGTCCATTTTCAGAGACTTTTGACCCCCGTGTAATACAACATCCAGGCTAGCTCTGACTCTCAGCCAAACTAATTTTCTGCTTCTGCTTCAAAGGAGGAGATTAGAAGCAGGGAGGGAACTGCTAAAGGCAGTTATATTTTCAGTAGTGTGAAGTGATCACCGACAGCTTGTCAAGAAAAGCAGGAAAGCAAAATAGGGAGAGCACATCTAAGCCCAGGAATCCACATGTCAGTAGCTCTGTGTTTACCTCTGTATTGCAGTAATGATCGTTTATTGTGATGATTGTTTACAGTTGTATGTTTTAATCAAAGAGGAATATTTATTATGCTAATTTATCTTCTGCAACTTCTGTCGGATGCAAAATAAACATCTAATAGATTTGTATTACATGAGTTCTTACAAATGTTAGTGGTCTCATTAAAACATCGAGATATTTTTCTACAGTATTATAAATTAGGAACACTGGTTAATATTGTCCAGACTCCTGTATAAAGGCTAATTAATAAAATGTCAAATTAGATGCTCAAGTAGGACAGTAGAGCCTTTTGGAAAAAAAAAAAAGAGTAGATGACATTTTTCATTAAACCATTGTGTTTTACAATCCATCTCCATATCTCTTGGCCATTAGTAACCATGACCAACGGGCAATACCTGGCTTAAAAAGTGGCCATGGTCACTTTATTCTTTCAAATTTACCATTAGTTCCTTTTTTTCCCCTCTATCTACTCTAGTTCTAGTTTTCCAGGAAGTTCAACACAGGTGGAAAGTACAAGTAAATGAAGAGGGGTTTTACTAGGAAAGTAAACCTGGCAGAAGAAAAGAGCTAAGCTTGATAAAAGTGTGCACCACTTCTAAATATATAAAATTGATTAAGGGTTGGGTCTTTTAGAGTCTGCAATGGGAGATCTGTTGAGAATTCTATCAATAATCAGATAACTAGAGGAGGAACCAAGAGAAATTTACAAGCACTGTTTATGGGCAATCTGGAGAATGTGTAGATATTACCTTATTTAAATATTAAATATTTAAATTTTAATATTAAACATTGTAAGGAAACTTGAAGTACAAAAGAGATTAAACCTGCATTATAAGCAATAAAGAGAAGAATTAAAACTATAGAATACTCAATTATGGCAAATGCAAACTTGAGAATTTTAACTCAGGTTCCAAAGAAAGTGGGCAAAGAGATTACAGTGATTATAAAGTGATATAATTGAGGGAATGAAAATACACATACTGGTACATAAACTTTTCAGAAAAAAATTACCGAGGGAGAACCTAATATCAATACAAAACATACTTTTGATGTAAAGAAATACCAGAGTCTATAGATCAAAGGTGACCATTGAATACAGGCAAAGTAAATAGAGAATAATATCTAGAGTTCAAAGGCATCACCTCCTTACCCTCATCACTTCCTCTACCCCACAAAAAGGCATGAGGACTCACTGGTGTTTTGTGTTAAATCTACCCAAACTTTGAAGAAAGATAATTCCCTTGATAATTAAAATGTTTCAGAACACATATGAAGAGAAAGGCAACATTGGGATTCTGTCTATGAAGTAAAGCCTAACCCTGCTGGTAAAACCTGAGGAAGAAAGCTGACACTAATGCTGAAAACACTCAGTAAGATATTAGCAAACTGGATTGAGCAAAACAGTAAAAAATAATATACAATGACCAAGTGAAATTCATAATAACAATGTGAGATAGATCAATACTAGGATTGTTCATATATTTCACACCATTAATAAATGAAAAATCATAGCATTATCTCTGAAGATGCCAAAATGCATTGAAAATATTAACATTTATTCTTGAACGTAAAATAAGTTTAATAAAGTATGGATACTGGTATTTCTTAACATGATAACTATACACACACAGAGAACCCATGTACACACAAAACCAAACACAAACAGATATAACACATGAGGATATATGCAGACACACATTCTCCTTAATGGAGAAAAACTTGGTGCATTCCCATTAACAAGGAAACAAGTTGAACTGTCTACTATTACAGTCATTAACAACCCTCCGAAGTACTGGTTAATAAAACAAAACAAAAAAAAATAGTAGGTAAACTCTTTAAAAAAGGAAAATCATCAATTGATAAATTTCTTTTAAATAACACGAAAACTTACAAAGGTAAAAATCAATTGAAAACTATTATAATAAAAATATTTAGTAATATGTTGGGAAACATATTACTTCTTATATTCAAGAAGATATAAATATATCTACATGTCCCTTGATGGATGAGTAAAATCTCAGGTATATAAGACGATTAAGTTGTAGCAATCTGCATTACAACATTGTGCCTACAGTTAACAATACTGTATCGTGCACTTTTAAAATTTAAGTGGCGAGATCTCATGTTACATGTTCTTACCACAACACAATTTTTGAAAAATATGTAAATTTAAAAACACACAAATAACTAACCAAGTAGAAAATTTAACATTTAACACTTTTAATACCAGACTAAGTGTAAAAAGCATATCTTTTTATAAATATAAAAACAAATTATAAAAAAGTCAATTTTTCCTGAATTTATACATTTATCATGGTCTATACAAATATGACAGTTTATATTTTTGTTTCTTTGACTCAGAAAATATGATTCTTAGCCTCTCATGAAGGGAAAGGATATATCTGAACAATAAAACTCATATGATTTATTTACCTGCTTTACCTGATATTAAAACAATTTATAAAGTCTTAGTTACTAAAACATTTCTCTTAATGCATATATTTATAGATCAACAAAGCAGAGTTGGAGTAGATCTAATATATATATATATATATATATATATATATATATGATATATGAATTTATATTTTCTTCTCCAAAGGAGAGTAAAGTTACTGGTAATGTCACCAATTGATTTGCACTTCTGGGTCATGTGCTAGATTAAAAAAGAAAAACAATCCTGGGGAAGTACATATAGAATAAATAATTAAAATATTTTGAAGATGCTTTGGTTATTAAAAAAAAATTAAATACCTAAATGCTGCTTCTGGAATTTACCTCTTCAAGTCTATCTGAGCTTAGTTATCAATTGTAGAATTAGAATTCACCCACTGGCGCTTTGTACTCAGCCTACAAATTTGCTAATGGGCTACACAGGTGAGAAGGAGGGCATGATTGTATTTCATTACAATAAGAAAGTTTTTATAATCGTCTTATGCCCTAATTTTTACATGTAAATATTTGCTCTTTCTCAAGCTCAGCAACAGATCATAACTCCTCTGTGTTATGCCGGCTTAGTTTATCTGGAGGGAAGATTGCTGTACTTGCCTCAATCAGGTGTCAGAATCTTACGGAAACCAAACCATACTTTTCCTTTGCAAGGTTTCTATTCTCTCTTCTTTGACATTCAAATGTGTCAACCAACAGCTTCGAATGTTATTGCAGATAAACAGAGAAGGATGTTTTGTATTTGTGGTATCATCTTCCATGTTCCCCAAATACTTAGGAACCTCATGATCCTTTGCTGTCAAAACAAATGCATGCGTGGCTTTTACAGTTATTACATCCCTAGGATGTTCTCCTGGCTATTAATGTCACCTTTTAAATTATATTTCATCTAAGTTTGGACTGAGTTGGAAAAGAAAAATAAACCTGGGCTGTCTGGAGATGCAAAAAGTACATCTGAAACAATATCACTATATTGCATTAGTTGCAGAAACATAAAAAATTTAATTTTAAAAATAGACTTTTACTGTTATTACCTAGAATAACAGAATAAGCAAAAATGGCAATTTCTTTCTTTGGATAAACAATATATCCTTATTTTTTCATAATAGTTGGCAAGCATATTCTCATTTCATACAACAATCTTTTAATGTGAAGTATTATTTTATACATAAAGAGAAAAATATGAAAGATCAAATGAATTTATGAAACTCTCATAGACAGCACATGAGATAGTTTATGTTTTACATTCCAAATCCAGTGGTTTTCACATTAAAAAATGATGCTCGATCAGCAATATGGAATGATAACTTTAGGCAGCATATTCCAGATGAATAAAGGAGCATCATCACATATTTACCTTGCCAACTGGACTTTTGTCATAATGAGAAATTAGGGGACTAAAAGAAAATAGACAAGGCATGTCTTTCCACATCAGAGGGTAGGTATATTGACATATAATCAATATTGTTCTGTAGCAGTTTGGCAAGGACAAATTGAGACCCCAGAGGCCAACCTTATGGGTCACAGCTGAACTGTTCAAATTGTTCCCAGAAGAAGAATCAGGTTTCTGTGATATTTTTTTTAAAGATTTTATTTATTTATTTGAGAGAGAGAGAATGAGAGACAGAGAGCATGAGAGGGAAGAGGGTCAGAGGGAGAAGCAGACTCCCCGCTGAGCGGGGAGCCCGATGCGGGACTTGATCCCGGGACTCCAGGATCATGACCTGAGCCGAAGGCAGTCGCTTAACCAACTGAGCCACCCAGGCGCCCAGGTTTCTGTGATATTTTAATAGCTCTCCTTTGATTACAAGAAATTTCATCATGTCTTGTTTTTATTTATTATAACCAGAAAGTATTTCCTTAATTTTAAAAAGGCATTAACATATTTGACTAATGAATACAAGGTTTTGCTAAAAAATCCATCTTGATTAAACTGAGAAGTAAAATATGATAATACACCAATAAAAATTCTTACATGAATATTTTGTTTTTCTAGTGGAGGCTTAGATGATCACTTTGAAGATAGTATGGAAAAATACTTGCTAGTACATATTCTTTAACTGTTTTTATTGTATTGCCAATTATTTCTGTTCAATTTCTGCCTTGGTATTACCACATCTGCTATTTTAAAGTGCTTTCATATTGAATACATTAATATTTTCAAGTTGACTTAAAATAGTGCATTGCACATAATAATTGCTCATTTAATATTGGCTGTGCTAGTAATACTATTTTTTACTTTTCCAATCACTCTTTCCTATTCTGTAGTAGTCTTATGAATTCTCTTTTCCTGTAAATTCCTGCCCTGTCTAGTCTCTTTCTTCAAATGTCAAATAAAAAATGTTTTCTCAAGGTACACTACTAGAATATTCACATTTCTTGCTCCTACCGCTCCCATACTGCACATTTTTATTGTTTTTTTCTCTCAAAGCCTTGCTTTAGGACCTGTCTTCAAGTATTTGAGGATAATCGGAATCAATTCAATTACAGGAAAATCACTAATCCCTGCATTATATTGTCAATATTTGCCATGAATGCAATCCTATTGATTTTTTTTGTATTCGTGACTTGTGTATTTTCTAATTCTATATTTCCCCAAACATCTATCACAGGTGGTATTTGTCTAACAGCTCAGAAATAGCTTGATGTTGGGAAAGAATGGAATCATTGCTGATGCTTCCATGCTTTATTATTTTAAGATAGTCTACACTTTATTGTTTGTATTATCTTTGTGATCCTCATGATTATGTATTCAAAAATGTTTCTGTATACTCCTTATCTGTTATCGTAGGAGACTTTTTTGCTTCCTAAGTTTATTTGTCACATTATAAATGAATTCACTATTTTTTATATGTAGCAGGTAGAAGTTAGACACACAAATTAAGGGGCCAGCATGAGCTAAGTACAGCTGAAAAAGTCTCCCAACATTATATACCGAGGTGACACTGGTTACCACCAGTGGGACCTGGAACCTCCTATTTAAGTCTTACTAAGTGGAGGCCAAATTGCCCTATGCTCTAAACCAATGCACATATCCTTCTTTTCCTCCAGTCAATTTAAGAATAAGACTGGGCTGGCTTAATGGGAATAAGCATCCATTCTACCATAGGTTGTTTTGGTTTAATACAAATGGAGGGAGTAACTTCTAAATCTAGGTCAGGGAAGCTCCAAGAGAAATTTGATAAAAATTCTGGGTGCCTACAGAGGAGAATTCTGCCATCTCATTTTTTTTCTCCTCATTGTGCTGAATGTCAGCAGACCTATTCTGGTGTCTCTGTTGAAGCAGAAGTCTTTCCAGAGTTAACCAAAATTAGAAATTTTGTGTGTGAATGAGGACACAGCCTGAGGTTCCCAGGAATAGTATGTAACAAAGATCAAAGGAAATTTGGTGTAGCATGACTACAAAGAAGATGGCAAACTATTGCCACCACTTCCTAATTCTTTAAAGTCCTCTGGGGAAAAGGAGGCATCTCAAGAAGTTCTCCTATTTCCATGAAAAGAGTATGGAAGTTAGAAGAAATGACAGGAGCTGTGGGATAGACCAGTGTCTGCCAGGACAATAAGAGTCTCAACTTAGAGAAGTAGCTGGAGGTTTGCAAATGTGGACAAGGTAGATGGAAGGTCCAATTTCCTTTCACAGGTATCTTCAGTGATGAAGGGGGCCAAAACCATCTCCGTCACTTCAGAGAAAACCAGTTTGAGTCACCACGATGCTGGGGACACATTACCACCAGAAGAAGCAGTCCTTCACATTAAGATCCTGCTGGCTTTCCTGTCCCTATTTCTAGTCCTGGGTACCTGAGGGCTAGGGATGGGGCTGGAAGAAAGAAAGTCTCAGAGCCAGAACCCCCAAACCTGCTGTTCTCCAATGAAGCCTAGGTCATAGCTCTAGCCTGGGGGAAGAGAAGTATGAATCTTGAATAGTGAAATTGTAAAGAAAAATAGGGTTGATTCTTAAGAACAGAAAATAAGACCTACTAAGTAGTTTCTATGTGATTTTTAGGTGATGAAGGAACTGCAGCTGAGGCCCTTCTCACTTTCTCTTTTAGTGTTGAGTGAGTTAGAAGAAGGTCAGTCTGGGGCTGAGAGGACATGCTTAAGGCTTAAGATAGACTCAAGTGTAGGAGGTATTCAACAACTCTAGTCTATGTACTTCAGTCTACCTCACCAATGTTGTATTAGAGAATGTCAGTAAAGAACGATATATTGTCCCAGAGGGGAATATACCACTGATTGGAATTCATTTGTGCAAATTCAGGAATCCTGGACACTTTGGACAGGCTGCATGAGGGAGAATACATACTAAAGGAAAATCATGCAGGCTGTCCAAAGTGTGCAGGATTCCTGAAATCGCACAAACTGGTGATGTATTGTATGATGACTAACATGATAAAATAAAATTAAAAAAAATATATATATATTAAAGCCAAATAATGGCATCTCGTGTGAATTTTTTTTTAAGATTTTTATTTATTTATTTAACAGAGATAGAGAGAGAGCACAAGTAAGGCAGACAGACAGAGCTGCAGACAGAGGTAGAGGGAGAAACAGGCTTCCTGCAGAGCAGGGAGCCCGAAGTCGGGCTCAATCCCAGGACCCTGGGATCATGACCTGAGCTGAAGGCAGTTGCTTAACCGACTGAGCCACCCAGGCGCCCCTCTCATGTGAATTCTAATTACTACTTTGTAACTGGTCCTTGGCTGAAGATAATTTGTTGAGACTAAAAACAAGAAGGGACTCTCTTAGGTATTTCAAAACCAATAAATATGTGCCATCACAACCTATTCATGGATGTGTTATTGCTAACACATGTAGAAATACCATATTTTATTTCATAAGTTGCAATAAATAGGGTTGTAGCACACAACAGCATCTATCAGTGTATATTTTAGAAGTACTGATGTCATTTAATATAATCATAAGAAAGAGGCTCTTTGCACTTATAGGATTTTGTCTGACCACTGATTACCCCAGGAGCTCAGTGGCTAAGGGATGAAACTTGATGATGGAAAGCTGTGGAGAGTGCAACCAATAAACAAACCTAAGCTCTAGCATGGTTCTATAAACCATGGCTGCCATGCTGAGTGAGTAATTATGCTATCGCCGAAATGATAAATAATGCTGTGCTATCTTCACTGGGAAAATGAAGTATTTCTTGCCCCTCAAATTGCTAAAGGTGAAACCTGTTTTCTGGGACCAATTTGTTAGAAGGGAAATAATCTGACAAGATAATTCTTCTTAAAGGGCCACATGTTTGCCTCTATAGCATGAAAATATTTAGTTTATAAATTCTACCGGCCCTCCTTGTCGTGTTGTGAGGAGGAAAATGAAGGCCTAATTGAGATTCAAAGGAACAGGTTTTAAAAATTGGAATTTCAGAATAATCTTGATTATGATTGGGGTTCTTATTTAGTTTCATTTAATAATTATCTTACTTTAAATCTTCAAACCGGGGAATGAATAATGGATTATTATTTAATCATATTGTGGAAGGCTAAACATAAAATAGAGCAAAATTAGTGAACGAATGGTGTCTGTATGTGTATCTCATTGCATATTGAAGAGTTATCAAAGTAAGTCTAAGCTATCAACCACCCATTAATATTTTATTTGTTGGAATACTTGTCAAATATTATAAGAGAATTTTATTTCCATCTTCTTTCCATATGTGATTAGAATTATATATGTAACTCATCTAAGCTGGGCCACCTCTAGTGCAACCCAGCAGCAAGTCAGCATCCCATCCAAAGAAGCATCAAGTTCTAAAAAGAACTCAAAATGAATATTGACCTTTACTAAAGATCTCTTGAGGAAGCAATTCATAACACAGCACACAGCACAACATGCCTACAATTCTCTTTCAATAGCTCTTTCTCTCCTCAAAGTCTCATCATACATAACCACAGCTCATATTTTTCTCCTCCTCCTCATTTAAAACTCCCTCATGCCAAGTGGCTTCCTCCTCTCTCGTCCTTCCTGCTCTGGGCTGTGCCTACTAGTCTCCAGATATTTAAAATTTCATGCTATTAACCCAGGAGACTCCCCATAGCACACAGTTTGGGACAGTAGGGTCCATCCTCTTTGACTGCTCTGCTGGGATCCTGAGGAATGAGTTCCCCCCACTCAATCCTGATATTTTCAATGAAATATGTTACATTTTTGGGGGGGGGAGACTGTCTTCAAATGCTGCAGTTTGTATAGTACACTTGTACTATTTAACTTTTTCACTTTGTCAAAATTATTACTATACAATCGGATTCAATACTACAATTATAGAAAATAACTAATAGGATTATGTAATTGTAAAACATAACTTGAAATAAGTGATTTACTTCAATTGATGAAGTTTGTATGGTGATGATTAAAGCAGAATGCATTTTCACAGCAAGGAGAAGGAAAGATATTTAGCCGGGATCTGGAACTCCAGAGCCCTTGATGTGATTCCTATGGTGAACACAAGCTCACGAAAGAGCTACAGAGCAGGAACACAAAAGAAAAAGGGTGATACTTTGAACTATCAAAGCGCTGGCCTATGTGGTGGCTACCTAGCCGACCTCCATAGTGACACCACCTGTGAGTTTCAAGGACTATTCCTCCCCCTTGCACCAAAGGCTTTGATACTTTGTTTTGTGCCTACACTTAATCTTTACTTTTAGGTTTTAACCACTCCGGTGATGCGGAAAGACAAGTAAACAATAACTTAAAAAGAAGACTGCTAAGGGAAATTGAGTTTCCCCCGCCCTCCCTAAAGCTGAGAACACCTGAATTACATCCACTAGGAAAATCTTCCCCATCTTCTAAGGTCTCGGTTAGTGTTTGTGCATGTGTGGTGTAGGGGGAGTTGACAGCAGGTCCTGCATGAAATTGCAGCAAGACAACTTACTTGTCTTTTTTCACTGAAATCCACACAGATAGCCTATATTTTTGTCTTTGACCTGTATCATCTACCTTCTCCTATTGGTGGAGTTAGAATGCTGAGTTCACACCATATGTTAAAACATGTGCGTTATAATTAAAGCTACTTTCTAAAAGAACTCATCATTAATCAATTTCTACTCAGATGTTATATAGCCAAGAAAATTTCCCAATGATACTCTATAACTTTCTATAAGTGACTAAGAATAGTCATACATCCCAACTGAAATAAATTGTATAGTGTTTATATATTCTTTTTTGGAAATGAAAATTTACAATCTGAGTTAATAAAAATAAAGGAAAACTAATTTAATATGGGAATTCGTATCATCAAAGCTTTTTTTTTAAAGATTTTATTTATTTGAGACAGAGGGAGAGAGAATGAGAGAGAGAAAGCACATGAGAGGGGGGAGGGTCGGAGGGAGAAGCAGACTCCCCGCCGAGCAGGGAGCCCGATGCGGGACTCGATCCCGGGACTCTAGGATCATGACCTGAGCTGAAGGCAGTCGCTTAACCAACTGAGCCACCCAGGTGCCCCTCATCAAAGCTTTTTAAATTCCTTGTATTTGTAAACCTGTGTCCTGTATTCAAGATAATACCTCAGATTATATGCCCAAATTAATCTAAATTCTCAGTAGACAACATTAAACTGTCAAAATCACACTAACACAAGGTCTCAAAGACATGGAAGCTTGATATCAGAAGGTTAATAATTTTTGCACATATCACTGTGGTAATAAAAGCAAGCTGTGAACTAAACACAGACACAGAGATCTGAATACTGGGGATTGTAAATCTAAATTTATGTCACATATAAGTATACCCTGTCGGAAGACAGTTTTTTATGTGGTCCTCACATTTCTGTATATCTTACAAGCAGATATACTGAGCGTCCTTTGAACTATCTCATCAAGAACATTTGGGTGGTGAACAATCCTGGGAAAACAGAGAGAGTTTTTACCTCCAGAGCAAAGTCCCAATTTGCTTAAAACCTTTAAGATCATGATAGTGTCTTCTTGCTAAGCAAAGGCAGGTATTCTTCTACTTGCCATTATAAAAGATGTGGGTTCCCTAAACTCAGGGTTTCTTTCCTGTAATGCAACCCATATTGTGAGCCTGTCACCCATCGTTCTTCATACTGATTTTTCTGAACTGGGGTTTAGAAAGCCAATGCAAAAGTGCTGATACTCTGGCTACTGTTATTATGTAAGAACCTCTCAGTTTCTGCTATCATCCATAAGGCTATGGTTAGATGACTTTCTAGTAGGATAAAATCTCCCATCCTTCATAGTTATAGACACACCTCACACTGAAGATGGTACGAGTGGACATGGCAGATGTAAAAGCTGGTAAATGTTTCCACTAAAGAGCTTTCCTAGACCCAAGGATCTTTTACACAGAATTTAAATTCGAATAGTAACAATAACGTTCTAAGGGAATTTGACTGAAAAGATAAGCAATCCTGAATATTTTTATAATACTCAGAAACAACTGATTTCTTCAGCTTTTTTTTTCAAATAGGAATTGTTTCTATGCACTAGCCATACAGAATCACTAAAATTTTACTTTCAGTAACAATTTCATCTCACATTTGAAAACAGAACCTGTTCCTTACTGTAGGAAGCCTACTACAAGATGTGTCATAACAATTAATCCACTACAGTGGATTATATACTTGAAGATAAAAGAAGCTTCACTTCAAGAATTCTTGGGACTTAAATGAGATTTCTCTTCTGTTTTTAATGGGAAAATTACATGTTGCATAAAAGTCACTTGATTTTACAACCCACTATTTAAGAGAAGGTTGTGAGGTACTGTACATGCAGGTATTTGGGAGCGGTTATTCCGTACCCTGAGGAACTTGGCAGCCCTCACAGTTGTTTAGCAATTCCTCCATTCACCATTCACCTCCATTCATCACTAGTTGGCATCCTAGTAGTCTTTGCAGAAAATGTTCCAAAGAGTTTTAACTATCCTTAGTTTTCCTTAGGAGTCCCTCTCATTCTGAGCTCACCAGTCCTCCAACTACATGCTCATTTGCTGACAACACTGAGACCTGCAGGCTTGCTCTTTACCTAAACATTTTTTTTTCTGTGTCCTTCCACATAACTTCTTTGCCTCACTATTTTCTCAGAGGAAGAAATATTCCCCTAGTTTACATGCCTGAAACTTTCATTCCTTTCTCTTCCCCTGACCTCAATCCATAAAAAGTATTACAGGATATTGAAAAGTCACTATTTTCTCTCTTTTACCACATTCTTATTGAGGTTCTAATTCACTTCTGCTGAATATTTTAAGAATTATGAAGCTGGTTCTTCTAGCATTAGCACATCATCCACTTGCAGGTTAAATAAGAGGACATATTTTTTTTTTTAAATCGGGCAAAACGATGATGAGGATTTCTCTGAAGAGAGTAGTTGGCATATTAGTGTGGAATAATACAGAACACTATTGAGCAACATGGAGGGAATTGGGTGCTTCTCCTCACTTCAATCCAAGTATAACATTCAAGGTTCCAATAAAAAAAAAATAGAAATCCTACCTAAAGTGTTAAGTAAAAAACATTTAAATAAGGGAACAATTGACAGAGTTGTGGAGAAGGTTATAAGAACCAACAATGGAACATGAAATCATCTGGAACAAACAACAAAGAGGAATTATTGTCATTCCTAGGCCTGATGGGGGGGAAACAGAATTAGTGGTTCTCAGACCCCAGAAAAACTGCAGCTATATAACTAAAGGAGAGGGCCTCCAGGAGGAACTCTACATTCAGAAGAGGAACAGAGTCACTGCCAACCTGCAGCCTCACAGAGATGGGGTCAGGAGAACAAATAACCACAGGTTCTAGTTCCCCCAACACTTCCATTTTCCTTATGTTGCTAGAACTAACCAGAATCCAGAGGACTCAAAGTTGGGGCAAACCACCCCAGGATAAACAGAGCAGGTTGGAAGTGGGTGGAGAAAAGACATGAAGGGACAAAGGGAAAATATCAGCCAAAGGGCCCTTTTGGAAGAATACACAGAGAACTTGATATACATTCCCTCATTGTCGTTGTTATCCTTGGGTGATAAACAGGAACTTGTACCTGGCTTGTGCCTTTAAAAAGTCTGAAGATTAGAGACTGCTTGAGCTGGAGAAGTTAGGCATGAGAATCTTCGATATCACCAAAAGTCAAGGCAAAAGTTTATGTTTCCTGTGCATCACATGTTGGACTTCACAGAGGAAACCTAATCGAATCTATCTTTGGCAAAATCGGTGTTACCCAAAGTGGTTATCAGAGATGACTGTAACAGAGGACTGGACCTCTGGTAGCAAAGGCTTGAGACAAAAGTCCTAAGGATCCTGCCAGATATGGGAGCTGAAGATGGGCATGGAGGTTGGGGGTGGAATACCACCAGCAGTGAGTTCCCAAGGAACCCAAGCGGCCCACGGCAGAGTCAGCTTTGGACATTTGCCTCAGCCAGAAGTAATCATTGTCTGATGACAACACTTTGGTTATTCAAAATTTTATCTTTTCCCTTTCTTCCAACTTCACCCCCTTGATCCAAATAACAGCTAGTGAGTGGGGCATGAAAAGAAGCATGAGAAAGAGAAGCTGACCCCACATCATTTTCCCTCAAAATATTTCCAGTCTCAAGGAGGAATGAGTGGTGGAATACGAATTTTACATTAGTGGAGTTTACATGTACAAGACTGGATTGGAATATTTAATCCTCCAGATTTGAGACTATGAGTTAAGGCCTGAGTGTGGTAAGAAAAGTTGTGCTGAGACTTCATCCAGGGATGTGAGGAACAAATACACAGATATTCAAAGGTAGTGGTCTGGAAAGAGAAAGCCAGTTTATAATTTCCTCCATTACAAGTCCAACTCCTGCAATGAATTATGACATTTACAACATTCTTTCTTGACCTCCCACAATCTGCCTACAAACAGGCTTAGATGTCCCACATTCTAAAAGTCTCCCCAACTCTTGACATTACTAATGCATCCAGCCCTGGATTTCAGCTTTTTCCTTTTTTTGCCAAATACTTGAAATGGTAGATTTTGGTGGTATTCCCTCTCGTGACTTAATCATTTTAATTACTTTCATTTAATTCTCTCAATATTTTAATCTCTAACTTTTGGAATTACTTCTGTATAAATATCACCAGTGCTTTATATTAAAAAAAAAAAAAAGATTTGGTAGATTACCTGAAAATCTCCTTCCTGGAAAAACCTAACCCACTTTGTTCAAAATAGTTGTTCCTAGGCCTGCTGTATTATTTATTTGACAACTGTGGAACTCAGCTTCATTAAATGATAGATAGTCTAGACTGATTCTCAAAAATCTATTCTTTTTGCCTCTTCATTTGTTTTTAATCCTTAGCTTATTATTAGATATTTTTCTGGGATTTTTTCCCTTAAATTTCTGGTTCTCCAAGTCATTTCCTTCTCGAGATTATCCCTTCAATTATTTTTTTTCATTTTAAAACATCTTAAGATTATACATGCATTTTAAAAATAAAAAAATCAAGTAGTATTAAAATATTAATAATAAATATGATTAATCTCCATCCTTTAGTCCAGTTATGCTCTCCAAAGGTAATGATACTAATTCTCATAGCTATTATTTATTACCATCTTTCTAAATAAAATGGATTGTTGTGACACATCTATTTCTTTATTTTACCATTACATACTGTAATGATTGTAGATTAGTAATATGGTTAAATAATATCTAACCTCTGCAGATTAGTAATATAGTTAAGTAATATAATATTCAAGTAAATCGGTACTAATATGCTTTTGACTAGCAAATGTTATTTAATTCAGGTATTAGAAAATTATTTTCTTTTTAACTTGATATAACTTTTGCTTTTCCTAAGATAGAAATTTCCTACCCTGTTTTGTTTTTGGCTTTTAACATACTTTTCTAATTACCGGCCAAATATTGTCATCCTACAAATTATCGATCAATGGTTTGTCAATGACCTTTCCTACATTTGATGTCCCACATTTTTATCTTTAATAACAATAATTTCTTTCATTTTAAAAACAATTTAATTTTACCTTTCATTTTAGAATTTGTGTATATGATCTACCTATACTATTAAATCAAAATTATTTAGGAGAAAAATCATATCTTAATCATTTTTGTACTCTTCATGATATTTATGAAATGCATGTTATTTAAATTTAAATGAACTCACCTGTATATGTACACGCTATCTTTGCAAAGAATGTGTCAACCTAAAGATAATTGGTGAGTCATTTCATAAAGCTGCTGTACAATACATATTTATATTTTAAAATTTGCTGTTCTATTTCAGATAATAAATGCACTTTAGTGCATGTCTATATGAAGGTATTCATAATAAAATGCAGTTATCAGGGTTATAAGGAAATTCAATATGGCATAAACATGAAATATGCCATTTTAAACAAACAACTACAAACTCTTAGCATATTATCTCTGTGCATAAGTAATAATGTGTTTACTGACATAGAAAGCATTATTCAAAATTGCTTGACAAGAAGCCCCATAGTTATTTTTTTAAATATAAATTGAGTGATTTAGTTTTGAGAAAATTAATGATCACTTATTCTGCAATTACTTTTGCATTTCCTATTATAAGGGGACAGTTGTGATTTAACAAAAACATTTTTTAATATAGATGTGACAACTTATTCTTGGATACTGATTATGTGAGCCAATAAAGACAGAAAGTTAAATTTAATAAATTCTTAATTTGTTTTACTTCAATATCTTAATACTATTAGTAGTGTGAAGGAGGTCACTAAGATAAAAAAACAAACTTAATATTTTTGTAGTGACCCATTACCTAATAATATCCATCTTTATTTTACATTGTTATCTGAAATTATGGCATGCATGTGGTCAATATAATCGTTGAGGACATGAATATTAACCTCCATTTAGTCACAGTAAGTTTTTATATATATTTTTTCTATTAATATTTTGACAACTTAATTTGGAGTGATTTAGTTTGTGAGCAGCATCTCTATTAATACATAAGTTGAAACCAGCTAATACTCTTAAAAAATCTATTTAAAATTGAAGACGGGAGAATTGAAATGACCTGTTTTTAATCACTGGCATATCTAATTACCCATGTGAATCGTGTCCCCCATAATTAATATTAGGAAGGGTTAGCTATTTACTCTTATATCTTCTGTGGTTGCTCAGATCATAAAGAGTGACTAACATGAGAGAGTGGGGGGAGGTGTCAAAAGAGCCTACATATTTATCTTTTTTATTTAGTCTTTCCCTGCAATAATTTATCTTTAGTTTGTCAGTGTTCAGATTATCCATGACAATCACTTGTGAGGAAAAGAATTACTTCAGTTTTCCTGAAGGGAGCATGTTAATAAAAACTTGGACATGGATGGTCATTTGAGCAAAAAAACAAAACAAAACTGTGATTAGGATATCCATGGAAATTCATCTTAATTTTTAGAGGTTACTTAGCAAGAATCAGAGAGAGAGGGAGGGAGGGGAAGGGAGGGGAGGAAGGGTAAGAAGGGAGAAAGACAGAAAGAGGAAGGAAGGAAGGGAGGGTGGAAGGGAGGGATGGAGGGAGGGAGGAGGGGGGGGAGAGGGAGGAAAAGAAAATTACAAAAAAGATGCAGAGAGCCTAGCTTTTATTCTTCATTCCACTGGTAAACCATTTGCTTCACAAGTTTTCATTAATTTCACAATGGCAATCACCATGGAAAGAGTGCTTCAGGGCTGCACATAACTGAGGCATTAGATATTACTGGCTTTTAAGTTATTGCTCAAGAAAGGAGAAGTGCCTTTTTAATTTATTTTCCTGAAAAGTATGTAATTCCTATAGGTGGAGGGTAAATTTTTTAAATCCTAGAAGAGAGTAGTAACTGTAATCCTTGTTAGGTCACTACCAATCATTGCAATTTATAGGAGTTACCTGAAAGAACAGTAAAATTTTTGGATCGTCATTCATATCAGTCCAATAGTGATGATGTATGGCTGATGCCTGGAAACACAGAAAAAAGTCAGGGACATTTATCAAGAGAATCTTTTGTGAAAAATCTCATACAGCAGGACACAGGGAATGGAAGGCTTCTTAGCTTCCATTCCAGGATATTTAGTAACAAATATCACTAGGAGCTTCTCAGTGAAAAAGAAAAAAGTCAGTGTAAGAAATAAAAAAGCTTGGAAAAGGGCAAGTGGAGACAGATTCAACTGAAGCTGGTAGACCAGAAATCTAAAGTCAAACTTCGGTGCTATGATGCAAGTAAGGTTTAGAATGGGAAGAGCTGGAAGAACTCAAAGTTGTATCACCAATTGCTGCTTAGAATGAAACCACTGGCTTCTATGTGGAGAATGAATTCTAGGAGGCAACCTTGATATGGGGAGATAAGATGAAGAAATTGCAGCCAACCAGATGTGAGATCATAGTCTTTAAGGAGAGAGATAAGAGGGGAAACAAGAAGTAGAGGAGTTTGTGATGTGCTTGGGTGGGAGAATAAATTTTAATTCAATGTACTAAAGGATGACATATAGAAGGAAAGAGTGCAATCAATGACTACTCTTAGGTTACTGGGTTGAACAACCAGAAAATAATAGATTAACACTGGTTGGGGAAGATTTGGTGGAGGTGGAATCAAGACTAATGATATGATTATCGTAAATTAGATAAAGAGAGAGGTTAAGACTTTATTTCAAACTATTCTCTAATTTCTTCCTATTTTCTTGTGATGTATGTGTGCCTTTCTCCTTTCCTGCTCCCCAATGCCTACTCTCTTCCCTACTATTAAGTTACTTTGTAGCTTAAGTATTGAAAATTTCATTGATTTGAAATATCAGTTTCTGAATTTATTTATTGGCACATTTATTTTTTAATTTAGTAATCTGTATTTCTTCTCTCTGATCAACCTTGCCCTTTTAGCACTTTTTAAATTAATGTTTAATTCATTTTTATTATACTTTCGTTTTTAAGCTACATAAACATTTAAAGCCATTTTGTATTTTTTTTCAGAGCAGTTTTTCTGTAATTCGGTCTTGATACGAAATATTTTCATGACCATTATTATAAAGATATTCTACAAATTCAGTTTTTGTTTTTTACTTGGCTTAGAGATATTCAGTAACGAGTTTAAAAATTAAACAACAAAAATTAAACAATTAAGAGTTTTCTCAGTACTTTATAATATCATTATTAAAGTCTTATAGCATCATGTGTGTTCTTTTCCATTGTTGAATTTATTATCTGATTTCAACATTCTGTAACACATGACATAAAGGTATCCTACATTTTATACAACTGAATATATGAGCATATGTACTTACATTTATGTATTACATTATTTTATTTATATTTTCCCAATTTTTACTAATATTTTGCCTACTTTAATTTTTATGGCCTTAAAGAGGGATATTAAAATCTTTTAACAGTGTCTTTTTCTCTTTTTAGGTCTCAGTTAATATAATTATTGCTTATGCTTTTTGAAGCTATGCTATTTGATACATAAGGATTCATGAAAGAGAATCTTATACAATTATTCTTTTATGTCATGTTGTTATTAAAGTGCCCATATTTAAAGTTGATCATTTAAGTTATAAAATCCTATTTTTTTTTGCCAAAATAAATCCAATATCATCAACAGTATGATGGCTTTATGTTGTGGTAGTTTAAAAATGCATCTCCTAGTAACTAGGAAGAAAAAAGAAAAGAAAGGAAAAAAAGATACATGTCCTGAATGTTAGTACAATAAAACAGGTCAACAATGTTATGTATTTCTTGCAAATTCACTGATATTTGAATATCAAAAGTATATTATTATTAATACTGTCTATTATATTGGAATAACTTTGTATGGTGACAGATGGTAACTACACTTAGCATGGTGAGCATTTTGCAATGTATAGAATCATCAAATCACTATGTTGTACACCTGAAACTGTATTATATGTATTATATATCAATGAAAAAAGACAACATTAGTGTTCATAAATCACTGCAGACACAGTCTGTTTTACACCTACCAGTTATATGCCACGGCATATCTAGATTTTTTCACCTACTATTGCCTGCATCCAAATTATGTTATGGCCTTATTAAACAAGCATATTTGATTTAAAGACATAAATTCTGATTGCTATACATTAGTAGGAGGCTAAAGACATTGACATTCACTTTCTCTGTATTTCTATAGTAGAAGTTGAATTAAAGAGAGCATAAGCTTAAATTTTTATCATACCCTATATGTATCACCATATCTTTCTTCAGAAAACTTAGCTCTTTGTCACTATTCTTTAAGGTTCTTCAATTTTACTGAGGAAAAAGTAAATCCTTATTTATATCAGCTTTTTCATTTGCTTTACATACTTTTTGGGTATATATGTGGTTGGTGGGGAAATTTTCTTGGTCAAAGAAGTTAGGGAAATGTTGCATTTGTTATACCTTTATAAGCCTTCTCAGAAACTTAAAATGAGTGCTAATTAGCATACATAAGACCAATAGAAGTCTATTTTACTGCCTTTGTAATATTTAACACAAATTATTTTTTTCAAAATATTTATATCATTTTTTAGCATCCCAGAGAACATGCTTTGGTAATGTCACTCTAGATACATGTATTTTAAAAGCATATTCAGGAAGGGTATACAGATTCTTAAAGCCAATAGATCATTCCTGATTGTAAACTCAAATAAATAGAAATATCCTGAGGTCAGCCTCCTGCTGTGATTGCTGTGGTGGGTTCCCCCATACCACAGGTAACTACAGAAATGTGGGCACATTGGTAGGTCTGCATTGCCTACCTTATAACACTTCACACGCTACTGGAAATGCAAGCTTCTGTTTTTTGTGGTTCAAGTGATCAATATATTTGATGTTATGCCTATTACCTTTCTAGCACCATTTGAGATAGAATATCAGTATTATTTATGAAATTGACTATACCACTAAGTCTTAATTGTCAACATAAAACAACGGTTGTGGTAAAGTGAGCAGTGGACTTGGACTCAGAAGACAGAGGTTTAGCCTCCATCTATGTGATGTTTGGAAGTCTTAAAGTCTAGAAGGTCTTACCTGAATTACTGGATTCTGCTTCCTTAAATATGAAATGGAGGTAATCATATGTACAGAGAATGATGTGTGCAGATTGAATTATGACCTTTTTAAGAAGGAAAGTATTACCATTATGTCATTTTAGTTCCCATATTTAATGAAATGTCTCCTGTTGGATGTGCGTAGATTGTAAAATATTTCAGGCACTCTCATCAACATTTTGCCCTTTTATACAGTTAACTTTATTTTGCAAAAGATAATTCTATAAGAAACTTTGGTCTATGATCAGAACTTGTCTTTTGTGTGGGATAAGATCAATACCATGGAATAAAGATATAAGAACTTGAAAAGGTATTTGAAATGATCTTGTCTCTCAGTGTTCCTCCCCTCCCCTTACTGTTGAGGGAATGGAAGACCAGTGAGACTAAAGACTTGCCTGAGGTTGTACAAGTGAGTGACAGAATTGGTAATTGAATCCAGTACCTCTAATTGGCCATTCCACCACACTCACTCGGAACCAACCATCTTAATTATTTACAGGAGCAGGAAAATGGCTTCTCCGCCCAAAAGTATCTCATCCTTCTGCCAACTGGCTTGAAATTTGCAATATTAGAAAATTCAAGGGATTTGTACTTTTCAAATACACCTTAATAAATTGCAAATGTCTGTGAAGAGTAATAACTGAGTGATACTCGTTTGTATCAAACTGTTTTCTATCTGTATTAGTCAGCCAAGGATCACAAGACAACAACAACAACAAAAAAAGGGAACATTACATTTGGTAAGTGAGAGTTGATAAAAGATTCTTTCCTTTACTGAAAACCCCGGGATAAAATAAAATTCCTTAGCAGAGTGCAGACCTTCATAAACTGAGCCCCGTTCCTCTGCACATTCCCATTCTAACTCACATTCTAAGTGTCCTGAATACTCACTTGATCTATCGTCTCACACCTCGGTGACTTTTTCACATCCTGTAAATACAACTCCTGTCTGATTGTTTTTTCTCATCATGCCAGTCCCTACCATTTTTGAAGAATAACACAGGCTTGTCACCTTTATGAAATCTTTCTTACTTAATCTTTGAACCCTGCAGATAAAGTTAGATGCCCTCTTCCTATGCAATTACCCCCTTGTACTTACCTACACTGCATCCCAGTATAATATGGGAATATTGATAACATTTACACATGGTGTTATAAGGATTAATATACGTAAAGCATTTTGAAGAGCTCCTGGCAATTAAACATTATTTGTTATTATTGCTTTTATTAGAACATACATTAATATGTGTCCATCTTTTCCAGTGGGCCATGAACTACTTTAGGGCAAAGAATGTTGGAAGCACTGTATCCCAGTAATTATTATGTTTTTTATATACACGTCATAACGTCTGGCATAGAGCTGGCAATAATAATATTTTTTCACTGATTACATAGCTGAATTTTGTTGGGAAAATAAGTGTATTTTCTATCTAAAGAGGTCTCTGTGGTGCAATACTGGGCACTATAAGACTGAAAATGAAGGACTTAAAGCTCTATAGGAGGAAGAGTATGTTTGCCTTTGATGTAAGAATGGCCAGGAAATAAGAGTAAATGGGGAAGTATGATGGCATCAGACACAAGTTTATGCAACTTTATATTTTTCTCAGAAACATCCCTCTCTGTGAAATTGTTTTATTGGACTCATTGAATAACTTATTCTCTTATTTGGATCAACCTTATGAAGGATAAAATACATAGAAAAATCTTGTGATGGAACATTAATCATTTTCCATATGTATTCAAATCTCCAGAAAGTTAATAATAAAATATTCTAATGATAATCACTGAAACTCAGTATTTTTGGAAAATTTACACAAATGTAGACAATGGCACAATTCTTGATGTGCTTTGATTGCTCTGAAATGGCAGTTTTCAATAAATATTGAAATTAGGTGATAATCACTAGCATTATGTATTATTTATCAGCATTCAGATTGCCATGAATAAGGATGCCCTTTTACACATTAACCTCCCTTCAAAGACCTTAGATAAAAGAGCTAATTCCAAATGCAGTATTATTCTTTATACCTTCTTTTTTTTCATTCTTCATTATTTATTGTAGAAATGTATGTATACTCTTGGGGTAATAAGGGAGTTCACTTTTACCCAGTCATGTCTAAAATAGCTCTAAGCTAAAAATATTCTCCCTGGTACCCAATGCAAATAAGCCTCCCATGCAATTTTAATGGCTGATTCTTTGAAACTTTTGTAAAACTAAAGCTCTTAAATATTTGGGATCTCACAACAGTAGAAATAGTAAGAACATACCATTTTATACATACTGGCGTAAAATATATACCAAAAAACATGACTTCCTTGCCCTTGGAAACACTAGTTTAGTTATATTGCCCAAGAGAAAGACAAATGTTTTTAAGAGAGGGCATAGAATGCCTTCAGTGTTATAATAATAATTAGAACTTTTCCTTTAAAATTTATTATAGCACTGTTTGGAATAAGTCCTATATATAGAATTTTTTAAAGTTCTAAAATGTTTTAAAACTTTTTAAAAAGTTATTTAAAAATAACTGGGTTATTTAATAACTGGAAGAACATTGGCCTGCTATTACAATAAGAATCTTGAGAACTGCAGATTCTATTCTGTAGATATTTAATACTGTAGCTCTTTGAAGGTGGATTTTTTGAATTTTGAATGGATTACCTTATTGAAACTTAAATATTGATTACTTCCTTGCCATGGACATCTGTTACCTAAAATATTGGTTGTAAACTCCAGTCTCAGCAGTTGTTTCTAGGCAAAAGGAAAGAGCAAGGATGGAAGATGCCTGACTCTCAATGAGTGATCCAGTCATGGGATCACAAATCACACCCATGGGGTACAGGAAGGGGACGTCGCTATTTCCCCATGACCCGTACTGTGATGAGTCCCCCTATAATTAATTCTATTCCTTACTTGGGAGTCCCTGGTTGCAACTATATTTTTAAAGTACATGGTTTATCAGAATTTAAACCTGTTTGTCATTTATCCTAGCTCTTTTTTTTCTGATTTTATTATGGTCAAAAAATTATTTTAGACTTCCAGATATCTCATAGAAATATTTGAACTGCCTAGGGACTTCTGAGATTTTGGTGTATTCTGTGGAATGTATTGAAGAGGAGTTCTCAGGGCAGAGAAATCTACTCAGATTAAGGAAAATGGCGATCCTTTTCTTTCCCTTCAAAAGGTCTGAATGTTGTTTCTAGATTAGCAATAGCAAAATGTGTCTAAGCTGTCTCAGTGCAACACAGCGAAAATGATACTTTCCTTTAAAGTGAGACAAATAATTGAGGTAATTTATATAACCTCAGAATTGTCATGAATATAGTTTTAAAGCAAGATAGGAGTGCATTTTTTGATATTTTTTCTAGCTGAAATTGGAAGCCATTTATAGGCCATTATCAAGATTTCACTGGGAAAATTTTGAATTATAGGATAAACTAGATGCTACAACAGTGTGAAATTGTTCACCAACAATTCATGAGCTCTCTGGATTAACCGTACTCACATGAAATACAAAGCTCCTATTTCTTTTCTTTCATGAAATAGTTGTTTTTAAATGACAAAATATCTGTAACAATTATAAACCCAGAGTGTGTTTATTTTACCTGGAGTGAATTCTTGTTTAGCTCAAAGTTCAATAAATACCTTGCATTTCTTTCTTTTTGAACAGAAAATTTAACTTTACCCAAGGAAATGTTAAGATTGCTTTTATATTGAACTTCAATGTTAATACCACTCAAGTCTTGATATACTTTAACTAGGGTGAATCTTATGTTTTCCTTACTTAAAGGCATTAATAAAATGCATTCTAAGATTAGATGCTTGTGCCTCATAGGGTTTTCATGCATGAAAGCTGGTCAACACAGTAGGAGCATAAACCTCATTATTGGGACCAGTTCAGGTCCATTACCTTAACCAGTCTCATCACAAAGCACTCTATTTTTTGCTTACACACTGAATAGTAAATGGAAGTTAAATAAACTTTTATCTAGTGAAGCAAAAGAACCGGTCACTTCTAGTGTATTTCTTATAACTTTCTTTTGAATCTTAGGACAAACCTATCAGACAGGTATTATTTTCCCCTTCAGAAAGGTGAACAGAAAGGAGGTAAGAATTTGTCCAAAGTAGCAAGTGCCAGAATCTATACCCCTTCAACCACCCCCCTCACCATGCCACCCTTCTTTCCTCCCTTTTCTCCTCTTGATACATTTATTAAATACCTACTATGCGCTAAAAGAATTTTCCTTATTTCCCGAGTTTTGAAGATTTGGCTTTTTTTTTTAACACTCAAATTGCTGAAAGAGTAACAGGAAATTAATATTGAAACACAAACAATAAACTAGAATGTAGTATACCGGTCAACATGGAATAACACAGAATTCACTGCACAAAGGAGTAAATAGTTAACTCTTTGGCAGAGAGGGGAATCAGGGAAAACTGCATATAGAAGCCACTCTGACCCATAAAGAAAGCTGTAGTAGTTTTTCAAGGTGAGGAAAGAGAATTGAGGACAGAGATTGCAGATGCCAAGTTACAGAGGCATGGGATAGGTAATATAAAGGGAATAGTACAACTGGTGCCTATGCAGTCTGGTTGGAGCACAAGAAAAAACTGAAGTAGGTGAGACAATGTTGACATAGCTAAATTATCCAGATACGATGATCATGTGTAAATGAGTGTTGGGATTACAACTCTATACTCTGTCTCACAGACAGGGTCATGCAGAATTCTGGGCTCACATTCAACACACATTCAACACACACACACACACACACACACACATTTGGATGAGAATTTTCTATGTTATTTTTCATAATTTTCTACTTTAAATTGAACTTGAATGTCATTAATTAAAGAACCCATTCTTTCTCTTGGACAATTTCTCCCCCTACCTATCATATCTGGGGTCCAAAAACATTTATTAGACAAAGGGAAACCACATAAGATTTAAGATTTTATTAAAAAAATAAAAATACTTTTAGACAAGAGTCATAGACTAGAGGAAGAAGCAGCAAATTCCAAGCTTGACTGGGCAATTATATGGCTAAATACTTTTAGATAACTAGTCTGTATGGGTTTCCAACTTTCAATTTGTATAATGAAGAAGTATGATCAAGTGACCCAGTTTCTTAAAAATTCTAAAATGCAGGAGAAACTACGAATTCAACTCTATACAAGTAAAACTGATATAGAGCATGACTATGCTATTTATTGGCTTAGTCAGATTTACTTTCAGGTAACAGCACTGAAGCTTTTATTTTCCTGCTATAGAAAATAACATTTAAAACCTTATTTAGTAATTTTTTAAAACACTTTCAGAAATAGATCATTAAGTTAACATCTGTAAATAATGCAGAGGGCATAGTTTGGTGAGTCATTCCAATTACTTTTTAATCAAATAGAAATATGATTTGTTTATACTCTACAGTAATACTTACAATGACCTCTAATCAGGTTATATTGTAATTATTGCATTTATCAATGTATATCTATCTATATATTTATATAGATTTTCAGAATACTTTATTCTTTAGCCATACATTCAGTCATAACTACCATTAGGTAGAAGGAGAAGAAATATCCAACCATGAAAATCAATCTATTCACTTACTACTGCACTGTTTGTCTAAGTCCTCTCCCCCAACCCATACTGGATGGCAAAGTAGCAACTACATGTGAAGCTAAAGTGCAGGCGAGACCAAGGTGAGGAACTCCTTCTTAAAAAAGTAGTAACTATAAAGAAAAATATTCCAAAGTGAAAATAATGCAAAAGAGAGTAAAGCACATCTTTCCAGTATCATACATGGGTACTTTCTAACACCCCCATCCACCAATTAATTCTTTAAGAGAATACACCTATGCTTGACTTTGCTATTTACTATTTGGTTATAGCCCACATACTGCAAAATTAAATGTTAACCATTAGGTTTCTGTCTAGTAGAAAAATAATCCTGTACAATGTTAGCCAGTTATGTATCCATATTTTTAGTAGTGTTTATTTTATTTTATTTTTTTAGGCAGAGAGAGAGAGAAAGACTGGGGGGAGGGTCAGAGAGAGAGAAGGAGAGAAAGAATCTTAAACAGGCTCCATGCCCATTGCAGAGCCCAACAGGGGGCTTGATCTCACAACCTTGAAATCACAACCTGAGCCAAAATCAAGAGTGGGACCTTGAAATGATGGAGCCACCCAGGAGCCCCAGTGGTTTTATTTTAAAAATGTCAATACATACTCAGTTCTTGTAGTGCTCTTAAAGCCAGGTTTGGCATCTTATTGGTTCCCCATTAATGAATTAAATAAATATTTGACATGTATTTATTTTATATTTGCATGAGAGTCATGCATTTAACTTTTAACATTTACACTAACATTTACTGGGTATTTGTTATGTGCACTGTTCTAAGAACTTTAAAAATGTTATCTACATTAAACTTCGCAAGTCTGTAAGGCAAGTATGATTAAAATCCTTTTCTCAGATAAGAGAGTATGTGAAGGGTGAATTAAGTACTCTAATAATAATAATACATTTATTCCATTATTTATACATATTTATTGAGCAATTACTTTTCTAGGCACTTGGAACACAATGGCCCAAACAGATAATACCCTTACTCTCATAGAGCTTACATTCTAGTCCATATAAGAAAGACAGACCCAGCCACCCCATCCCTCCCACCCCCCACCACTCCAGCAACCCTCACTTTGTTTCCTGAGATTATATATAATGCAATACTACTCAGTCATCAAAAAATGAAATCTTGCCATTTGCAGAGATGTGGTTAGAGCTAGAGTATATTATGCTAAGTGAAATAAGTCAGTCAGAGAAAGATACCATATGATCTCACTCATACGTGGAATTTAAGAAAGAAAACAGATGGACATATGGGAAGTGGCGGGGAGGAGAAGGGGAAACAAACCATAAGAGACTCTTAGGATAGAGAACAAATTGAGGGCTGACAGAGGTAAGTGGGTAGAGGAGGGGCTAGATGGGCAATGGGTATTAAGGAGGGTGCTTGTCATGATGAGCACTTGGTGTTATATGTTAGTGATGAATCACTGAATTCTACTCCTGAAACCAATATCGCACTATATGTTAACTAAAATTTAAATTGAAAGAAAGAAAGAAAGAAAGAAAGAAAGAAAGAAAGAAAGAAAGAAAGAAAGAAAGAAAGAAAGAAAGAAAGAGAAAGAAAAGACAGTAAATAACATACAAAATAAAGAAACCTAATACTTTATGTACTTGAATTCACATTTAGTTCTGCCTGCTTTCAAACACCATACACTTAATCACTTCACTTTATAATCAAAAGTGTTAAAAATTAAGGGAAATTCATATTAAAAATGTAGGTTACTATAGTTATTGATTCTCTCATGCCCACTAGAGAGCTTACCTTGACCTACAAAAGTGAGACCTTTTCAAGGAAAATTATCAGATTACTTTTTCTCAAATCTGAAAACACCTCTAATGTTCTCACCCCAGGTCAGAAAACACACACACACACTTGCAAAGGACTGTGTGCAATTGCAGAAACAATATGAGATTCTACGTAGTGGGCTGAAATAGGAAACCTGCCTGCATAGCAATGCCTTCTGTTAGAAGGGAAAGAATAAAAAACATGTGCTCTCATCTCTATGTCTGATATTCCCAATTTTCTTTTCTGTACCCTCCCATTCTCTTGGAGGGACTAGAGTACAGGCAGCACCTTAAACAAAAATCCTCTTAAATAATTGTTATTTCTCTAATGTGAGCTAGTCTATTTAATCCAATATAAACAGAATTGTAGGTACCACTAGTAGATAATTGTGCTCTGTCGCTCTGCTCCAGAACACAATCATTAAAAGTAATTGTGTAGGTCTTGGAGAAGAGTAGGGTAAAATGAGACAGGGAGTTTTATATTTCTTCTTACAGGACATCATTTTTGAAAGACAAGAATAAAAATTTTCAAATTCCTCTCTTGACCTAATCTGATTATGTTATGGTCTCAAACTAATATCATCCAGGTACATTTACCACATAATTAACTAGGTACTGTCATTAAAACTTTTGGAAATTTCAGAACATTAAGCCATCTACAAAATATAAATATCTCTCAATCATTGGTTACTAAAAAAATTAATTGTCCTTTTGACTTGACAGAAATCTCAAAGAAGGTATAGCAATTTTTTTAAGGGAAGTCAGTTTCACCTGAACCAAACCAAGTCATTACTTTGGGGCAAAACACATGTGATTTAATAGCTTATGAAATATTTATAAAATGAAATTCACATTGTACATTGTTGAATTTAAATTTATTCAAGAGGACATTCATGCTATCCCAGAGAAAAGGAAAAAATTTCAAAGCAAAGAAAAAAAAAGCAAAATAAGAAAACTCCCTTGGGATAACACCTTACAATTAAAGAAACAGTAAAAGCAATGTTAAATATCTAGAACTCTAATTCCTGACCCTTGTAGTTAATATAATCACACTCTCTGAACACTAAGGAAGGAAATCTAGACGTGAGCCCGTGCAGGAGAAAGCAACAGGCTTGATTTCAATTTATTAACAATCTACAAGTCTAAAAGTGAAAGGAAGAAGTACCAGCTTCATCCAATTTAGACTTCCTGACCAAATTACTAAAAAGTTTAATTCCTTTGTATGTAGCTTCATAAAAAACACAATTTTAAAAATTTCAACATATATGAATTCAAAATCTCTATCCCTCACCACCTTACATTTACATTAATATAAAATACATCAGATAGCATTTCCTGATTTTCTAGCTCTTTTAAATTATAGATTAAAGAGCTAATACTACATTTCTATTTTTCCCCCAGTCTTTTCATGCTGCCTTAACAAAAACCCAAGCAAACCATTTTTCTCTTGGTGTCCTAACAGTATATTTTGCAAAACTAGTAAAATGGCTGCTCATTTATTTTTCAGGCCTCTCTGATGCAGAAATGTTTCAAAGGGATAAATTACAGACAGAATTCTAATTTAACTATTTGCAAAATACTACTCTTTGCCAAAACTGATTGAACTTCAAAGCCTCCCTAAAACATCATACATAATTTATTTTAGGGAAGAAAACAATAAAATCCAGGACTAGACCTGGAACAATGGTATTTTAAAGAAGCCATAGTGACAAGCAAAGTATTTGCTTGGAAATGAATATATTTTTTAATCAAACCATTTTTTTAACAATTGTAAATCTGATAATATTGTAGGATTAATGTCACTAAGAACACTTCTTGTAGAGTACAGAAGAGAATAATTCAGTGTGTTTGTTTCCCCTTCTCTCCCCCTTTTCTAAAACTGTGCATTTAATGGTTCCTTAATCATATATTCTAGTCACAGATTTTTAATTGGTTTTTGACCTACATACCGGCATAGGTTGATTAACAATTCTCTAATCAAGGTTGCATAGCATTCATGTGTGTTCAATAATTCAGTGATCTGTCTGGGAAATGTAATGGGTCCCACTGTTTGGGTGAACATTCAGTGACTGCTGAAAGCACCCGAACACTTTATGCCCAAATTGCACTCAAATGCCTTAATGAAGAATCAGCACTTACTGCTAGGCACTTACTGCTATACTTTCTAGATAAATAGAAAACCCTGTATGCTGATGAGAAGAGACAGCCATTTTTACTGTGAAGAAAAGTCTGTATGTGAAATATTGAAAAATAAGTATAAAATGGAAACACACAATAATCAATAGCTTCTTCTTTGTAGACACCTAAAAACCAACAACACTGAAATAAAATTCCTTAAAAGTGCTAGACTTTAAATACATACTGTAAATGCTCATTAATGAGTAATTTTCTGATTAAAATAGAACAGGTTATTTCTACTCTATTTTTCACTCAATTTGGCAAAATTAGCATAAGAATAAAAGTGAGTATGAAATTAATCTATACAAGGCACAATTACAGTGTGTTGGCTTCAGTCTCTCTCACTGAGTGGTTAATTTGGAGAAAAAATAATAATTTAGAAAGTTCTAGATGCTCAGGAAAAGCAAGGTGTGAAAGTTCAGGTTTTAAAAGGCATATGGTTCTTCTTTTAGTCAACATGGTATTTATTTATTTACTTGTGGCAAAAAAAAATCCACATGAGGTGAGGACTGCGGGTTGACCATCAAAATCCGTTCTTCTCTCCCTTTTGAGCACATGGGCAAACTACATTTCCCAGCCCCTTTCACAGTTAAATATGTTCAAGTAACTAAGTTTTTCCCAGTGAAGGGATTTAAAAGGGATGCTTTCTACTTGCAGACCTGATCCTTAAGACAGTGAGATACCTCCTGAATTTTCTCTTTCCCCTTCCTCTTGTCTCAAACCCATATTGATTTAGCCTTGGCTGTGCAGATGATGATGATGACTCTCTGAATGATGTCACAACACAGTGGAAGGAAGCTTCATTACTGAGTGATTATATATAGCAGTGACCTACAGACCTAACTTCTCACTTCAGATTGTAACGCAAGAGACATATTTTTCTTCTTTAGGCAAGTGAATTAACGTTGAGTTTCCTTGTTAAATAGTCTAGGTTTACTTTAAATAATATGGCTATGAATGAGATATGTTCAGCCCTTGATACACCTGGAATTCTTCTGAGTGGGATGTGTTATGCCTTTTGGGTGCAATCTGTTAAAATATTTCCTTCGATTTTTGATACCTCAGATATAAAATAATCCAGATGTTCTCTACGGAATATTTTTATTTCTAACTTGTATAATCTAGTTTAGTAAGTTTCCTTGAAAGGACAACAAAGCAAAACAAAATTGAACCCAAACCCTCAGAGTTCCTTGAGAAGTCTCCATGGAGAGGAAAGGATTCTAGGGTTTTGGGGAAGAGGTTGCTGCTAAGAAGAAAGAAATGCTCTTAGACTTTAGAATAAGGAAAAACTGCTGTGTAGGTAAGAGTTAGCACTGCACACCTGAGTTGTTCAAACCCTGCACATTCCTAAAGAGGGGCCGTTTTCAAATACTGGCCCTTGGTCAGCTCTTGAGAATCAACCTCTTGGAATTGAGACCTCAAACTATGTTAGACCAATTTGTCTAGATGCTTTCAGCAAACAGTGGTATTTATGGCAAATGGATGCTTTCCTTCTGGGAATCTAGAGCTTTAGTGATGGAAGTCAACTCCTATAGTCACTATGTATATGGCTCAAGAGAGCTTCTTTGGTAGACAACACTTTGCATATGTTGTCACACCTGCTGGAGCAATTAAGTATGTCCTGTGTCACTCTAGTGAGAGAGGACACTTAGAAACGTGCACCTGATTTTCTCTAGAATATGCCCCATGTGTCTTTTCCCTTTGCTGATTTTGCTTTATATCCTCTTGCCGGGAAAAAACCTGAAACTATGGGTATTGAGATGTCTGAGTCTTGTGTGTATTTCTAGTGAATCACCAAGCCTGAGTGTTGGGGACCCCTGACACAGATATTCTCCTAATAATTTGTTTTGAGAGTGACTTAGGTCACTGATCTAATTTCTCTGTTTGGTTGCTAGCCAGCTAAATTTCAAAAGTATAGTCAGCCTCCAGGAAGGATCCCTGACTGGCTTTATTTTCTGCTGTATCCTATTTTCAGAGAGCTGGAGTATTCAAGAAGCTAGTGTTTTCTAGTCCTTAGCGGTGGGAGGTTACACTGGTATAGATGAAACAAATAAATAAAATAAACAAAAAACTGCCTCAGCAGCCCTTTAAAGGTGACCATGAGGAATCGGAAGGGCTAGTTTGGTCAACAATCCAAAAGGCAGGTTTATCTTTACAACTAGTCTTTAACTCCAATCAGTAGAGCCCTAGGCAAGCAAAGCCCAACAAATTGGAGAGCAAGTCAGAGTAAATTTATATTAAGTTTACTGAATATTTGTTGATGATTTAGTCTTTCAAAAGTCACAGGGGGCTCGGAAATTTTCCACCATAGTGCAACCAAAAGCTATTTATGTGTGTATGTATATTTCCTTTTATAAATGATAATTTAAGTAATTATAATAAATAAAGTAAAATAAATACAAGCCAACAATTATTTTCAAAGCATTGTGCTCTGGGGGAGATATAAATACTACAATTTTGGCCACAATATGGAAGTGAGGTATGTATAAAACTGATTTATAACATAGGCCTGAGTATAATAAGTGGCAATAAAAAGAAAATATTAAAAATGTAATCTTTAATAAAGCTTATTTAAGTTACAGAAAATTCCATAAAAGAAATTTCAGTGAGTCTGCCCCTTTCACCATGATTCACAAGTTTCTGAATTTCTTACCCACAAACTTAACTTCTGAAAATTAGCTAAATCTTTCTTTTGTTAGCTTACTTATAAAATCTAAAAACACTAAGCTACAGCAAATTAACACATTCCTATAAAACATCTTATTACACTGAAATTGTCAAATATTTATTTATTTAAAACACATAAACTGAAATCTTATTATGTGCCAAGAACTACATAATCCCTGTGGAAGATATAATAATAAACAAATCTTGGTCCTTCTCCTTCATAAGTCTTCTCTTAGGAGGTAAAATTAATTGTATTACAATGAAATAAACAGTGTTAGAAATGAAGTAAGGAGAGAAATTAAATTCTAGACACGTTAGGAATTTTTCAAAATGCTGTAGTGTAAAGAAGACAGGTTGAAATGTTGAGCCTGTAACTTACAACTGAATTATTCACGTCAGTTATTTTATTTGAGTGGTTGGTATCGAAGTTATACTGCAAGAGATTTGAGATTCGGCTCTCAAATCAAACTTGCACTCAAATGAGTGCAGGATGAAGCATATTGAGTATATGTCCAGAAATTTAGTGGTTGAGAGGTAGAGTCATGAGTTAGTTGCTTATAGGGGAATTTAGGGTCAAGGGATAGATATTTTCATATTTGGATAAATTTGAGTACATGGTTATATGCAGAGAATGTGCTAAAGGACAGCCAAACATTAAAATGGAAAGAAACATGGGGAGCCTGGGTGGCTCAGTCAGTTAAGCATCTGCCTTCGGCTCAGGTCATGATACCAGGGTCCTGGGATTGAGCCCTGTGTCTGGCTCCCCGCTCAGCGAGAAGCCTGCTTCTCCCTCTTCCCCTCCCTGTGCTCCTTCTCTCTCTCTCTCTCATAAAGTCTTTTAACAAATAAAATAAAATATAAAATGGAAAGAAACATGGAAATACTTCCTTTACTGATAGAATGGTGCTAGATACACTCTAAATAATGTCCTCTTAGAAAGCAATTCCCAATAAGAAATAAAATGAAGAAACATTTTAAAATAAATTGTTGGGTTGATAAGAGAGCAAACAACAACAACAACAAAAACACAAAAACCCAGAAGTCAAAATAAGATCAAAACATATATAAGATGAAGGAATATATTCAAATATATCAATAACCCCCAGGGTTATGTTGGATAAAATGCAAATCCATCTATAGGTGATTACAAAGCTACTTAAAAAGTGTATGGATTTGACAGGTCGTAAATTTAAGATAGAAAATTCAAGAAAATACTAAATTAAAAAACTAGCAGCTGATAGGAGTAATAATAGGCAACATCTGAAGTTTTTGAATGAATTGCACATCCCACCTTCCAAATCTCTAAGCCAGAATCTTCACATCATTCTTTACTAATTCTACTCTACATCAAATAAACCACCAAGTCCTGATGTTAAATATCTCAAATATTTTACAATTCAACATCCTTCTCAGTCCCTAAAACTTCTCCATTAGTTGAGACCCCTTAAAAAGATAATTGCAATTATTTCCTAATTGGTCTCCTTGGTCTCAGTATTATGACCTTCAATTTGTTACCTTTGATATAGCCAGAGTGATCCTATGTCACAACCCTGTGTATCACCCCCAGCGCCCCCCCAGCTACCACCAATGGTTCCACTTTGCCAGCAAATTAAATTGCAAACTCATTAATATGTCTTACCAACTCCTTCATTTTCACACCCCGTTTATCTTTGAAGACTCGTCCCTTGGTATACCCTCCTCCACATCTACACTTTGGACTATGTTCCTTTCCTCAAATTCATGCTGTCTTTCAAGGCTGGCTTTGCAAGGCTTTTCCTTCTGTCTAGAATACTCTTTTTCCTTTTCCATTCTCCATCGTCCACTCTTCTTTTCTCATCTCACAATTACCTCTCCTCTAGGTAACCCCTCCCTAATCTTTATATTTTAGCATGGCATTCTTCTCACAGAAACCTTTTCTAATGAGCCTAAATAGAGTTTAGGTGCATATTTATCTTACAATTTGCACTTAGTGCAGTATTATAATCACCTCTCTAAAAGTTTTTATCTCCCACTATATTATAAACAATAAAGCCAAGCAATGTGTCTGTCATGTTGAGCATTTATTCCCTGGATCAAACACTATGCTAAATAATTATTTGTCAAGGAACTTACAATGAAAGTGTTATTTATAATTTTCTAAAGACCAACACACAAAAAAATCTTTGGAATGATAATAGAAATTGCATTGATCGCTATATAGCACTAAATAGATACAGTGTTACAACCCAGGATTTGTCTACATTTGGGGATAAAAGCTGACTTAAAATCTTTACTGATACTGATCAAAAGGCAGAAAGGGAACAAATCCTAAATGGTTTTCCCCAACAATGTATAAATTATTAGGTCTCAGTTTATTTTGTGATGGTATCAAAAGTATGCCTTTAAACTCCTTCTACTGGAGGCTGTTAGTCAAAAACAAACACTAAACTCACATTAAACTTGCACTTATTTTTATCATTTTACAATTATCTAACATAGATAAAAAAATAGTGAAGTAACAGGAGATCAGAACTATAAAAATCGTTGACTTCAAGAAGCTAAAATCCCCCATGAAAGACAAGTTTAATGAAACAAGAGCAACAAAGATATCCAAGTCAGAGAAGACATTAAAAAAAAAAAGGTTGATCTGACATTCCAAGCACATGAACGATTGCTGAGAGGAAGTTAAAAATTAAAACAACAAAACACATTTTGCTATAGTCTAACCTCCTTAGCAAATATTTGCATCCATATGCATTTTATATTCCATAGCTTGACTGTGAAATTTAATTAAAAACAATTATAAATACAGCTCCTTGAGGCTATTGAGGATTTCACAGTTTGAATCTTTATTTTTGAAGCATTTTATTTCCTTAAAAAAACATGCATCGTAAATGGTCATGTCATCAGTGTTTGGTTGGAGCGGAATTTGTCAAGTTCAAACACACCGAGATAAACTAAATTTGGATGGAATGACCTAGACACCTTGCCCTAGGTTTCAGTCAATATACCAAATGAATAAACTGAACATTGTCCCTGCAGTTCCAAATTTGGTCTTGATGTCAATCTGTTTTACATGAACCTCCAAAGGGAATGGAGCAACAGAGCCGTCTTCAGAACTGCTGGAGCATAATTCTATAAGAAGACAACTGGATGAACACAACATAAAATAAAATGTAAAAAGTCCCAATTCCATAGTACGAAAATTTTAGGGCTAGAGCAGAACTCAGATAAAGATGGATCCACTTATTCTATTCAGTTTTTTCCTCTGACACCAAAGTAAACCTCCATACAAATGTACCAATGAGTAAAATGGAAGCCAGAAAAGAAAATGGGATCTAGTTTGTTTCTTCAGCGTTATTTGGAAAAATTGCAGTGCTTTGCTTCTGACATTTTCTTAGATTTTCTGTGAAGAAAGTAAAAAGCCTGATTCTGATTCCTCTATTCACCACCCAGACACACTCAGTGATGTCTGTGGAAACATAATTGATTTCTTTTTGTTTATTTGATAAACTCACCACTTTAGCTGGGAGGATGTCAGACTTAAATGCAGTTTTATAGTCTCTTCTGAGGATGCAGTTAGTCAAATATCATGTAGATAAATTATCTGTCTGGCTCCTAAATGTCTTCAGAACATGGAAATAAGTGCTCCAGTTACATGTTTCTCCAAATGAGCATTAGGACTATTTCCTTTTCCCTACCTCCATGTGGCAAGCATTTTTCTCCCCCCTGGCGTTATATGCTGATCTCCAGGAGGTGAGGATGTGGAAGGTTGTAATATGCTTCTGGAACTTGGAAATCAAAAAAGTAAATGCTAATTCTCTGGAAGTATAAAAAATATATCATTTGACTCCCAATTAGGTCACTGTAAGCAGGATTCTAACAGAGTTCGTGATTAACATTAAAAATATAAAGTGTTCTGAATATCCAAAAATAGTCACATGACTGTGCAAAGGGGGAAATTAAAAACAAACAGGTGAAGCACGTGTCTTTCCGTGTTGTAACCAGGGAGCCATCTGTAATCCTTGGAGCTGCTGTTGTGTGTGCCTTCTGAGCGTCCTTTCAATTATTAAATTTCCTTTTCACATTATCACTAAAGAAATATGCAAAAGACTCATAGGTAAGGAGCCAGTTTTTTAGAATTAAATTACTCAACAGTATTATGACTTTGGCATTACATGAATATACATTTCTATGAAACCTTGAATAAGAATATTTAGGACAATATCTTTTCAGAGTTTTCTAATATTTATATGGGAATATTATGTGTCATCTTGAACATTCACACATACTCTCAGTTCATATTGAATTTATCTCTTAACAACATTTTTAGTACTTTCAAAACTAAGGGATTTTTTTTTTTTCTTTTTTGAGAAACGGATATAGATCCCAATGAACAGGAAAACCAGAGGCCTGAGTTTTAGTCCTGAGTCTGCCACCAGTTATAAGCGTGGCCCTGGTTGTCATTTACATTCGATGGGTGAACATTTGTTCATCTGAAGAATTAAGAAAGTTATTTAGATTATGTGACTGAAGGTACTCAAAACATATCTATTTGAATGAATGAAATGTGTATACTTAGAAAGTAGTAGTGGATTTTTTTTATAAGAACAGCAGATGAGAGCAGGGCTAGATAAATAAACTAGATTGCAGGGAAAAAAACATAAAAGTATATTTTTTGACATTTTCGTCTTTGATTTTATGACTCATTTGAGAAACCCCAGGGGCAGAATTCCATTTTACAGTAAGTGAGGATGAGGCTTAACCAAAGATGTACAACTTTCTCAAAATTGCCAAAAAGGTTATTCCATAAAAGCAGAGTGAATGCAATCTTCTGACTTCCAGACAAGGTCTATGCACAGCTCATAACCATAAGTGTGTGTGTGTGTGTGTGTGTGTGTGTGTGTGTGTGTGTGTGTGTGTATAATAGTCAACTCCTATTAAAACTATTACTTATGACAATATAAGACATTAGTTATAAGCTAGTACAATTGTGCATATATTCTATGCAGAAAGATCTGAATGAACATTGTCTGATTTTATTGATCTATGCATTGGCCTGGAGGGTCTAGGCATTTGGTTTGCTTGGTTTTTAGATCTCTGTTGAAAGCTTTAGAAAGGGGACGTAAAGGTTATAACTGTATCGTGTGGTTGCTTCTGAAGGTCTTCTATGACAATTTATGTAAAAAGAACAGTTAATATGTGAATTTAATAATGATGTGCAAAAAATGTGGTAAAGCAGCTGGATCTCTGCCTCCTTGGATCTAAGTAATGATTTGGAAAGCTGAGATTTTTTTTTTTTTAATTTTTGTCATCAAATATCATTAAACACCTAGACGCATGTGTTGTGCCAGATCTTCTACCCATCACATTGGACCATATGTTTTCACACCAGAAATACTGACTTGGCTAAATTACAACAATATCTGCACATTTTAATCACATACCACTTACAAAAAAACATAAACAATAATATGAGCTGGAAACAAAAATCAGTAATTAGTGATACATATTTTGCTGTTAATTATCTTTTGCTTGATATAATATTCTATTTAACGTTGGAAGTAGATGGAAATGGGGACATTTATATCACGGGATTTTTTTTCATTCATTCATTCATCCATTCACTTATTGTAAAGAGGACAAAATCCTCTGGGTGAATTTGAAGAAGGGCTTTTCCAAATATAGGGAACAGTCTGAGAGAAGTTTCATTATCGGTAGCAGAAAATTGGATGGTGTCAGTGAAGAGAAGGTTAGCAAAGCTGCAGGAGAAATGGGTTACTACAAGAAGATCACAATGCTCACAACTAAAGGGGAGATTTTTGGATTGATTCGAGGTAGGAAGGCGCTGGTAGAGACCCAGCAGCCATCTTTTTGAAGGTGAAGCAGAAAAACAGGTAAGGAGCTGGGGTATAAGGTGTTTTACTATTCTTTAAAGAATTTGACTTAAAATCTATGTTTTCGGTAAGTCACTGCACTCCCACCCTCACTTATATCTGGTATCATCATCTCCAGAGCCCTTTAGCCTTTTGTCAGGCTTTTTCAGAGAGTGCCTCTTTAGTCCTCTGCTGAGTCCAGATAGACACCTGCATGGCTTACAGGTCTGCAGAGTGGAACCTGGTGTCTCATACCTACATGAACTTGCAATCGGTCCTTCTGTTTTCAACACCATCTCACGATTCTGCCATCTGATTCTTGAATTTCTGAATTTTCTTGGGGTTTACCAGTAAACAGATTTGCATTTTCCTGGCATCCTGAACATGGGTTAAATTTTAGCTTCTCTGGTCTGCTTGGTTACTGCCACTTCACTGGTCTCCAGATGATAAAATTTTGTTGACATCAGTTTTCTGCTGTTGTCTTCTTTTATTACACTCTTTGTCCTTGTAGTTTATGCCTACTTTAAAAAAAAAAAAACAGGTTCCATTACATACACTTTAGTAGTGTTTTGGGAGGGTGTGGAGATAAACATATTTAATTAGGAGTTCTCCCCACTCTCTCTTTAACTCTCTCCAGTCAGATCTGCATGCCCACAAATCGAGTGAAAATTCTTGTCAAGATCATCGCCTACTTGCCCCTTCAGGGAACATGAGGCAGCCTATAATCTTCTTCTTAAAATATTTTCTGTCCTTGACTTGTTAGACACACTTTCCAGGCATTCTTCACCTGACTGGCTGTTTTTTCTCGATCTCCTTTCACTGTGTCCTTTTTTTCAAGAAGGTCAGCTTCGTCTCCCCATTCTCAACTTACTCTGTGGTTGATCTCATCCAGTCCTCTGATGCTATGTATTTTCTTCTTGCTTTATTTCTTTCCTGAGTTCCAGATTGTTGATCCAGTTGCCTACTCGATATGGCCACCTGGATGCTTAATGGGCATTCAAAAGTTCTCTCCAAAAAAAAGGGTTGGGGGACTCTTGATCCCCTTCCCCTTCATCCAATGCCTCAAGCTCCAGTCTTCCTTATTTCAGTGCATGGTATCAACATTCACTCAACATTTACACATTCATTCTATCAGCAGCCATCTTCATCTCTACCTTCAGTATATATTTCAGATGAAATCACCTCTCCAGCATGGAACCAGCTACTGTCAGGCACTCCTGCAAATGTGTCCATCTTTTCTTCTTGTTTGCCCTCCTTTTTTCCTATAGTCAGTTCTAGACAGTCAGAAATGGCTTTAAAACTTCAATCAGTCATGTTACCCATGCTCAAATCATTTCAGTAGTGCTAAATCTCTCTGATCTGGTCTCTCCTGGCCTCTCCTGTTTATGTCTAGCCCCATTCTGCCTCTCTCACTCTGCTTTAGGCGCACTGGCCATCATGCCTTCCCTCTACTGTGCCACAGGTATTCCAATATTGGGACTTTTGCAAACAATGCCATCTGCAGATTTTGACCTAGCTTTTTCTTATAGGACATTCAAATATCTGCTCTCAAATAGTACTTCTTCAAAGAGCTCTTTCATGATCAATCTACCTCTTTTCCAATCACTTTTACTCCTTCACTTTTCCTCATCTGATTTTATTATCTCTTGATATTATTTAGCTTATTTGCTTGTTTATTGCCTGTTTTCCCCTCTGGAATGTGGACTCTAAGAATGTGTAGAATGTGTCTGTGTTGTTTGGTATACTATCTCTAGCATTTAGGACAGGAAGGAAACATTTGATGAATAAAAGAAAGGGAGGTGAGAAAGTAAAAGAGAGGAAAGCAGTCAAACATATATATCCCAAGTCTGTTTACTCTTACATTAGGCTAGGAGATAATGTGGATATCTGACGGTTACATGAATTGATGAAAGAATAATGGTGGGTATGCACAGTACCTGGGTGGTTCAGTGGGTTAAGTGTCCAACTCTTGATTTTGCCTCAGGTCATGATCTCAGGATCATGAGATCAAGTCTTGTGTCCGGCTCCACACTCAGTGCGGAGTCTGCTTGAGATCTTGAGATTCTCTCTCTCTTCCTCTCCCTCTGCCCCTCCCCCTGCTCATGCACTCACAATAAACAAACAAACAAACAAACAAACAAACAGATAGAAAAAAATGAATAATGGTGGGGTATGGTCTCCATCTACTTAAGGGAAACACATATTCCTCCTGTGTTTCTCCTCTACTCTCATGTTCACAATATTTCTGATACTAGATGTACAGGTTTTCCAAATGTTAAGCAACTCTCTGTGACACCAGCAGGGTGTCCTACAATTTAACTCAATTCTGACATTATCTATCTGGAGATAGCATCAGATCCTACAGGTTAAGGGCTCAGTCCACATGACTGTCTTCCCCCAATTCGGATGCCAATCACAAGTCCCAGTTTGTCACCAGTACTTCTGACAGACCAGATATACATCAGGGTTCCTAGTTCTCCCTCCTTGGATTCCACAATTTGCTAAAATGGCTTATAAAACTCAGGGCAACACTTTAAGTTACTGTTTTTTTATAAAAAAATATAATAAAGGGGGCGCCTGGGTGGCTCAGTCGTTAAGCATCTGCCTTCGGCTCAGGTCATGATCTGAGGGTCCTGGGATCAAGTCCCACATCAGGCTCCCTGCTCAGCAGGAAGCCTGCTTCTCCCTCTCCCACTCCCCCTACTTGTGTTCCTGCTCTTGCTATTTCTCTCTCTGTCAAATAAATAAATAAAATCTTAAAAAAAAAATATATATATATATAGAATAAATGATCTGAATGAACAGCCAGATAAAGAGACATGTAGAGCTAAGTCTGGAATTGTCCTGAGCACAAGAGATGCTGTCACCATGGAATTTGGGTGCAGTCCACCCCCTTAGCATGTAGATGTGTTCACAAACCAGCAGCTTGCCAACCCTATACTAGTGATATTTTTAATGGAGGCTTCATCATAAAGACATAATGAATTATAAACTCCATTTATAGCCTCCTTCCCTCTCCAGAGAATGGGGATTGGGACTGAAAGTTGTAAGCTTCTAATCATGGCTTGGTCTTAGGGTGGCCAGCCTCCGTTCTGAAGCTATCCAGTGGCCCACTAAGAGTTGCCAAAACAAAGGTACTCCTATCACCTAAATAAATTCCAAGGGATTTAGAAGCTCAGTGTTAGAAACCAGGGTCAAAGAAGAAATGTTAGAACAAAAGATATTCTGAGTGCTCTTGTCACTTAGGATATTGTAAGAGATTTAGGATCCATGTGCTAGTAATCGTGAGCAGATCTGCATATATTTTGTTTTCTATTATTTCACAACCCACTTGATATACTCATCATACATTTATATAAAGGAAAGCTAAGCTGAGACTTTGTTTTTATGGCTTGTCATCAGTCCTTGCATTATGTAGATCAATCAGTAAGCCTAGCATGGTGTCAGTCACAAACTGACCTGCAGCAGGCATTAGGGGTAGCCCCCTCAGTCAATGAGTTGGATGAAGGACTTGACAGAGACTCACATTTACTGACAAATATAGCTCATTCGAGTTTGAGTCTGTTCTCCCCTCTATCACTGCCAAAGACAACAAAGAGAAAAGCCAACAGTGGACAAAGCATCTGGGGAGAAAAGGCATTGCCCTGGACATGATCAAACACCAGCCATAACCTATACTAGAAGCAAGAGAAGCTCAAGGTCCATGACCACTTATGTGAACGATGTTAAGCTCTCTAGTCATTACACCCAAATATCATCTTAGGGAGAAAAGCTTCAGGAGGGTTGAGAAAAGGCATTTTCCAAATAAGAGACAATCCTTGTTCGCTGTTGGTAGAAATATAAATTGACACAGCTATTATGAAAAACAATAGGGACATTCCTCAAAAAAATAAAAATAGAGCTACATATAATATATATGTAGATATATCCATAAAAATAAATGAATGGATATATATATATACACACACACACATATATATACATACACATATACATACATACATATATATATATATGTATATGTCCAAAGGACATGAAATCAGTATCTTAAGGAGATATCTGTGTTCTCACATTCATTACAGCATTATTCACAGTAGCCAAGATACGGAAACAACCTAAGCATTCATTGACAGATGAATGGATTAGAAAAAGTGGTATATACATACAATATATTATTCAGCCATTAAAAAAAAAGGAAATCCTGCCATTTACAATGGGATGAATGATGGGCATTTTATGCTAAATGAAATAAGCCATACAGAGAAAAGCCAATACTGTTTGATACCACTCATATGTGGGATCTTTTTTTTTTGTAAGATTTTATTTATTTATTTGAGAGAGAGAGTGCACAAGTGAGAGCACAAGTGGGGGGAAGGGCATAGAGAAAGAAGCAGACTCCCTGCTGAGCAGGGACCCCCCCCCCCCCCGCAAAGATGCGGAGCTCAGTTCTAGGACCTTGGGATCATGACCTAAGCCAAAAGTAGATGTTTAACCAACGGAGCCACCCAGGTGCCCCTCATATGTGGGATCTTAAAAAAAATGTCAAACTCTTAGAAAATGAGGAGATATTGGTCAAAAGGCACAAACTTTCAGTTATAAGTAAATTCTGAGGATCTAACTTATAGCATGATGGATATAGTTAATAACACTACATGGTATATTTGAAATTTGCTAATAGAGTAGATCTTAAGCCTTCTCGCCACACACACAAAAATGTAACTAGGTAAGGTGGTGCATGTACTAACTTGATTGTGGTAGTCATGATACAATGTATATGTATATCAAATCATTTCCTATACTTTAAATATATAGGCAATTTTATTTATCAACTACACCACAATAAAGCTGGAAAAGATATGTGATTGAACTAAGTTAAACTGATTTAGACATTTAAACAATTTTCTCCTAGTCTACATAAAGGGGCTTATGAAAGAGTCCTGAAGAGTTATTTAATAACTTGTATTTATTTCTCATGCTTTCAAATATTAGCGTGAGTTGACTTCTGGGGCTCTTCCATGTAATTATATACTTTGATGTGACCTGTGCTCTTTTGATTCAAGAAAGACATGTAGAAAGCCCAGCACGAAGAAGAGAGGAGCAGTATTAGAAGAAACATTATACAATAAAAATACCCATTGAACAACAAGAGCATGGCCAAATAGGTAACAAAACCCATTTAAAAGGATTCATCTAACATAGACCTTGACAAACACAAGTGTTCAAACAATAAACTCAGTGAGGAAATAAAATGGTGAGTAGGCAGCCTAGGTGACTAGCGTCTGTTTCAGAGTTCAACATGCGTATTATTGAATCTGCAATAAGATCGTGGTTGAGACCTTTACCATGAATCCTGAATTGGTGGAGGAGACTCACTTATAGATGTTTTGTGAACGGAAAGAAGAGGAAGTGAATTCAGGAGGAAAGTTAGGGTGAACCGTGGAATGCCATGACTGCAGTTCTGATAGACAACCAGGAAACAGGCAATGGGATGGAGCCAAGGAAGAGAGTGAGGGACATCTAGTCAAAGGTTTTGTTCAGAAAAGTTAAAGTGGTTCTTAGCATATGTACCAACCATAATACAAGTGCTCATAATTTCTTTGATTTAAGTAGACTCTTCACACTTCAAACGCATGGGATAATGATGAATTAGTTTTTTCCCTAGTGCACAAAACTACCTTCTAGGTGTGTATGGCCTGCCCCCGGTTTAACTAATTTTATAGAAGTGGAAGAATTTCACTGAATCACGACAGACTTAACTACCTTGTACTATAGTTATTTTTTTGTAAGAATGAAATCAATCATGGGATTTGGCAAGCAGGTTTTAGAAAATTAACTATTTGGAGAATAACACAGTTGCTATAATAGCAAAATCTCATGAATTATTTCTTTACTCACTAACAATCTCATGATATCTAAGAGGAAAAAAATGTCTTTCATGCTTTCAAAATAAAAAGAACCAAGATCTGATCTGAAATGCAGGGCATAAAGGGACAGAAATGAAATATAATTGTATAGAATGCTGAAAAAAATGGACCTTTGCCAGTAAGAGAATACTCCTTCTGTCTTCAGAGATTAAAAACAACAGGGGAAAATTGTATCACAATGTGTAAATGCCAAAATGCTTTCTTGCTGCACTTAACTAATGATTCTCCAGATTTCAACTAAATCATCTCATTTGAAAGGGCAAAAGAAAAGGAATATTCCTTCATTCTCTTCTAAGTCTTGGTACAGATGGCAAGAAAAACAAAAAATCTCTCCAGTGCTACTGAGGGCTGAAAACAGCTTTACAGTAACAGTCTCATTAGAGCTAACAAGGACCTGTAAGAAATTTCATAACCAGATTCACACAACATTTACTTAGCTAACTCAGAGAGAGAAAAGTTCAAAGTCCTGGCTGTGATATTTACTTTAAACTTTGAGTGAGTCACATAACTCCATGAATCCCCACTTCTTTATACTGACATAAAAGAATAATAATTCTATGTACCTCCAGAGTTTTGTAATGATGAACTGAAATACCCTATATACTATTATTTATAATTTCATTGTAAGTATAAAAATGTAATTGTTAACTTTCTGTAGGTCCCTATATGACAGGACAATTCAGATTACCGAAGGAGAACCTATTAAAAAAATGTGATATTCTTTTTCTTTTATTTCTAAGCCAAGGTAGGAAATTCAATATTTTACTTCAGAGCAGAAAAAGAGTCATCTTCACAAATCATGCACATTTCTTAATTTTCAGCTGATCAGGAGAGGTTGATGAAGGACTCAGTGGCTAAGGAAGGAAAGAGAGGAAAAGAGCTGAGTGAATATAATCGTGTCCCTGTGTGTAGGTTTCCGTGTGTGTGTGTGTGTGTGTGTGTGTGTGTGTGTTGTGTGTGAGTGTTGTGTGTGTGTTGCTCGTGTTGTGTGTGTGTGGTGTGGTGTGTGTGTGTGCGTGCGTGCACACAGGTGTGGCTGGGTGAGTGGGGGATCTCGGAGTAAGTAGCATGTTGTGTTAAGGACTTAGGGCAGAAATACTGAGAGCTTTGGGGGACCCTGTAAGCCCCAGCAGTTGGTCACCACTGTGCTGATAGGGGTCTTGCTTGACTCTTTCACCCTTGTTCCTGGTTCTTCCCTCTTTCTCTGCTCCCAGAATGCTTGGGGTTCAGGCAGATATGTGTCATATTCATGGCTATTTGATGTCTAGCCCAGTGTCCACACATATTGGCCCTCCTTAAATGTGAAACTTAACTGAGTCAAGCTTAACTCGCCCATTCTTCTGAGTCATTTTTGTTGGCTTTGCTTCCTCTACTCATTTTTCCAATTCACTCTGTACATTGACACCAAAGTAGCTGCTTAACGTGCAAAAATTCATCATGACAACACATGGCTAAAAATCCAACTTCACATCATAGGCTTGTAGGCTTTTCACCATCTATCTACAGCCTGCTTTTCTGAACAGATTTCTCAGACTCTTCTCATAAGCTATGCTCTTTGTTCATCCTGGGGTTACTTGCAATTTCAAGAATACTGCATGGCTTTTTAGTCCTCTGGATATTTGCATGTGATATGCTTTCTACAGGAGTATCCTACACCCTCGTCTATGAGAATCAGCTCTTCATTTTAGATTTTCGTCAGTCATCTCCCTGTAATTTCTCTCACTTCACTATTTTCATGACACATGCTAGAAACTATGTGGCATGCGTGCCACCATTCTCCCCTCCCATGTTAAGGGCAGACACTGATAATTCCTCACAGTGTCTTCACTGGGCACAGGCTCCGAGTGGGTTTTAGCACCCATTACCAGGTAGTGAGCACTGGGTGTACACTACGTTTCCCAGCAAGCCCACAATACTGCACCACTCACAGGACATAAATTACACTGTATTCCATATAAATGGTGGCCCTGGGCATTGTGCAACACAGGGACCCTCTTTTCTATCCCTATCACTTGGCTGTAATTCATTCCACTCCACTGTAAATACCTGTATGCTTGCTGGTCTTCCCATCTAGATTGTGAGCTTCTTGAAGGCAAGCATGTTTGTACTCCCCACACTAAGAATAGTGAATGACACATGGAGGACAGACACATATATATTGACTGATTGAATGAATGCAAACAATTTAAATGTAATGTTGTCTATGTTGCTATGCTTGGATCCAAAGAGGCTAATGGAACAATATAAGAAACTATGCAAAGTCCATTACAGGCTTATTCTTTTAAAGTCTGTATAAGACAAAAACAGAAAGAACTTTAGTATGTAAAACAGTGCCCCCACGCATCCTAGTGTCTGATCAAGAGCCTCTGTGAGGCAGTGAGAAATTCACTAATATTTCTCAGAGGTGAGTTAAGCACATCCCTAAACCACTAATAAGGAGCAGGAATACTTGGGTTGAAAGATAAGGCCTTCTTGGCGGAGAAGAAGCCATGTGCACCTCTGGTGGGTCGGAATTGCTCAAGGAATTCCTAAGGAGGTAGAGATCTAAGACACCACAGTGGAAGAGCCAAGAATTCCACTTGCAGAGATATATTAAAAAAAAAAGAAAGAAAAAAAAAAAAGGATGAGAATCATATGGATGTAAGATTCTCTTCTTTTCAAATCAGGTGGATAAAAATGATTTACTTTCTGTATATAAATGCAATTTTTATTACATTTTACAAATATAAAGATGCTGGTATCATTTGGACCTAGCAAGTGATTATCATGTTCACAGGACCGATGTGCTATCATAGCTGTGTTAAAATAGAGAACACAACGAAGTCCAAGCCCTCTCATCTCGCACTGGGACTACTGCAACAGCCACCCAGTTGGACTCCTCCTTTCTTCCTTTGACCCAGCAGGTTAGAGGCTGCTCAGACAGCTGCCAGAATGATCCTTTTACAACCTAAATCAGAACCTGCAATTTCTCCACTCAGAGACCCCCCATCAGCCAGCCCCCCTGCCTTGAGAGTAAGAACAGACTGTGGCCTACAAGGCTATGCACCCACAGCTCTCTGTTCCCTTCTCACCTTCGTCCCCTTGGTCTCACTGCTCCCTGCTGGCCTTCTGGCTCTTTCCCAAACTTGCCAAGCGTAAATCCCCGTCAGGGGTGTGTGCCTGCCCTTTTCTCTGTTTCAAAGGCTCTTCTCTTCGCTGTCCACTTGGGATCCATTCCCTCACTTCAATCACCACCTTTCCTCATGGAGGCCCTTCCTGCCTGAGCACCTACCTCCTGCAACTCTTACTCCTGTTTCCCTTTTCTTCTTAGCATTTATCGTATGAGATATATTACACATGCACTTGCTTCTGTGTTTAACTGTCTCCCCACCCAGAATATATGTTCCATATGAGAGGAAACTCAGTGTAACACCCTGCTGACGGTATGCCCCGTACCTAGAACAATGTCGGGTGTGTGGTCCTTGCTCAATAACTATTGCTGAAGTTCACAGAATATGTATAATTGATTGTGCTGATGGTTGCACAACTTGTGAATATATTAAACAGCATTAAATAATAATCTTTAAAGGGATGACTTCTATGCCAGGTGAATGAATTGTATCTCAATAAAGCAATTACAAAAAAAATAATAAGTAAAGCAAAAACTGAAGCAGGATTACATACTTTTTATTTATCCAAAAGCTTCAAGATTTTCATGGTAATAAAGGGGCTGTTATTTATAAATGATATATCTTTAAAGTAAATTGTTTATCAGTGGGTGTTCATCAGCCCAATTGCTTCAAGTTACACTTTAAAATTCAACCATAGAAGTTGATTTGCATGTGACATTTGAAAATTATCATTTGAAATGTCTATACATTTGTTAAAGACTGGTAAAGGAACTTTAAAAGGTAAATTACATTTTTAAGATATTTTAATGTTATGGAGCTTGGTTTGCAGTAAGAGGCCTTGGGGAGAATTAGACCACAAACTGTATTCAGAAAAACTAATTGTCATACATTTACAGTTAGCTGGAAATATAATTGCAAAACCAATTTAACAACATCATTATCTACCAGATGTGATATTTTGGAGCTAATTTTCCTTAGTAAACATCACCTAGAAATCCGTATCATTTTGGAGATGAAATAATTGTCTGGCTTTTATTTAGCCACACATAGAAGCAGGGATGTTGACACTATAGCTTCACAGTTGAAATGTTTATTCTTCTAGCCGGGCTACATAAAAATATTCTTCGTGAGAATTAAGTGCTGTGTCACCAGAGATAAATTACCTCTTCCATGTTTGCATTTCACATGCAGAAAAGCAAGTTTCTGAATCGCATACCTCAAAATCAGGCTATATTGTTAGGCTATGAGACTATGTAAAAGGCCTTATAATCTATAATCATTGCTTGTATTGTCTTTCCTATGAAACACTTAACAGATATGGTATTATTAATTCCCACAGCTAACTTGGAGAGAGAAAAGTTCAAAGTCCTGGCTGTGATATTTACTCGAAAACTTTGAGTCATGTAACTCCATGAATCCCCACTTCTTCATATTAACATAAAAGAATATTAATTCCATGTACCTCTCAACATGAAACTGATTTTACATCCTGCATTTTGCCACCTCAGGTCACATTTGTTGCAGCAATTTTATATATATATATATAATTTCTATTTCTTTTGATTTACATATGGCATTTCCTCCTTTAACATGAGGTCCTTATCAAAGGCTTCATGCAGCAGTTGCCTTTTGAATGTAATACTACTTTAAATATTTATCTACTTATTTACATGGCTATCTCCCCTGTGGACTGTGAGCGCCTGAGTTCTGGACTCTGCCTTAATCATCTTTATGTCCCAAGGATTTATTACAGTTGTTCAGAGTAAAAGACCTGCTGGAGAAAATAATCTCCATTCTCTATCCCTGTGTTGCTTCACCTGTTATGAAAGGAGTCCATTGAATAAATGATCTTATATTTACACATATGACTTGGGTGTTGGGACAGGTGACTGACTTAGTCTTCTTGTCCCACTCCACCTTTATTAACCCTGCTCTCTTCTCCAAAAAGCCTATCCATGTAAATGACAGCAATAGGCTCCCTTGTTTCCAGCTTCTAGTTGGATATGGCCATAGGGACCCACTGGCCAGGTTTCAGAAATGGAAGGAAATAAGCCCAGCATATTTTCATCTGGATCTATTCCTGTCTTATAACCTCAAGCTGAATGTGCCTTCAAGCAAAGGTGACAACTCCTCTCAAGATGGCTCTTTCCTTAGGACTGTCTCATTCTAGGTTCCAGTGACCCCTCTACTAGCCTATTCAGGCCTAGATATTATAATGACTCTGCAGTCACCAGTATGGGATATTGCACTAATCCCTGTGTTTTCCTACACCCTACTCTTACCTCTGTAAATAGGTCCTTAATAAATTTTCTCTAGTTACCCTTATTTGTATATGACTTCTGTTTCCTGATGGTACACTGACTAACATAGGCATTATGGAGTTACCACTCATAATATCAAGATAGATTTGGTTATTTCTGTATATATGCATATGTGTATTTTACATGTTATACATATATATATGTATATATATGTCAGGTTTCATTGCTTATACCCATACTACGCATAATTATTAAAATATAAACTACTATTCCACTGATGACACAAATGTTACTGCAGGGTGTAACTTAGTGGACTGATTTGAGAGATTAACATCCATAGTTCCTACAACGGATAATGATTCCTTAATGACATTTGCTGGTCTTTGAAAAACATCAGTATATTTTGCACTTGAACTTAACCTGAAATTTTGCTCAAAATGGGCTATTCTTTTTTTTTTTAGGTCTAATTGACATATAATAAACTATTAGTTTCAGGTGTATATTAGAGTGATTTGATATTTTTATACGTTATGAAGTGATCCCCACAATAAGTCTAGTCACCATACAAAATCATTACAATATTATTGACGATATTCCCCAGTGCTGTACATTACATCCCCGTGTTTTATTTATTTTATAACTGGAAATTTGTATCTCTTAATCCCCTTTACTATTTTTGCCTGTCCCTCCCCACCTCTGCCACCTGGTAGCCAACAGTTTGTTTCCTGTAACTATGAGTTGGCTTCTGTTTTGAGTTTTTGATTCTACATATAAGTGAAATCATATGATATTTGACTTTCTCTGTATGACTTATTTTACTTAGCATAAGTAAAATGGACCCTCTAGGACCATCCCATGTTATCACACATGGCAAGATTTTATTCTTTTTTATGGCTGAATAATAGTCCATTATGTGTATGTGTGTATACATAATACATATACACACGTAGCATAACTCCCTTATCCATTCATATGTTGGTGGACACTTAGGTTGTCGGGCCATTCCATTCTTGAAACACACTTCCTCATGCTTTAATGTTTAACTTGTCAACCTTCCTTCAATTTAAATTTCTCTGATTTGCCCACAGCATTTTCTCCTTGAACATAGTGTCCTTAACAAGGGTTGCACACAGCAGTTACATTCCCACTTAAAAATGTATAAAGTTATCCAAAGTGAATAATGAAAGTGACAGAGGTCTCTTTCACCTCTATAAAAAATTCCTGTCCTTCAAATGTGGAGAAAGTTGTTGGAATGTGTGCTTGCCTTATTATTTGAGAATATTCAATTCTGTTATAAAAGAAAAATAAACAGGAGTAATGAACCTTGTAAGAATGTTAAACACAGATAGTGAGAAAAGTAGTAGTTTATCAGAGAGAGACAAATCTCATAGTATGTGTTAAGTATAGGTATGAATAAGCAAGTAGCTTATGACATATAGAATTCAAAGGAGATGTTGGAGAAAGTAAGATTATGATTTTTAATATGTATTAATAAAACAACTGTGATACATGATAAGAGTGTTTCTTCTAGAAAGCAGGGATAAAAAGACTAAGTGATAAGGTCTGATTCTCTCAGCTCAGTTATTTTTAACCCTAAATTGGCTGCCCTTTTGTAGCACACATAATAGTCTCATTTTGGCCCCACATATGCTCTAAGAAATGCAGATACAAACATGCCTACTCAGCAAGCTACCTGGTGATCTGTGGCCAGGAATGCTTGCCTGATTCTCTCAAATACAGCAAGTGTTTTCTGTTGCCCCAGATTATCATGTATTAGCCATTTTTATACACACCTCAACTCTAGTGTAGAAAACTACACCATCTGTGGGTAAAGGTGATGAGACAGAGCCAGAGACAAAGAAAGGGAGAACTAGTAAACGTTGCTAACCTAGAATCTAGAATTCAGGTAGTATGGTTCTACCTGCTTCTATACTATCCTACCTCAATTCTTTCCTTTTACCTCTCACCATGCATTTAAAATTGACTTGATATCTGTGTGATGGGAGAATTTTGACTGTAAGAGTTTCTGTTTCCTGACCTCTGAGATCACTTTCCTACAAGTGTTCTGGGAAGCTACTATTGCACCAAGGTAACTTTCCACACAACAGTTGTACTTTGAATAAAGGTTGTGTGCTGTTAGTTTTATTCAGAACTGTCACAGAATTTTAGTCCTTATATACGAATTTTGGGGGGTTATCACCTATTGTGACCATATGATGTATTTTCAAAGTGACTGGCTAATGACATTCACCCATGTGGCTCTCAAGCCCCTAACTTGGACCCATGTTCTCTTCTAAACCAAGTCTCAATGCTGACACCAACTTACTTAATTAAAACAGTTCTCAAACTTGGTTTCTCATTAAGATTACTTCTGAAGTTTGAAAGAATAAAGATTAACATCTTTTTTCACCCCAAAGATTCTAATATAATTGATCTGAGATGTGACCTGTGCACTAAGATTTTAAAAGTTCCCCAAATAATTCTAACACAGCAAAGTTTGGGGACCACTGCATCTCACCAATTGATGTAATAATGTTTAGTTTCTTTGGGCTGTTTTTAAGTACAGCAAAAAGAAAAAGTGATAAATGAGGTTCAAAAAGTTCACTTTCCTAAAATGTGTTGTTGAGTTGTTGAGTGGTTAATAAAATGACCCCGGGGAAGATTGCACACCTAGCCAGTCTAGAGTTCAGAATCTGACTCTGAGGTTCAAAATTCATCTAGGTCCACTTGCAGCTTGGCACCACCTTGTGTGAGTTGTTTGCTCCTTTTTACTTATTTATTTATTTTGTTAATCGCCATACATTACATCATTAGTTTTTGATGTAGTGTTCCATGATTCATTGTTTGCACATGACACCCAGTGCTCCATGCAGAACGTGCCCTCTTTAATACCCATCACCAGGCTAACGCATCCGCCCAGCCCCCTTCCCTCTAGAACCCTCAGTTTGTTTCTCAGAGTCCATAGTCTCTCACGGCTCGTCTCCCTCTCTGATTTCCCCCCCTTCATTTTCCCCTTCCTGCTCTCTTCTTCTTCTTTTTTATTAACATATATTATTTGTTTCAGAGGTACACAGGTCTGTGATTCAACAGTCTTACACAATTCACAGCACTCACCATAGCTGTTTGCTCCTTTTAAATATTGGGGATAACTGTAGGGGTTCTGTGGTTGAAAAGGGCTTTCAGGAAAGCAAAAATGGTTTCCCTCATTTCCTGCTCTTAGATCCCGTTTTGTTGACTTGATCCGGCATCTTGGGCTGAGAGAATACTAGGAACAAGAGACTCTTTCTCTGACTCTTCTTTTCCAGACAGAGATTTGTCTGTTTTTAATATTCTCTGGGGCTACCACACATAAGGGTTGCCTGCCATTATCCTGTTACCCTTACCTCGCTCTCCATAAGCACAACTGTAGCATCTACAACACAAGATAAGAACACTTGTTCACAATTCACAGCGCTCACCATAGCACAACTGAAGGTCCTAGAGGGGAGGGGGTGGGGGGATGGGTTAGCCTGGTGATGGGTATTAAAGAGGGCACGCTCTGCGTGGAGCACTGGGTGTTACACGCAAACAATGAATCATGGAACACTACATCAAAAACTAATAATGTAATGTATGGTGATTAACATAACATAATAAAAAAAAAAAGAATTTTACTTAGCAAAGGAGTCTAATGGCTGAAGTTGTGGCCCAAGGGGGAAAAAAGAAAAGAACTCTTGTTCATCTCTACTAAAAAGGACAGATGAATCCAGGAGTCCATGGTCAATCTCATCATAAGTCAATTCATGGTTTTTCAGTGTTACTCTATTTGGAATTACCAGCATTTTCACAGGTAACCTTTGTTGCTACAGCATTATCTGTACTTTATTGGCTATCAAGAGCACATTATTTATAAAATCTTCCAAAAAATTCAAGCTATAGACTTAGATGACATCATTTTGAATGAAAAATGGCTCACAAAGCTATTTTCTTTATTCTCAAGGCATTGATGTTCCTTGTTCCCTTTTTCTTGTACCCAGACCCATATCTTGCATTGTTCCTTTCCCTGTTTCTTATGCTATTTTTCTGTCGACTTGCTCTGACATGCTTCTAGGTAACTTTCATTCACTGCTTTTTACAATGAGATTTTGTAGTTTGTGACTTACAGAATATTAATTAAATTAATAAAAAGCAAAATGTTCAAACTCAGGAATTCAAAGAGCATTCACATTCATTATAGTTTTATCTTTTTATCATCTGAAATAGTAATCTTTCTTAGCTAGCCAGAGTAACAATAAAAGCCACATGGATTTTGAAGGCAAATTCTAAATTGGGGCTTCAATCCCTGTTTTGTTAGTCTATGACCTTGCGGAAGTTCTTTATATATCTGCAGAACAAGGCTAATAATACCAACATTTCAAGGTTGTTGGCATGTATATACACACACATATGCATATACATGCATTCATCTATATCTATATCATCTATAGTTCATCTGCATCTATCTATCTATCTATCTACCTACCTACCTACCTACCTACCTACATACCTACCTACCATCTATCTATCTAGTACTTGGAACACATTAGTGCTTCAAAATGGTAGTTATTAATAGCTTGCCAACTCTGGGCTTAAGCAAGATTGATGACCTGGGTGATAGGTTGGTAGAAACAAAGGTCTTGTCAATTATTTTCCAGACATAACTTCACAGTTATTCTAAGTAAAGGGCATCAAAGTCTCACAAGAGCAGCATTCAAAAGAGAAGTGTGGCAGGTAGAACATAACTTAGCCTTGTGACTTTCCCCATGACTGATGACTGAGGGTAGGTGATTCTTATGACTTTTAACATTGCAGATGAACTGATACAGTCTACTCTATTGGAATCTTGCTAGTTAAAATCTACTGTGTCTGATCCATTTTATTTTGAGGTTTACCTCACTTCAGTTTTTTTTAATTTTACTTTATTATGTTAAGTATTTATTGCAATGAGAGGTACAAAAGAAAATTAAGATATGGTTCTTGACCTCACTGAATTTGTAATCTCAGTAGCAAGATAGATATATGTAGTTGAAGGAGTTTAGATATTGCTACAAGATGGTTATGATTACAAGTTGATGATTGATAAAGATACAGATAAGGTCTTTGAAGAAAGAGATCAATGTGGATTAGAATTATTCAAGAAGATTTACTAGAAGACACGAGGATGGAACTGGCTTAATATATTTAGGGGTTAAGAGATGGGGGTGTTTTCTGATACCAAATGATTTGAACTACGGTTCCTATCACATAGGGATCCATTAAATTATATTTTACTTGCTCTAATTTTTCGTAGAGTTGCAGGGTTATTCATTTTTCATGCCTAACTTTCAGGCTCTGACATCAAAGGGAGATAGTTAAGGAGTGTTCTGTTGCCTTAGTGCTGAGCACCTTGCTTGGCGGAAGTGCCACACAGCTTCTCATTTGTAAAACTTCATGCATTTACAGGGAAGTTATTGCAGTAGCAAGGTACAAAAATTCTTTCAATTTAAATTATCTTCAAACTGAGAACTAAACTTTAAAATGTCTTAATGAAGAAAAACCCACGTGACCACCCAGTCTATTCCTAGGTGCTGTCTCCCTTCTAATGCCCTCTTCCCATTTACATATCAAATTCTTCACTGGCAGAAACAGATCACTGCATGATTTTTGCTGGAGGAAAGAAATGATAGGAGATTTTTGTAAAGCACACTTACGTCTCTGAAGGTTTGCAGTTAAAAATTAGTGTTATATGGGGAACTGATTTTATACTTATTCTGACTGAAATTAAAATGAATATTGGGTATTTCTAAAGGGATCTTGTGAAACAATACTGGTGGAAAAATTAAGAATTTAATATATATACACATATACACACCTTGATGGCTGAAATGGCATGGGGGGCAATGAAGCTGAGTAAGTAAGCTATCAAACCCATCAGTCTTGATTGGCTTTCATTTTACATGCTTTTGGTTCTACTCCATTGTATCTGGGGAATGCATACTCTATGTGCCATGGAACTGAAACTAAATCCCCTTTCTTATAGTTGAATGCCTTTTCTTCAGTCTAGCCTGAATCTGGATACCAGGGCAAGATTGACTGGAGTTTAATATTAAATACTACTTTAAAATTTTCAATGCAGATTGAGAATAGTTAGCTTCCTTTCCAGTCAAAAGAAACAAAATAAGATAAATACAGACTAGTACAGAGAAAAGGATGGGGCCAAGGGTTATATGAGCAGCTCAGAGATTTTGGAGGACTTCTAAAAGACAGGAAGTTAATGGGATTCTATTTTTGTTAATTTCCTAGGGCTGCCATAACAAATTACCACACACTTGGTGATTTAAAGCCCATGAAATGTTTCCTCTCACAGTTCTGGAGGCCAGATGTCCGAAATCAAGGTGTTGGCAGGACCATGTTTCCTCCAAAGGCTCTAGGGGAGAATCCTTCTCTGCTTCTTCCATTTCTGGTGGCTAAAGGCAATCCTTGATTTGTGGCTGCTCAACCCCAGTCTCTGCCTTCATCTTCACAAAGCCTTCTTCACATGTGTCTGTGTCGCAAATCTCCCTCTTTCTCTTATAAAAAAAAAACACCAGTGACTAGATTTAGGGACTAGGGTACATCCATGATAGTCTTATGTTGAGATCCTAAATTTAATTTCATCTACAAAAACCCTCTTTCAAAAAAGGTCACATTTACAGTTACTGGGAGTTAAGATCTAAACGTATCTTTTTTTTTGGGGGGTCACTATTCAATCCATTACACTATTACAGAATAAAACAGACTAGAGGAACCAACTGTCAAAAACTTGCAAAAGAGGAATAAGTAGTAGTAATGAAGGTGGGAACAATTTTTCAGGACCAAACTTCAAGGGGTTCCAAGCTCCATGTGAGCAAATGAGTAGAGCAAGAATGGGAATGTCAGAGAAATTGGGGAAATTATGGAAGTTCTATGGATGACCAGCTACATCCTTCCTTCCAGCTCCCCTACCTCTTCCCTTCTTTCTGTCCATTCTAAAAATAAACAAACAAACAAACAAATTGGCATCAATGACTTTCACTTCTGGTCTCCTGCCAGTGAAGTCCAGGAGAGTACAATGTCAGGTAATAAACATTCTTTCTGAGGAGGGTTAGTCTTTTGGGTCAGAGTCACACTGGCATTTTGGGGGAATCTTAGCTGCTCCTCTTCTGCCTGACTTCAAGTGGTACTCACACGCCTGCCCGTATACAGAGTTCAGAGCCAAACTTCATGCTCAGAAGAAAGTTGGTAGAAATGATTCACAACTGAAACAAAATCTCACATAAGCCACTCTATACACATGAATAAGAACAGAGAACCATGGACCATCAGACATATGAAGAAAAGCCAATACCATGGAAGAGAAAGGTCAAGATTTTTCTGATAATTCATATTAATCACGATAATTTGCAATGCATAAACAGCTTATCTTCTCCCTCATTTTTGGAAATGATGAAACTGACCCCCTCCAAAATGAAGGCCCCCTCCAAAATGATGAACACAACTACATACTGCATATTTTCTCAAGGGAATGTTTAGGGTTGGAAGTGTCTCCCAAACTTGGTAGACATAAGATTAAGTAGAGATGGTGAAAGAGCCTGAGATTTGGTATTAAAAGAAGGAAAAAAAAAAAAGTATTTCAATCATCACCAACTATGTGGCTTTTGGCATTTGCTTACTGCTCTGAACTTCATTTTCCACATTGTTAAAATTGAGATAATATTTGAACTCAGCACTTGGTGTGACTGTTGTAAAGATCAGCTTTCACAATACAGGTGAAAGTGCTTCACAAATCATCCGAATAGACATGCTATAAAGACAATATTAGGAGACATAATTACAGATTATAAATTTTAATTGAGACATTCTTTTTAAAAATATTTGCTGGAGGGGAAATGGGTGGAAGGATGGGGTGACTGGGTGATGGGCATTAAGGAGGACACTTGATGTAATGAGCACTGGGTGTTATATGCAACTGATGAATCACTAAATTCTAACCCGCTAACTAATAATACAGTGCATGTTAACTAAATTGAATTTAAATAAGAATTAAAAAAAATCTGCTATGTCCTATGATGTAGATTTTATATGGGTTTTCTCCTGTATTCATTTTTGGGGGCTTAATTTTACCTTTTTCCACATCCAAACATATCAGGGGATACCTATGCATTAGTTAATTGAAAGTTAATTATATTGAGTAAGGAAAACAAATCTTTATATAGAAATAAGACAATTTGTTAATAGATTCTAAAATATTATTTGCTAAAAGCTTTTAAGTTAAATATTCTTTATTACAAGTTACTAAAAGATTTTAGAAAAAGTGGAGTTCTGCATGCCCAAAGAAATTATTAATTTTTAAAGATTTTATTTGTAAGTAATCTCTACACCCAACATGGGGCTCAAACTCACAAACCCAAAATCAAGAGTTGCGTGCTTTATCAACTGAGCCAGCCAGGTGCCCCCTAAGGAAATAATAACAACAATTATATTATTTTATTTGAGAGAAAGATTGAGCACAAGCAAGGGGTAGGGTAGAGGGTGAGGGACAAACAGACTCCCCACTGAATGGGGAGCCCGATGCTGGGCTCGATCCCAGGACCCCAAGATTATGACCTGAGCTGAAGTCACACACTTAACTGAGCCACCTGGGTGTCCCCCAAGGAAATCATTTCTAAAGAGAACTCAGTAAAACAAAAAGAAAAAAAAAATTTTAAATTACAATTGGCTTGGTCAGAATTAATTTCAAAATGTTAATTTCTAATTGACAGTTATCTACGCTGAATTATTTCTTTCTAGTTTGGGAACTGTTTTCAAATTGTACCTGAATTTCCTTCAAAATATGTGCTCTAAACTGCCCTAACTCTTGGGATTTAAAATATGTGTTTTATCATTTCAGTTTGTGCTTGCAATTTTATAGTTTACTCTGACTTTGCTCTTCTTTTATGATATTCAAATATTACCTACATCAAGCTTGCATAAAACATTGTCTTTCTTTAAACACATATGGCGAAAATCACTCAAGCAGATGGCGATCCACAGTCATTGGTAACAGAGGATCAAGTGTCGGCTCAGTGGCTGCTGAAATGGAGTCCAATTTAATAGCTCAAATGAGGACAAGAATTAAATTGGAAATTGCGAGCTGAAATATTCTGCATTTGATCATAAAGATATTCTAGGAAGGAAAGAACACAGTGTAAAAGCCTGTGTTTTAAAAGGAGCCAGACTTCTGATAGTTCCGTGTTTTATCAGTTCATAATCAAAGTAAGCAATACAGGTCCATTTTTAAACCACTAATATATTTGTGATTTATTTTTTAGCAGAGGTCAATCTTTTACAGATTTCAACACTACATTAAAATTCTGTTTCTTGACATTTAGAACCATGGGGTATTCAACTTGCAAAACAGAATTTAGTTTTGATTTGTTGGATGTTGGAGGGGTGTTGGGTGATGTTTCTAGCCTGTCCTCTGCACACTCTAGCTAGGCGTTCAGATGTTTGTGATACTTCCTCTGTTATTCCCAAGCTCCCAAGATCAGTGGCAGGCAGTTTTAGCACAAATAAGCTTTTTAGGATGAGGCAAGATTGGGGTTGGCCAGGGGCTCTTATTTGAATAACCATATTATGCACTAACTATATAACTAGTTAAATTAGATCCTGTTGTTTCATCGAAGTGTGCACCATGAGACATAAGGGCTCATTTGGTGAAGTTTCAAATATCCTGGAGTCTCTCAATCTCTTTAAGCCTCAATTTCCTCCTTTGTAAATGGGGTTAATAATAGTATTTACAGAGACAGTATAAGGAATCACTGAGACAAGGTATATGAGATGTATAGATTATGTCTGACCTAGACAGAGGTGAATTTGATAAGAGCACAACTTTTGAATCCCAATCCTGGCTCCAAGACTTGCTTTTGTTGACCATGTTAAGTTACTTAACATGTTTTTTGATTTCTTCAGTTATAACATGGGATTAATAATAATACCTCATTCACAGACTTGTTATAAGGACTAAATGAATTGATGTTTATAAAGCACTCCATACAAGGCCAACACTTAGTGTTTGCTAATTAAGTAATACAGTCATAAGCATACCAACATGAGTTATTATCATGTATTTATCCAAAACAAATTGAATATTGTTGGTAAAACTTAAAAATCATATTAATACATTTTGAAAGTTGGGAACCTAAATAAAGATATAACAAACTGAACTAAATATTCTATTAACACAAATATATTTTAAACAAGTCAAGCTAGAGTGATCTTTGTCATAATTTGACACTGAAAAAAAATATTTTTCCATGCTGACCAGTACTGCAACCAGTTGTCATTTTTTATTTGTTTTAATTTTGTGTGTTTAGTTTTAGGCAAAGAATATTTCATTCTAAGCATAATTTGAGAACTGTAAAACAAAAATGCTTGCAACTGTTTCATGGTATTTTAAAATTACTCTCATAGGTACATAAAAAGATGCTCAACATTACTAATCATTAGGAAAATGCAAATTAAAACCACAGTGAAATATTACCTCACACCTATTTGAATGGCTACTGTGAAAAAGACAAGAGATAAGATGCCAGAGAATATGGAGAAAGGGGAACCCCTGTGCACTGTTGGTGGGATTGCAAATTGGTGTAGCCACTATGGAAAAGATTACGGAGATCCCTCAAAAATTAAAAATGGAACCACCATATGAACCAGTAACTCTACTTTTGGGAATATATTGGAAGGAATAAAAACACTGTGTCAAAGAAATATCTGCAACCCCCACATTTAGAGCATCACTATTTATAAGAACCAAGACATGGAAATAATGTAAGTGTGCATTGATGGATGAATGGATAAAGAAGTTGTGGTATATCTATACATAACAGAATACCAGTCAGCCATAAAAAGGAAGAAACCCTGCCATGTTGACAGCACAGAGAGACCTTGAAGGCATTATGTTAAGTGAAGAAAGACAGAGAAAGGCAATTCCCATATCTCACTTTTATGTAGAATCAAACGGAAAAAAAAATAACTCCTAGTGAGAGAGCAGAGTTGTGATTACCAGAAGTGGGAGGTGGAGGGAGAGGGAATCGGATAAAGGTGATCAAAAGGTATAAACTTCCTGTTATATGATAAATAAGTACTAGGTGATGTAACATACAAATAATGACTACGTTAATGCTGCTATATGGTATATTTGAAAACTATTAAGAGAGTAAGTCTAGTAAGAGTTCTCTCTTTTTCTTCCTTTTTTTTTGGTATCTATATGAGATATTGGGTGTTAACTAAACTTACTGTGGTCATCATTTCACAATATATGTAAGTCAAGTCATTATGCTACACCTTAAATTCATACACTGCTTGATGTCAATTGTATCTCAAAACTGGGAAAAAATGAGTAAAATTATTACAACAAATTGGTTGATTTTTTTCCAATTTTGATTATAATAGATATATGCCAACCATTATTTGCATTGGTAATAAATAGTAGTAGTAATTTGAATATTTTTTTCAGATTGTTTCTTTTGTGATCATTTATATAAATTAGTTGGATCTCAGTAAAGCTGGGAAAATATTAGTGACTGAATTATGAAATGCCAAGAAGCTAGTGCATTAGTTTTCTATTGCTGCCCATAACAAACTATCAATAAACTTTGTGGCTTAAAATAGCAGCTAGTATTTCACAGTTCGGTAAGTCACAATTTCAACTCAGGACTCACTGGGCTAAAATCAAGACATCGACAGTGATGTGTTCCTTCTATAGGATCTAGAGAAAAATTCATTTTCTTGACTTTCCCTCATCTAGAGGCTGCTCCCCCCCCACACCATGCCTTGGCTCTTGGACCCATTCCTCTAGCAGCTGGACACCTCATGGTATTACTATGACACCGACTCTTCTTCCTTCCTGAGTACTAATGACCCTGTGGTTACACTGGGCCCATCCAGTTAATCCAGAGTAATCACCCTATTTTAACATCAGTTGATTCACAACATTAATTCCATCTGCAACATTAATTCCTCTTTGTCACATAACCTAACACATTCACAGTTTTTAGAATTAGGGCATGGACATCTTTGGGGAGGAATCATTATTCTGTCCATCACAGTCAGCAACCATAACCAGCCTACAAAATTTTGCATCTAACTGGGTCATTACAGTATCGAGTACGTGATAAAGATAAATTTCATTCACCTAAAAATGCTGAAGACCAGTGCAAAGATGATGGGTTTTCTGTCTAAGAGTTGAAACAGATAATGCAAAAAAAGTATTTTAAATATCATCAAATCTGGAGGAAATTTTGGCCTAGGGAAATTTTTAGCACTAGGAACAGGATTAAAAGGATTGATTTTCACACAGCCTTTAAGGCAATGACAGCGTCCGTTATGCGTGAATACAGGATGTGGGCAAAGACCTCCTCATCCTTTCAAATAAAAGGCAGCTAAGTATCAAAGTTTTATAAACTTCTATGACAGCTGTCTTTGCAGATGGTATCAAAGGCTTCCCAAAGGTTCTGCTAATATAGATCTTAAAGATCAATCATGGAGAATTTCACTGTGTCATCAAATGTGTTAGATATTATAGTTTCCTGGGTAGGCTAGAATTTACCACAATGATTTAAATAATAGTTAAAAAGCAAGAGATATTCCTTGACAAATCAAGTCTGAATTTAGGAGAATAAATTTGACAAACATGGTCATTTCTTTGATGTTATTTACATTTCTTGGTATCATGAGAGTTCTTTTCAATTTGGCTTTTCTGATGCACTTTTCCGTCATCAACACGACTGAAGACTGAATTCTTACTTTGTAGGGTCTTAGAAGTAGTATACATTGGGACACTTATGAATGTTTATTTACTCTGTTACCACAGAAGACCAAACCGTAGCCAGATTATCATGAAATTAAGGAAAAGTTGACACGTTTTCCAGTAGAAGTCTATTTCTTTGCTAAGGGTGCCACACTGACTTTAAAATGCATTAGCCTTTCCAGGGGCTGTGATCAATAGTTTTGAAACTTTCAACTCTCTTAGGTCCCTTAAAACCCATGGGTCATGATATACTCAATTGGCAGCATCAGTCTATTTTCTTTTTTTTTAAGATTTTTATTTATTTGAGAGAGAGAGAGAGAGTGCACAAGCAGGGGGAATGGGAGAGGGAGAAGCAGGCTTCCCGCTGAGCAGGGAGCCCGATGTGGGACCCAACCCAGGACCCCAGGGTCATGGCTGGAGCTGAAAGCAGATGCCCAACCAATTGAGCCACCCAGGCACCCAGCATCAGCCTATTTTCAGTATTCTTCTATGCAGTCTCCTAGTCTGTAGTCTGTATCCTTGATTCTTTTACCCCAAAGAAAATCAAAAGGGGACTTGAGAAATTAGAAGTGACATTTTTTTAAATTCAGTTCAGTATGTCTGTAAACATTTTGATTTTAACTCATGAGAAGTTGGATACTGATTTCTAAGTTGGTAAACTACTCACCGATTCTGAACATAGGATCATCTTCCTGATCAATTGTTATTAAATTCTGCCTGGAAAATCAGTTTTTCTATAGCAAATAGGAACCTTAGTTGTCTGAGGTGGAGTAAACTGTCCCTATGGTTTATATTTAACAGTTAAACTAGATTAAATGATGACATGTCCTGCACTCAAGCAAGATCTCCACTCCCATTAGTTGGGTTTTAGTTATTCCCTAATCAGGTTGTATTTGTTATTATAATTGTATAATTTAATTAAATCATTAAGTGATTGTGAATAGAAATACATTTCACATATTACACAAAGAATTATTGAATACTTTGGAAAGTCAATTAAAGTTTAGTCACTAAAAAGTTTATGTCAAAGTAAGGATATAGAGACAACTTTAACAAAAGGGTTAAAATCTACACTCAGATTGCTTTAAAAGCAATCTTTAAAAAACATAAAAAAACAACTTGAAAGAAAATTTTTTATTGTTTATGAAGAAAGATGAAGTGAAACTCCAATTAGCAGACCCATTCTGAGGGAGGGAAAAAAAAAAAGAGGAACTTGGTTTAATCAAATGTTTGGCAAATAAATGTGCATTTGTACATATTTAATTGAAAAAAATTCTTCTGAAGAGTTTTACAGCTCTTAGTTTGTGAGATAGGAAGACTTCACAGGAAGTTATTAACCCTTTCTTTTAATTACTGTTGTGACCACAAAGCACAGAGAATGCTGGTTCACCACTCTTTGTTTTTTGTTTATGTTTTTTGGGAGTTTTTTTTGTTTTTGGTTTTTTGGGGTTTTTTGAGAAAGAGAGAACATGAGAGTACGAGCAGCTAGAGGAGGTGAGGGGCAGAGGGAGAGAGAGAATCTTAAGCAGGATCCACACTCAGCATAGAGCCGGACCCCTGAGATCCTGACCTGAGCCAAAACCAAGAGCTGGATGCTTAACTGACTGAGCCACCCAGGTGCCCCCGGTTCACCACTCTTTGTAGCACTGAAAACAAACCATGTATTTGACAACATCATCCAGAAGAACTATGGCCTTAAAGTTAGCTTGGCTACTTTTTATTTGTATGACCCTGGACAAAGTTCTTAACCACCTAAATTCATTCCCTTTATTTTAAAAATAGAATTTATAATACTAATCTTCAAGATCCCAAATAAGCAAATATATGTGAAAATGCCTGGCACATACTAGTCATTAAATAAATTAGTTTTCCTTTCCTTAGCTGGAATTATTATATAAACTGTTTTAGATGACTTATACAGAACTGTGTTTTCTTCAAAATCTATTTTCCTTAAAGTTTTGTCCATCAAACCTACTATTGTAGCAAAAAAATAATTTGTGAATATTCAATATGTATTTATAGACTCCACAAAAAATAAGTGCATTAACCCTTTTTCTTGCTTAACTATGAGTATAAGAATACTATGAGAGGTGTCATATCTTTTATAACTGGATATTTAATGCAAATCTCCCCTTGACTTGCCTGGTATAAATTTTATCTGATTGTCTCCTAAAACTTTCTGATTAGGATGGAGAAAGAATAAAAACTTTAATCTGGTTTTAAACCAATGTGATTGGAAGTAAATTAGCTTCAAAATAATAGTGTTGTCCACACTGCATTTAAACAAACACAACACACAGACAAATCTATTTAATATCTGAAATTTTATTAGGCCAGTGAATAAAGAAAGCAATAAAAAAGCTCTAATTGTGCAATTTCGTTATCTATGATACTGATGACTAAGATACACTCTTGTTCTAGCGATGGACACAGGCAAAGCCTATTAACACAAGGGAAGAATAAGCTGCTTTGGATTTTCATTTACCTGCAAAAAAATGGAATTATTATCTCTCATGTGACCATTTGGACAGTAGCACCTGGAAGCCATATTTTTGCTCATATGTTTAAAGCCTATTTTATATTATAAATGCTTTTATTAAAAAAATCTCTTGTGAGAATTATTTATTCCTTGATGTTTAGCAATAACATGATAAAAATATAAGACTTTTCTATAGTTTGGGTATATCTCAATCCCTCTTATTTTCATTTTTTAATAATAAAGTGTATAGTAGTCAGGTGTGGTGGAAAATTGATGGATAATTAAATGAATAAAAAAGATCATCCAAAACTTCTCTTCTAGCAGGTAAATTTCTAATCCAAAAGAGAAATATTACATTAATGGATGAAATGTTTAGGATTTGGTAAGGCTATAATAACACTAATTAAATAACTCTAAATTAAATGGCAGCATCAGAGAAAAACTTATCGCCTATTACCATCATCATTAAGACACAGAAGTAGATAGCATTATTATTATAGGGAACTTAATCTTATTTACTACTTCAGATCGAATCCTAGGTTTTGAACAAGAACAGAGACCTAAAATATGGTTATCCTGTATCTTACTTTACCATTAGACAAATGCTCATTTTGCTGTATTAGTTAACTCGGGCTATTACTAAGCACTGGATTTAACAGAGTGGCTCATCTTTCTAAAGCAGAGAGTCATGCTTTCTTTGCACATGTCAAAGAGACAATGCATTAATCAAGTCTGTTCTCAACATAAAATTATTCCATGCAAGTTAAATTTAAGCAGAAAACTACATATAAATAAATGTGATAAATTCAAATAAAAAATTGGTATTTGCCAGCTTTTTTTATATTTAGCATCTATTATTTCTCCTCTAAAAACCATTAGATAAAAAAACTTAGAGAGAAAAAGTCAAACTAAAAGAGTCTTTTCATGGGGAGGAGCTCTTTTGTAAATAATGCACACTGTAATGAGATCCTTTTTTTTACTTTACATGAGAAGTTTTCATGGAAGTTATAATTCTAAAATGCTAAGAGATCTTACAGCCTTGGTAGATAAAATACAGCAACAGAAATTTAACTGCTCAAACCTCATGTTCCCTTATTAGCTGTGTGCTAGGATTTTAAGGGTCTAAGGCTGCTATAATGACACTGATGGCTATCTGCCCATCAACAAACTGGGGTGGGGGCACTTGGTATTTAGAAATCTCTTCCTTTTTTCCTGGTGCATACCAGTATTTTTCAATTGGTCATCAATAAATGGTGTCATATTTAGACACATCATTTGTATCATTCTACCATGCTACAGTCAATAGTATGATGGTGTACTATTCAGCCACACCTTTTGTTGTCACACAGCAGTAGTTCTGAGAATCCCATTTAAACAATCTCTCATGGTATAAATATTGTGATTTTTTAAGTACTACTTTTTTAAGTGCTACTTTTAGCAGATGTAAAAAAAAATAAAAAGTCAAATGAAGGCTGTTACTACTTCTGAAAACTTCACCCACTTTTATATAATCTGAGAAGAGTTACCTGAAACTACTTAATTCTCTTGGACATAAATCTAAAACCTGTACCTATGACAAAGCAAAGATTATTTCCCCTATTGAAGAAAAAACAAGGCAAAACAGAAGAGGAACCCACATGGGGCTTTCTTCCTTCTGTTTGAGCAGGCCAAAGCTTTCTAATTGCTAAAGCACAAACAGAAAATTTCAGAGTTTGAAGAAGCACACAAACCACAGATCCATCTCCTACTGCTTACAGAAAATGATGGAAAAGATGATTCCTTGCTATCTGAGTGCCTATGGCTTCCACTTCACCCCCAGAATGGGACGTGGGTGGGCTGGAGGGTGTGAGATGAACAAGCACCCATAGGAATGTTAGTGGAGAGAACATAGTGAAAGCAGGACCCAAAACTCCTGCTTAGATGCTGACATCTTGAGGGAGCACCACACGGAGGAAAGATGTGTGCCAGGGAGAGGAGTTTGCAGGAGTGAATGGAAAATTCGTAAGTGTTTTGGGATTCAGGGAGTCACTAACAGCTGGAACGCTGGTGAGAAGATTAGAAGGAATCTCACGTATTTGTTAGTGTTTGGATCTTATTTTAAATGTTCTCTGAAGGCATGACTGAAGAATTAAATTTCTTTCTGAATTCCTATTAGAGGCTGATACTGCTTTTTTATTTTTATTTTTTTAAAGATTTACTTATTTTAGAGAAAGAGAGAGAGAGCTTGGGGTGTGGAGGGGCAGGGGGAGAGAGAGTCCCAAGCAGACTCTACACTGAGCTTGGCGCTCAAAGAGGGGCTCAATCCCATGATCCTGAGATCATGGCCTAAGCCGAAACCAAGAGTTGGCTACTTAACCAAGTACACCACCCGGTGCCCCCTAAGACTGCTCTTTTTTAAACCTTGCAACATATCAGAAACTAAATCAAGTAGGTCCCTAGGATCAATAGCGTATAGTCATAAGCAGAAAGAGATGTTAGGAAAGAGAAGATACCTGTCTAATGAGTTGGTCTCATTGGTCACTATGGCCAATTAGGATAATGTCATTCATCCAAGGCACTTTTCCTTGCTTTCTAATAAATCCAGTTCATCTCCTGTAAGAATTATGCTCAGCAGCAGAGACTGATTCACTAACATGTATAAACACTGCTGCCCTCCTGCCATAAGAATTCCAGAACTTCTCTTTTCTTATAAACTTGTTCTCATAATAAAAGAATGCAAGGCCACATTTCTAATACAGAAAGAACTCTAATAAAATAGTTGTAGGGAGAAAAGGAAAGGTTGGTTGGGATTAGTGATAACATGACACTGTTCGACATTTCAAAGCAGTCTAGGGGACTTCTCTACTTATGACTGTGGAACATAGAAATCATAGCTGTCATTTGCAGTGTACTAGCTATGTGCCAAATTTGTGCTAATGGCATCACACAGGTTAACTCAGCCACTCTTCTCTGAATGAGGTAGGTCCTGCCAGGATCATTCTCATCTGACATGTGAAGAAATGAAGACACTGAGTGTTTAAGTGGCTAGTTCAAGTTCACACATTTGGTAAATGGCAGGGCCGGGATTCTGAGACCATATGCTCGCCCATCACATACGTTGCCTTTATTGACTTTAACAAAATGTCTGGCTAAGATTCCTGTTGGGCGTTCTTTATACTTACATATCCTGGCAATTAATATAACAACTGTATGTAAATAAGTGCTACAGAATTTGTTGAAAGATGTAATTGCTTTAAGTAGGCTTATTAGATCGGGTTTATTGCTACTACTTTACCAGATGAGGATGTTGATGTGGCTAGGTCCATGAATAACTAGCCAAAGTCATGTCTTAAAAGCAATTCTTTTTCCAATATTATGACTGAATTACAAAGGATTTAATTGTATAAATTAGACTGTGTTGTATTTGAAATGTATTTGAAAGGAATTTGAAGTCATACTTTGGTACTGTAGGTACTGCCCACCGCTGCATTCTTTATGACATGGTCCTCAGGATAGGGTCCATATATGTTTATTTTCTCCTAACATTTGTACCCACTGAGGAAGGTCAGCCTTTTCCTTCTGAATGCTCACTATAAAATGGACACACCTGCCCTCTGCCTTTGTGAAGAATGGCATTTCTTAGTAGGTGGGGAAGTCAGTTAATTCCCTGAATCTGAGACAGAAAGACTCCCTGGATAAAATAAAGTGAGGCTGTACCTTACCTGGGATTCTCCTTCCTTCTGACTGGTACGGACTCTCATCTCTGAGTGGTGAGGATTTTGTATTCCAGTACCAATGATACAGGCCAGTTAGGTTCTAGGCCTCTGCCATTTACACACCTCCTCTCCCCACTACCTCACCGCCCACATCATCATGACAGCCAATCCTAAAACTTAACCAATTCCATTGCAGCCAATTCCAAGAGTTTTCTGGTCCATTTCCTTGTTAGAAATGGCAGGACTAGGGAATACATGAGGGGAAGAGGCCATTTTGACTTGGAGTACAGACACAGGCAAAAATCAAGAGGCGATGGTTTCTAAGTTAGGGTCCTGTCAGGGCCTATGGAAAGAATTGGGGGAGGGGGTATAAACTTCGAAGGGAACAAAATGCACTTCTATTTTCACTAACTTTAGCTGACATTAATTATTTCCCTCAACCATCTCTGAAGACCACAAACCACAATTGTATTATCAGGACCTGTGACTTTGTCAGGTGACCTTTGTAGAACAGATAATTTCATATCATGGTTGTTGTAGAGGTCTCAAAATACCATATCCACACATCATTATTTTGTAATCAAAGTAGCTTCTAGACTAAGAGATTTTGTTGCTTAATGCGTTAAAACATAAGTATGGGCTTTTGTTTATATTTGGATAGCAATATTTAATATAATTGCTTCATTTTATAATTATATTTATTTGATGCATTTAAAGTTATTATTCTGGGGAACAAGTAAAAAGGTGAAGAATCTCTTCTAGAAAGTGATACTCTGGAGGAAAAAGGAGTAGAAAAATAAATGGAGGACGTTGCTTGCTTTTGGAAGTTAGTGCTGGACTCCTGGTACCTACACAGCTTGCCAGAGAAAGAGGTTCTGAGGGAAGCCAGCGTCACTGTCCAGACTGACATACGGTTGCTAACATATCTATTTTTAGCCTACCTCTAACATCACTTCATTGTACTCCTATCCATGAAATCTAAGGAGTCTGCACTTTCTTTGAAGACATAGTGTTGGAATCGTCACTTTGATTCCATCAATCATCAGGAGAGAAGGGTACCCATGTGGTTCTGAGGGGGAATAAGCAAGGAACCAAGTGTGGACCTTGATCTCTTCAAAACTGAGCAGGGGTTGAAAGATGAGGTCCGCAGTCTTTTAAAATAGAACGTCCAATGGACTGGAACGCCATTACTACAAGTTTGTCTTTTGATGTTTGCTCCCCGCTGATCATGCCTGGAAAACACTTCCTAGAAATCAGATGTGTCAGAAGGGGATGCTACCATGCTGATTTCACAGCACCGGGATCACACGGAGCCCTGAGACCCAGGGAGTTGCAGTAGGCTACCGCCTGCATGAGCTGAAAAAATATTTTTATTCAGATATTTGTTTTATCTTTTATTTCTATTACTATCTGCACTAAATAATACTGTCCTAGACAATGTTCAAAGAGTTAGCAACAGATTTCTTTGTTTTATGCCTTATATCTGTGATTTTAAGAAGTGTACAGCAGTTAAAACAATATATATTCCTTGTTCAGTCCAATGATCCTCTGATCTCACAGATATTGGAAGGTTTTCATGTAACTAGGCTTTTTAAAACGTGCATATATATCTATAACAAATATAACCCTAGTTGAGAAAACTGCCTTCCTATGTCCAGGAATGATGAAATCCTTAAATATTCTGATTATGATAATGAGCATTAACAGATATAATACTAAGGTGGTGTTAGTTTATATTTCATGGAGTTATTTGAATTTTGGAATAACTTTTTGGAAAAAGTTACACAATAATTTCTATTTTGTTTCTCCTAATTTTTGTATTATAAAGTACATTAATTAACTATATAAAAGGAAGAGCACAGAGGCAATCATTGTAGTTTACTTAATGAATTTATCGTCTAGGTATAAAAGATACAAAAAATAAAAGCTGTAAAAGTAAAGCTTTTCTTAATTGAAAGAATTATCCTCACCAGCTTTACTGAAGTCCTCTGTGCTTGACCTACTACAAATCATGATGATGCCAATCTCTAATAGATATCATCTATTTAATATTTTAATATTCCCATTGTTTTTGTTAGCACCACCTTGATTTTCCAGTTACCTGCTTTTATTGATGAAAATAAACCTCCCTTTAGTAACCTGGATCCCATCTTTTTACTATCATGAATTCCAAACTCTGTATATCTATCACTTTCAATCTTATCTGGATATAGAATGTGATTTTATTCCTCGAGCACAGTTTTCCTCTGTTGTCCCAGTGTTTAAATATCAAGGGATATTTTCTGATATTCCAAGTACTGTGCCAGACTCTGGAGTTATGGAGATATTTACCCACAGTCCTTTGCGAGGAAACAAACCATTATAATACCATGTGATAAATGCTATCACCCAGGTAAACCTAAAGTACTGATTTTGGGATGACTTTGCACAGGCCTGCCAGAGGGAATGATTCCTAAAATGATTTAAAATCATCAGTGGAAATTGGCCATTCAAGGACTATTTACTTATCCATCTGTTTATCACCAGCACCACATGATACTTGTCTCTAACATATAGTAGGTGCTCAATAAATGTGCAGCTGATTGCAGAATACAGAAAACATGGAATTTTTGGCAGCTGAACCTAATTACCTGGGTTTCAGTATAGATTGTAACTGATGAAAAAGTGCAGAAATGGGTTTAAAATGCACCAGGGGCTGTAAGATTACCTTCTCTGCCATACAAAGGCATTACACTTTTTTTTTTTTCTACAGTGAGATTTCAAACAGGGGGAGCATATCTGACTTACTTTTTATAAAGTCTAGTTGGACTTTTCACATAAGTTTAATCTTCTAATAAGTCTGGTAGTCCTTCTCCCAACTTATTAGAACATCTATATAGATTTAAAAAAAAAAATCAAACTTGACCACATGCTAAGACAGAAAACTTATTTCTCAGAAACTGCAAAAAATATCTACCCATATGACTAATGCAGCTGGATTGAGAGAAGTGATTGGTGGCCTACCTGTAACTTCAGTTACAAAAAATGCAGACTCAAACCAACAAAACAGATTAGGAAAGCACTATATTTTTTTTATCTCCTTTCTTGCTCAGAGATCCAAAGATTGTGCCAAGAACAAACCAAACAAATATCTAGAGTAGCCATCCCTACACTATGTCTACAACTCTGTCAACTCTACAACTGCTGTAGAGATTAAAAACATTATCCCCAGGCCTATCCTTTACTGTGCTACCCATTGTTCCATATTGTTTCAGAAATGGCAGTGTGGAACTCTTTACCTCTACTGTTTACAGAATGCTTAAAAAAAATCACTTATAAACTACACTACATTACCATCTCAGCATATTCAAAAGACTATATATTGTACAGGTGACATTTCAGACCATAGTGCAATACATCTAAACATTATTACCACAATTTTAAGGAAACAAGGATCTGGGACAAAATATAGATACATATTTAACTTTCTACATGAGCAATGGTTTTCTAAGAATTTAATTCTAAAAGAAAAGGTGATTACATTTAATATATATTGGCTGGATGCTTCTCTTTGCTCTCTAGCAGCATTTGTTTGCAGTTCAAAGCACTAATCACATTAATATTGACACTGGATGTGTCCATTCTGTATTCCCTTCCATTCTGTAAGCTTCTTAAGGATCACAAACTATGTATCTCTGATATCTACCTACTGTCTGTCACCTAGTGGATATCAATAAGTATTTCATACATAACTTTTTCTAATAGCACTAAACTTAAAAAAAGAACATTTGCAAACCAGTATGAAAACATTTCTCTAGTAGAAAACTGTTTAAATGTCCAAAATATTAAGATGTATGAATTGTTAATAAAATATTTCTAAATGTTTAGTCTCATTTCAAATAAAAATTAAAACTAAATACAAATTTTGCCTACCAAATTGGCAAATTGATATACATACTATTGCACAGAATGATGGTGTGAATGTAGATTTATTACAGCCTTCCTAGAATAATTATAAAAAGCAAAGAAGATATATTACCATGAATTCAAAACAAAAAATCCCCAAATAAAACCCAATCATGTTCTTTATAGCCCTGTAGATTACTAATGAATTCCAAATATACAATGTACAGGAAACAAGGGGAAATACAGATGAATGAAATCAAACAAGATTACTGAAAATAATCAATCCAGCCACAGACCAAAACCATATATTAATCTCTATGTTCTCCATTGTAGGAAACACTTGTATATAAAATATATCTGTTACGCTTGGTGATATGACAGACTTAATATAACTCCCTTATTCTTGAATATGATGTCATGTATTATTCTGAAAGCTTTCACTAAGGTCAAGGATGCAATACAGGTAGCAGATGTATTCTGTTAATATATGGACTATGTATATTAATATATTGTGTTAATATATAAATTCATATATATTCATATATCACATTTATGGTTTACACCATATGTGCTTTTATTACAAAAATATGTATTCATGTACTTCTATTTTTATCTACAATTTTTAAATTAAAAATAAATATTTACTTTTTATATATTCATATAATTGTAACCTATTATCTAATTATATGTGTATAAGAATTTTCAATAGTACTGGCAAATCTGTTCTTCATTTGACTTTATTGAAAATATCTTTATTTAAGTAGGCTTCTCCTGCAAATGTACAAAGGATTATTCTTTCATTCTAAAATTTCCTGAAATATTCATCAAAAATAAGGAATAGATGTTTGACTCTTAAGTACTTTGACATCTTTTAGGATGATCATTTGATTATTATTTTTAATATGTTTAAATGAGTTTGTTTGTTTGTTTTTTAAATGTTCTCTAAACTTAATCATTGCCTGCCTTCCTGGAGTAAATCCTACCTGATGAGGATGTTTTACTTTTTCAACAAATTGCTGATTCTGATTTGGTAGTATTTTCTCCAGTATTTTACACATATGTTCATGAGTGAGAGTTTGGTAGACAGGAACAGATTAGACGGATGCAGATAGACAATGTTTGCACACCTCCTTGTTTGGGTTTCTTTTGCTAGTTTCATGACCTCATATAATATTTTTGGAAACTCTGCATTTTTTTCCGATGTTCTGTCACTGCTTAAAATAACAGAAATGGGTACCAGGGGCCTACTGCTAATGGGTAAGATGTTTCTTTTAAAAAGGGTGAAAATGTTCTAAAATTAGCTTATGGAGATATTTGCACAACTGTGTAAATACAAAACCATGGAATTGTACCCTTTAACCATGTGAACTTTATGGCATGTAAATATTACATTTCAATAAGGTTGTTTTAAAAAGTATTATTTCTTGTAGATTTAATAGACTTCTCCATACAAATGTCTTTTCCTAGTGAATTTCTTATCAAATTTTCAATTTGTATAAAATTTTACCAATTTGATATATTTTGTTCATCTGTATTTGTGTCTTTTATCTCTTTCTTAATATCAATACTGCCTTTCTGTCTTTGTTTATATTTTAAAAAGATTTTCTTTAGTAGCCTTTTCAAGTAAACTTTTTTCCAAGTCTACCTCAGGTGAGTTTCCATTTCACTAAGTTTTTTTTTTCTATTTATTTCCTAATTTTTATTTATGTTGGATTATCCTGCTCTTTTTCTAGCTTCTGGCTTAAATTTGCATATGTAGGAAAAAACAATGAAAATAAAAGGATTAAATTAAAACTATGGTATAGTTGGCTTATTGGTGATTCTAATTTTTACCATCAGCTTTTCTATGTTCCAGATGTTATCTAGAATCAGCACGCATCACTGCTATAAACAAAAAAGAACCACTATATATATCATTTATATGAAAACAGAATTGGTAGGTAGAAGAATTCACCATAGGGCGTTTGATTCATAGGTAACTTTCAAAATATTTGTGACATGGCAGTTTAAGTGAACCTGTGTTAAAATGCAAATTCGCTATTTTTCATTATCAAATAATATGTGCATAATGTGTCCTCTTACTTTGTCCTTAATTCAACCATGATTATAGGAAAATTTTATTTTTCTCTTCTCTTCTATATTCCTTGGATATATATGCATAAATGTATAAATTATTTGTCTTTTATAATCAGAATAAGATCCACAAATAGATTTTTAAAATTTTGGTTAGAAGTGCATTTGCCTCCTAGAAGGAATTAATCATGTTTTCAAATGCTATTACTATAAAAGGGTGACCTCATTAAATATTAAATACAAAGGTTGTATTTTTAATTGAGGAATTCCTGTGAAGTCTAGAGAGGAGAGCATGACTCATACTGTGGCCCAAATAGATTCCTCCATATTTTTATTGAGTTGAAGAAATCAGAATATATGAAAGGTAGATCATTCAAGATCCTGGGAAGTTGTCAGATAACAGCAATTTTTCTTAGGAAGATTAATGGATCTCCCGGTTTAAATGTGTGATTTCTCTGCCAGATGGTTCCTCATCTGCTCCTTCAGCCTGCACCCATTTCCTATATCTGCCTTTGATAGTCCCATATGGTTCCACACTCACAAGTTGGGTATGGATTGAGGATGGAGATATTTGGGGACATTACTAGGTAATTTTACTGAAAGCCACTATTATATATATATTTTTATCATAATGCCCATGTATCAAAAGGGCTGCTTTCAAGTAGTTAACTCAAATAAAAAGGGATCTGCCAATTCAATATCAATATTAAAATAAAACTTTAGGTGACTGATGCAAACCTCTAGGTGAGAAATGAGGAGGACTGATCTAATGCCACAATGACCCAAGTGTCAGAGCAGGAATTAGTGTTGAGAACAAGGGAAACCTGACAGGTTTGGTAATGGCTTAGAGATCATATTGGCTATGATGGGCTAGATATCCTGGTCAATGATGCCTAACAGGTTTCTGTCTTAGCAGACAGGTTCTCTGAAAATTTTTTTATATCCAACATTATAAATGCAGAAACAAACAGTAGACATAAAATAGTAAGATCAGTTACACAATGTTTGAATTTATATAGTGAATGTGGGTTGAAGTGACTGGTAGATAGGTAGATATTTAGTCTGGAGATCAGGAAAGTATTATGGACTGGAAATACGAACACAGTCTAATCAAAACACTGTCATAAATGAAATTGTTGGGGTAGACTAGCTGAGCCATGGTGAATGAATAGAGTGAGAAGAAAAATTCCAAGTGGAAATCTTGGGAAATACAAAAAAGGACTTTGAAGCACACACAGAAATTGCACAGTAGAAATAGAAAGGCATGTTCTCCTTCGTTCTTTATTTTTTCTCCTATCAATCTTTCTTTTGTGACATCTCTGGGAGACCACATATATGCACTTAAGAGCAAGGACTCTATCTTGCTTTTCTTGATATCATGGCACTGAACTAAGTGCCTCCATTTCAATATGGTTGTGTTGAAATTGCTGACATATTAATCTCTTCCTTTAAATTTCAAGTTAATTTCACTCAAGATTTTTAAGAGGGTTTTGTGGAACCCTCTCAAATGTGGAACACTGCTCAAATTCTTAAAATTAAATAAAGATTCTAGTTAAAGAATTTTGGGAGATATTGTGTATTATTTCACTTTTTGGAGAATTCTTAATATACATTAGCATAGAAAAATCTCAGAGAAAGTCTGAATCATTTAAGATTTTGAAGTAATGCATAGTAGTATCTTATAGTACAAGTTAGAAAATTATAAACTTTTTGAACACCTAAAAAAGTATTTTTAGTTTGTCCTTCATGGAAAGTCTCAAGACATTTACTTGACTTTCTCCCACCAACTGATCTACATTTTGATTAATTTTGTATTCCCATGGAGGGCTTCCTAGTTTCATTTTTTTGTTGTTGTTGTTTGTTCTTCTCACATTATTCTTGCACAGGCAGTCTGTATGTTACACCTCCTACCTCCTACTGTTTCTTAACACCAAATGAGTTTAACATCTAGACTTCATCTCAAGATCCCTTATGTTTCACCCCAGTGAAGAAATTTTCATGCTCTGCCATGCCAAATCTAAATCAAAATCAAAACAGATTGCTTTCTTCATGTCTTCACACTAAGCCTATGTCTTAGTCTTTGTAGCTCTGTAGTTGAAGGTGTGTTCCTATGTGATAGTAAATATGGCAGCTCTCTGTTCTTGAAAAGAAAATGACTTTGGAAAAATATCTTGGTGGATAATCACCTCAAGTTTTGTCTTTATTCAAGAGGGTCTTGTCTTTTTGAAGTTCCAATTTAATCTAATTCTGACTTTTAAGAACTTAGAAGGCTTTGAGAGCTCAATTTTTATTTAGTTTTTTTTTAAATGTGTTTGTATTGCCAGTGTTTTGGGATTATTACCATAGTTTGGATGAGAAAGGGACACACAACTTTTAATCTACCATATACGGGGCTATTTTGTGTACTTCAGTCCATTAACTCTGATTCAGAATGCAGTGAAATTCTTTTTGTTTGAGAATGCAAAGAATCCTACAATCAGTGTTCATTTTTTTTTCTTTATTTGTTGACTGTCTGGTCCTGGGAACATGAAGATGAATATCATACTAATAACACAAAATATAAAATGCAGTATCAGTATCATTTTTTGGACATACTGTGTTCAACTTAGAGCTAAAGCACTATTTGATCATTTTCCAAGAGTAGATCTGTAACATCTGTAAAGACATTAATCACCTGACTTTATTTAGTTGATCTCAAAAGCAAAAACAAAATAAAAGAAAAACAGGAGCATGTGTGTTTTTCCTCTCTCACTGTCTAAAATATTGCCAGGATAATGATCATGCTGTTCATGCTGCTGCTGTTGATAATGATATATACTTATTGATATTTTCTTTCTAAGTGCCAGAAAGCAAGTTGTTTTTACATAAAATGAAATGCATGAATTTTAAGTGTGCATTTACTGAGTTTTGACAAATGCATACACTTATAACCTAAACCCCAATCAAGATACAGATCCCAAACAAGTTTTTAACAATGCACTTTACAAGTCTCTATAAACAGTATTGCATCTCCCCTTGGAACATGCTACTTGACATATACTTCTTTACTTTTGGTCTCTGGATCCTAACAAAAGAGGATGATTTGGACATCAGTTATTGCTGTAATTTGGCAAAATTAATTTATAGTACAGTTTTGGCTCCATATATGCCATAAACTTTATAGATATTTCTACTTTTAAGAATGACAGAAGTGGGGCGCCTGGATGGCTCAGTCCTTAAGCGTCTGCCTTCAGCTCAGGTCATGATCCCAGAGTTCTAGGGTCCAGCCCTGCATTGGGCTCCCTGCTCAGCAGGAAGCCTGCTTCTCTGTCTCCCAACTCCCCCTGCTTGTGTTGCCTCTCTTGCTGTCTCTCTCTCTCTTTATATAAATAAAATCTTAAAAAAAAAAAAAGACAGACGTATTACCAGAGACATATATACTGAATAGAGAAAATATATTTCTTCAGGTTTGAAGAACTCAATCCTTTGGAATAATTTAATAGGTAGTAACAGGTTGATTACTTGGATAAAAATGTTTTCTACTTCTTAGAATATATTAGTAATGTACACTGGTAAGATTTTTATATGTTTATTTTTAAACAATAATTCTATTATTGGAATAAAATAACATATAAATGGATATATATACCTATTCAAATAATATGTAAAGTAACTGGAAACTAATTACAGGTAAAGATAAGAAATATCACAACCTCTAGATTTAAACTGCTGAAAATCAAAACACTAAAAATAAAAACACTTTCCTTTTTTCCTTCAAAGAACAGATATTTCTGGCTTAAAGAACAAGGAAAATATTTAGTATAATTGCACTGTAGTTGGCAGTGATACTTGATGTTATAGAAAAATAGCTGTATCAACCTTCAACAACCAAAACATATAAAAAAAAAATATTTTAGTAAAAAACAAACAAAACCAAAACCAAAAAAACTGCTCCTTCTCACCCCCATGTTGCCAAAAGAACTTATTCGGCAAAGAATTATTTTATCACTTTAAATCAGAAAATCAAAATGAGCAAAAAGCAAGCTACTTGAGAATGTAAAATGGAAGATACTTGGTCCTGTAAGAGATTTAATTTTATCTTTGACTGCTAATGAGCAATAAGTTCTAGCTAAGACTTGTTCGTTGGGAGGGGACATTGTTCACATTTGCTCATCATTCACGATCCATAAATACTAATGCATGATGGTGATCCATACAAACATAAAGTCATTTCAATTCCAGAAAGTGGCATGAGATGTAGTGAACAATACAGACAAACTCTAAATTGATTTGGCTTTGATTCAAGGTCTCTGAACAGAGCTGAACTGTGCCTTCGAACCCATAGAGAGAACAGCTTGTGAAGAGGTGGACTCCAATTAGCTTTTCTTCAATGAGAATTTTTAATTTTAGTCAGAGAGAATACTTTTAAGCAGGGCTTCCTCAAGAAATAAAGATCATTTATAACCTACATTGTCAGAAAAGTAAATTTTCTGACTCTGTTAGCATGATAAGTAACTAAACCACATAGAAATGAGCTATAGTACAGTAGTTCTAGTTTTATGTACTATTTTTATGGACCTGACATGTTGAGTGGGAAACAAGCATAGTGCTCCTATCTTGTAGTATCGGCCTTACTCAAAAAAGCTCATAATTTGGAGAGGTCCCGTTAGTTACCAATTCATTTATTTTACCATCTAGTAAGGCAGTTTTACTGTTGTTGTTGTTGTTTTTTTTTTTTTTGAAAATGACATTCATTTTTTTCATTATCATTTTAGATACAGTAAGAAAAATAGTGAGCATTAGTTTAAGACGGCTTTTTGGATGCATATTTTATTATCTATTTTATTTTATTGTTTTTATTTAAATTCCAGTTAACATACAGTTTAATATTAGCTTCAGGTACACAGAACAGTGATCCCTACTTCCATACAGCCCCTGGTGCTCATCAGGACCAGTGCCCTCTCTAATCCCCAACACCTATGTCACCCATCCCCCCACCTACCCTCCTTTCTGGTAAACATGAGTTTGTTCTCTATGGTTAAGAGTCTGTTTTGTTTTTTGTTTTTTGGGGGTTTTTTTGCCTTGCCTCTCTTGTTTTTTCCCCTTTGTTTGTTTGGTTTCTTAAATTCCTCATATGAGTGAAATCATGTGGTATTTTTTTTCTAACTGACTTATTTTGCCTAGCAGAATACTCTGTAGCTCTGTCTGCATGGTTGCAAATGGCAAGATTTCATTATTTTTTATGGCTGAGTAATATTCCTGTGTGTGTGTACACATATATACTACATCTTCTATATTCATTTATCAGACAATGGACACTTGGGCTATTTTTGTAGTTTGGTTAGTATAATAATACAGCTATAAACATTGGGGCTCATGCATCCCTTTGGATTAGCATTTTTGTATTCTTTGGGTAAATACCTAATAGTGCAATTATCTGCTGTAAATGCTTATTTCTAAATTTCATTTATTATGTTGTGACTGCCCTCACTCTCAGCACTTTGTAATTTGAAAAAATGATTCTATATTGATAAAATAGACAAAGAAATAAAACCAAGAAATAATAATTCCTAGAAAAATCGTGGAAATAATATAAGGTATAGAGATCATGCCATGTGAAAAGGAAAACTGAGGATCTTTTGTATTTTTTTTTTTTAAGAAAGCTGTGACCGGTCACCCTTTCCACAGGGAAGTTTGTATATATTTGCCTTAAAACATGATAAATCTTATACATAATAAGTATTTTTAAACATTGTATTTGTTTTTAAGAACTTTTGTTGGTGAAATTTGACAAACAAAAGAGGAAGGCTTGGAGATTTTCTTTCAATAAAATATACAGTATTATTTGGCAGAGCTTAAAATGAATATTTCACACATTTATATATAACTTTTATAAATATATATGATATACTATATATATTTATATAATTTATATATCTTAATTATAGCAGAATGGCCCAGTATATTAAATCATTCAAGTCACTTTGATAGCTCTGATTCTATAGTTCTTGCTTGGTGTATTTGCTTTTAGTATTTGATTTAAAAAACGACATTGTCATTTTAATAATTATAAATTATTAAGTGGATTATAGTCAATTTTTACATTCAGTATGAAGAAAATAATTGCAATAACAATAATTTGTTTCTTTTTGTATTTTTTTAACAAAAAATCATTTCACATTATCAACAAAGAATTATAAATAGAATACAAAGATTTTCACAATGACTTTTATGCCCTGTAGCCTGGAGGCAGGTTTAACTGCTAAATTGCTATATCGATTATAGAAAAGAATAGACATTCAAAGGTTGGCTGTCTGGGGCTGCCCTATCAGAACATGATTAATTTATCCAGTCAGAGGGTTGGCAAGTTCACCATGTGTAAAAACAGAATTCCTTTTAAACTCTGCTATTTTATTCCCAGCAGCTCATTTTTGAGTTTCTCTGGTGATATCAGTGAGTCACTGAAGGAAACTGGTCTTCCTTCCACATCTGCCTCCAGTGACTAAGACAGCTGAGAATAAGCAGGTAAAAATTCCCCAAGTGTCAGCATTGACCTGCAGGACTTATTATCAGGTCACTTTCCAAATAGCAGGCAATTTTGAGTAATGTCATTCAAACAAACAAACAAAAATCTTTCCTTAAAGTTAAATTTCCCTCTAAAGCACTTAGAACTAATACTTTCTTTGATTCCATTTTATGCTTATTATTATTTTAGGCCATCTACCTCTCCTCTTTTTTCCTTGAGAAATCACAACTCATTTTCATTCACACGAACATTTTCCTCTCAATCTAAATGCTTTCGTATTTTCTCATTAAAAAAAAAAAAACACCAACATCAATTTATGTCTCCCTGGATGTAAATACACCTAGGATCATCAGGCTAGATTACCTTTGAAATGAGAAATTTCTAGACTCTCAATGAGAAATTACATTGTTTTCCCTCTCCATTTACATAATGAAAAAAATTTCATGATCGGATAATCCTAAAACAAATTTTTTAAAAATGTTTGAATGATAGGGAAATGAAATTTCCTTCAAGTTAGTGATTTCAGTTCACACAATTAATGTAACCTTCCTCCTAAAAGTTCATTAATTGATTTTAAAAAAGGATTAAAAAAGTCAATTCTGCTTCAGTACTAGGAAAACATAAAATTTGTGAGGAACTGCTTCAAAAGAACCAAACAGAAGGGAGAACCAAATAGCTCATTCATTATTCAACACGTGGGTCACCAAACCAAACCAAACCAAACAAACAAAACACCTTTAGGATGTGAGATGGATATAAGCTGAGAAAAAAACAAAAACAAGATCAGAAGATAAAAAAATCAACAACAATAATGTCCAAATTCTATCACTTAAGAAATTGTCATATAGATATTTCCCTCTGTTCTATTCTGGTAAGAGGGTAAATTTAAATGTTCCTTGAGTATTGATAAGCTCTTTATGAGACAACCCCAGAAATGGGTCTTTAGTTTTAAAAACGTTAAGAAAACACTCTTTTATGAAATGTCAATGTGTTTCCCAAGAGTCCCTGTGGCTGTAGAAACTGAGTTTGTTTCCAGGTTTTAGTTCCTGGCAAACACCCGCTTACTCTTTAATGTCACAACAAGGACATGTGGTTATGGGAATACTAAGCAAGGCTACCAAGGGAACTCAACACTCTGAAAAACTGAGGTAAACCTAGAGTACCTTTCTTCCAATCCAGCTGGGTGTAACTGATGGTTGGCATTAGTCAGTATGGCCAAGTAACTTGCTCATCTCTACTTCGATACATGTTCACTACATCAAAAGTACTTCTGTCTGACATTTTGAAATTTAAGTTTGGCAATCTAGGTTAAAAAAAAAAAAAGCAAAACAAAACACTCAGCAACCTAAGAATAGCTCATATCTTCATGTGGATATAGGAACCGATACATCTAGGGCTTTAAATACACATATGAGCTGTATTTTTATGCTGCAAAGTAAATTGCAATTTGTTTGAAAGAGAATACTGGGGGTGCGGTGCCTGGTGGCTCAGCCCTTTAGGCATACTATTCCTAGTTTAACTTGAGTCAGGATCTCAGGGTCCTCAGATTGAGCTGCATACGCCACCCCACCCGCTAAGCCCCTGGGCCAAGGTCTGGCCTGGGGCTCCTGGCTTAGCTCTGAGTCCTCCCTCTCGCCCCTCTCCCCTCCCCCCACTCATGCTCACAGCCCTGTTTGCTCTCATATGCTCTCTCTAAAATAAATAAACAAAATCTTAAAAAAAAACACTGGAGAGTTTTATGCCAATTAAAAAATATATGGAAGCAGTCTTAGCATCTCTTTGGAGGTTGTTCAAGTAAAATACACTGAAAAAGGCAAATTTAAATAAATTTTAGTTTAGTCAAAAAAATGAAAAGGCAAACTATCACCTGATACTAAGATGTCCATATAAATTTTTTACCCTTTTCCTGATGAGAATTATAGGAGGTTCTTTTAATCATTATACTGGCGAAATAATAATTAACCTGGACTGTCCAATGCAAACCAGGATATATGGTCTACCTATTTAATGGGAAACATAAAGATAGCGAATTTTTTTTCTTCTATACAATTAGTAAGAATAAGTTGATGAAAGAGGTATAAATCTGGGGCAAAAAATCACTTTATATACTCTAAATATATTTGTAACATATATTAAACAAGTAGGCTTTCAAAGCAATAATGTATCTTCTAAAAAGCTATTAAAGTATTTTCACCTTAAACACATAATTTAATAGTCTCAATAGTTGCTGATGAAAGTAGCTTAAGAATTACTATTCCAATGTTACACACAAAGAACCCAGGGAGAAAAAAATATATATATAAGTTCAAATGCTCATTCAGATATTTGGTAACTGAGCAAGGCAGGGCTAAGACACTTTATACTTAAATTGACACTCCCTACCACATCATACTTTAAAAATGTTTTTATCTGAAAGCTTATTAATTTTTATAAATGGAATTAGAAATAAATACAGGGAATATAAATCTAAAGATCCACCCATTGTTGTAGTGCACACTATAAAAGTACAGATGTTGAGTCTACTGGAAACTATGGTGTAGGTTTTAAAACCATGGACTTAGGCAGGTCTGGATTTGGTCTTGTTACTATCACACCAGCTGTGTGATCAATAGCCATAGATCATAAAATTTAACCGCAGACTGACATCAGTTTCAAGGGAATGATCAAGGCATTTACTCCTAAGATTGTGGTGAAGATGAAAGGATGAACAAAGTGAACAAAAACACAGGGTCAGACACACTGTAAATGCTCAATAAACATTGAGCAATTAGCCAATATTATGTAATATTAGCCAATTTTATGTAATAAAATTACATTATTAGCCAATATTATGTAATAAGTGCATATTTTGCCATTTATTTATTTTTCTCCTTTTGATTGAAATATAACATGCAAAGTATGGAAATATTAAACCCTCTGAGAGAAATAGAGGAGAACCTAAAGAAATGGAGGGATGATTTGTTCATGAATTGGAATACTCAATACTGTCAGGTTAGTTCTTACTACATTGATCTACAGAGTTAATGCAATCCCATTCAAAATCAGAGCAGGTGTTTTTCCTTGTGTGTTAATTTTTGTTATGAAAATTGAATGAATTAATTCTATCATTTATGAAATGCAAAGAATTAAGTACCGTGAAGACAATCTTTACTAAATATAATAAAGTTGGAGAACTTATACATCTGATATAAAGATTTATTATTTATTTAACAGTAGTCAAGCAACATGTTTTTGGTGTAAGATGAGAGAAATAAGTCAGTGGAACAGAATACAGTGCAGAGACTGACCCGCAAATATTTAATCATTTGATTAGAAGTAAATATGCCACTGAAATAGTGACAAATTAATGTATATATGATAAATGGGATTGGACCATTGGATGAGGTTAAAAATATAAAATAAACCTTGATTTCTTATTTATAGGACACAGAAATGAATTATATACGGATTTATAGGCAAATAGATGTAATACAAAGAAACCTAGAAAAAAAGCATAGAATATATTCATGATCTTGGAATGGGCCAATGACATTCTTCAAAAACACTACCCTTAAAGGAAAAGTATGATGAATTAGACCTATTAAAATTAAGAACTTCTGTTCATGAAAAGACACCATTAGGAAATATTAACAATATAATTCATACCTAAAATAAGAAAAAAGTAGAAACTCCAATAAAGTTGAGCAAAATGAACTTAACAGGCATACCACCAAAAAAGAAATATTCAAATAACCAATGTATTAACTTTATATTCATGTAATACATCGATGATTTTGTTTCTTGAATTGTATCTTTTTATTCCATCTAAATTTGGGCTTTTAAATTATTATTTTCTCCATAAAAATAATATATTTGCTACATACTATTTCAAAAACACTTGAAAGTAATACACAGACCAAAACAATCCATTATGGCCCACCCTGCCAAACACCGTGGTAATTCATTAAGGATTCAACATCTACATCTTCCTGTACCATCTTCCAGGCATTTAAGAAACATTTAAAATATATACTTGTGGTCACTAACAAATTTTATGTTTTATTTTTTATTCAATGTTATGACCTCAGGATTTCTTTATAGTATCCTATAATATTCATAAATATTATTTTAGTAATGCCATAAATCACCATAAGTGTAGGTCCTTATTTATTTGAATCTCCATCTACTATTTTTTTTTATTTGAGAGAGATAGAAGGAGGGAGGGAAGGAGAGAGAAAGAGAGAGAGAGAGGTAGCACAAATAGTGTGCAGGGGGGAGGTGCAGAGTGAGAGGGAGAGAATCTCAAGTAGACTCCCTGATAAGCAGGAACATCCCCCCGCCACCCCGCACTGCCAAGGGGCTTGGTCTCAGGACCCTGAGATCATAACCTGAGCCCAAATCAAGAGTCAGACACTGAACTGAGCTACCCAGGAGCCCCTCTTCATCTATTTCTAATATAGGATTCAAAAGTTTTTATGAGTGTTTGTGCAAGTCTCCACCTTTATATTTTAAAACCAGCTTATCTGGTCTAATGATGTCTGAAGAGAGCTTCATGAGCTGGAATTCCCTATCGGCTACCTACTGTGCTTCATCTAACTGGACACAAGTAATCACTCCATTATAGTCTTTAAATAAAAGGTCTTTTCTTCCACCAAACATCCCTCCTTTTTTCCTCCCTCATCAATCAAATCTACTACTTCTGAACTGGCCAAATTGCAAATGGTCTGGCCATTCCAAAAACAGGCTAATAAAATCAACTAAATAAAATACCCCAAATATTTGCAAATGGGTCAAATTTCATAGATATAAATTACATCAACTTTAAATGCAATTTTACGTGGCATTACTAAATACCAATAAGAAAGTCACCTATATTTTCACAGCCCCATCACCAAACAGTAATATTTCTTTTGTAAAACAAGTTACACTTTAATTCACAATTCCTGATTATACTTATTTACAGAACCACTCTTATCTTAGTCATTTTTGTATTCATCCTACATTCTAACACATACCTCATATAGTTAGGGAGATACTCAACAACTGTTTTTCTGTGTGTGTTAAAAGAAGAGAAAACAGCCACCTCACACTTTTGCCTAAAATGGTTTTCTTCAACTAAGCTTTCATATTATTAGTGATGATGCTTTCCGTATTTGTATTGATTAATAGATATCAGCATGCTGGAGAGTTTATTTTGTTTAATGCATGCCAACATAACATTATTCTAGTTTCTAGAGTGTGACAAGGCCCCAATAATCCATAAACTATTACATAATGAATATGAACATCAATGCTATTTAATCCAAAATAGATGCTGTTACATCCTTAAAAATACACTCTGGGAGAAAAGATGTTTCTCTATAATCTAGAAAATTCACCAAAGAGTATTACTATCAGCTATCTTTCAAAAACATTTTACTTTTCTGCTCTTTTGATGAAAGACTAAATTTACACAGATGAATTAGGGAATTAAAGGACAGTAAATGACAATCAATTTTGACCTGCATCCTTCCAAATATAGAAAGAGAAAGCAATACAGAAGATGCCATACAAATGTCATATGGAAAGTAAGGGGCATACAGAGAGGTAACAGCATTGCTTAGAGAGGGGAGTAAAACAGGCTACTCATGAGGAAACCAAGGGAGGGAGGGAAGGTGGAAGGAAGGAAGGAAGGAAGGAAAAGGTGAAGAGAAACAGAAGGAAGAGAGAGAGGAACGGATGAAAGGAAAGAAGGGAGGAAGGAAAATAAAGAAAAAGAAGGGAGGGGAAGGAGGGAAGGTAGGGGACTGGGGAGCTGAGGGAGGGAAGGGAAAAGCTGGAGAGAAGAGTAGATGATCCATTTTAAAATATGAAATGCAGTTGCTCTAAATAGACTCATTTGGGAAATAAGTTATTTGGTTAGTTAGCCTGGTATAATGGAATTAGCATCAGATTGGGAGTCGAATTATTTTAGTTCTACTTCTAAATACATCACCAGCTGCCAGTGTAATTTTAGACAAATATCGTAAGTCTCTTATTTTGAAAATTTAAACATTCAGACTAGCATCTTTCAAGTCCCTTCCAGCCTCAAAACCCTATGCTTTCAAATATTTCCACAGTAAGGGACAAATTAAGGAAAATAAGAAACAACTGAGACAATGTTGTCTCAAATCAGAGAGATTTTGTCTTCATAATCATCTGGACTTCTCAAATGCCTTCCTTCTACAACATATGCAAACTTTGTACATTAGGGTTTGTTTGACCGTAGAGTTTGGAATGAGCTCCTCACTTGGTGTGTCCGCAATGAGGCATGGAGATGGATAATATACTCATAGGCTGGCATGATTCTGACATTCATTACCAAAGATGCCACTGTTTATGATATTGTGGAGAGCTGTAATGCACTAGTACACCTCAGAGACTGGTTGTAAATTTCTATTAGGCAATCAGGGAGATGATGATAAACACTACTTGAAAGAAGCTAGTGACATGAACATATTTTACCAGATGCCTGGACTACAAGAATTCAGATAAGCCTGTGCATATGTTTAGCTCTGGCAGAATTTATACTCGGTGAGTTGATCAAATCACATAAGAATCAAGACTCCTTGAAGAAGTCGGTTGTCTACTTTTACTGATCACTTGAGTTATATATGGTGCAGTTAGAGCTGCCTTTGAAATGAAAAGTATTTATTTAAGCCACAGCTAAAAAGGTTGTTTTCAGGAACCTTTCAACCACAATTTCAATTATTTCCTGGCATGATAAATTTTCTTCCGCAGATACTTTGCCAACACACTCCTGTGTATCAGTACTTGAAAAATGGCTTAATTTTTTAACTTTGAAATAAGCATTCAGCTATTTGCATTTAAAAGATTGTGCACAAGTTGCTAAAACATAATGTAAATGAATACCTTTCTTCTTACTGCTTTGGAGATGGAATTTTAAATGTGATAGTTCTTGGAACACCCTTAATTGTAAGCCAAAAACAGGGAGACCTAAATCTTTTCAAAGCTAACAACTGTAACATACCTTGGTTCATGTTTTCTCTGATAAATATGCACAAAGTAGATTTAGAAAATGCCAAGAGATAAGAACTTAAAAAGAATTACACACACACACACACATGCACACACAAATAAGCCTGCATAAAAAGGTAAAAATGTTAAAATTTGATTTGATTGCAGGTGTTTTTCTATGATTAAAATATACCAAATTTTAAAATTATATATATATATGTGTACACACACACACACACACACACACACACACACACACACACAGAGGCTTTTGTTTTTTTTTTAATTAACTTTATACCAAGAGAATTTCTTCATTAAATATTCTTCCAAACCAGGATATCAGGGATTACACCATATTATATTTGTAGATATGCTATAATTTAATAATTTCTCTGCCTGAGAGCACTTATTTCTAATTTTTATCATTATAAATAATGCTAACATGAAAATCTTTGCTCATAAACTTTCTTTTATTCTCTGGTTCTTCCCTCAAGCTGGACACCTAGAATATAATTACAAGATCAAATGGTATGCCCTTTCTCAGTGCTATTGGTATGAATTACTAGATCGCTTTCAGATCCAGTAGGTGTGTGAGAGGTCTCTAAATAGTCTGCAACAAAAAAGTATGTTAATTTGGTTAAAAAATTGTGTTGTTCAAATTTGTTTTCTTTTTATTAGTTGTGGGGTTAACATTGGGTTACTTTTTATTGTTACATAATGTTTAATTCATATTTATGTATCTGTGTACATATTTGGCATTTATGAAAACTATTAACTTCTCATTGGAGATGTATCTGACATAAAAAGTTGGGTACTATGGTCAAATGATTTAAAAATGCTATATTGTGCTATCTTGCTTAGAGAATAATAATAAACACTGGTGTATAAAAGATTCAGAGATAATGCACCATAAATCAACTTGTCGAACTTTATTTGGTACAAAGATAACCCAGTGCATTTTAATATTAGTCCCTTTTCCATATAGTAATTATAAATATCTGGTAATAATGCCAAAGAAAATCAGTCAGAGAAAGACAAATACCGTATGTCACTCATATGTGGAATTTCAGAAACAAAAAAAAGAGCAAAGGGAAAAAGAGAGAAACCAAAAAACAGATTCAACTATTGAGAACAAACTGATGTTTACCAGAGGGGAGGTGGGGTGGGTGAAATCAGGCGATGGGGATTAAGAACTACACTTGTACTGATGAGCACTGGGTGATGTGCGCAATTGTTGAATCACTATATTTTACGCTTGAAACTAATGTAACACTGTACATTAACTACACAGGAATTACAATTTTTTAAAAAAAGACAAAGATCCTGGTGAGCTAATGTCCATAAAAAACATTCTGGAAATTTCCTATTAAGTATATCAGCTCCTTGTCATATTTCTGCAAATTTTCTCTCCCATGTTTGCCTCTTAATACATACTTTGTTTAAAATCACCATGATTATCAATACTCCACTCTAGTGAATTCAGTCTTTCTACTGTCCTCACTCTTGCTATATTAATTCCAAATTCCATACCTTTGCTCACAGGTTATATCTCTAATACACAAGTACAAAGAAATGTGGTATTTAAGTGTGAAATTTGGAAAGGACACAGTTATTTGTCTTTCATGATGTTATCAAAAGAAACTACCATTTATCTTCATGTGTTCACTCCCACTTTTCTTCAAGGCTTTTGTTGTTGTTGCTCTCTGGGATAACAGATGAGTTGGGTGTGTGTGTGTGTGTGTGTGTGTGTGTACATACGTATGATTAATAAAGGATATATAGGAAGTATGGTTTGACTAAATTTTCTTCTGTTGAGTGCTCACACTTTCTAACCCAGCACAGTACATATCACTTGGTAAGTTCATTGTACCTGACAAATTGTTTTCATCTCTCTCTGAATTTCTCCCTCACACATCTGTAAGCAACTTGAATACAGAGACAGGCTTCCTTTCTCTCTCTTCCTGCATTTTTTTCCTGCAGAACCTGCCCTCTCTACGGCAGCAATGCATGCCAGAGGATCCTCCCCACCCATGTGTGTGCCTGGCTGGAGAAGAAGTGAACTTCTCACTCCGATCCAGGCAATCCATTTGCCAGGGAATAAAAATTCAATTTCTTGTCCTTCAGATATCATTGAAAAACTTAGAAACCAGAGTCAGTTATGAGTAGGCATTTGAAAAGACATAAAAATGCAGGCCTGAGACCATATCATGGCAAACCAAAGCAGTGGACAGAGTTAAGTTATTGGCAAAGAGGAGGACATAGATGAAGAGAGTGATTGGTTAGGAAAAACAACAATTCAGACATGAAAAACATGAAGATCCCAAAAGGAATGATGAGGAGAGTAGCCACCAGTTCTCATTATCTTCCCATTCCTCCGCTTAAGACACTATAAGGCACATCTATGTTCCTGGCCATAGTAGTTCATGTGATTTCCCAGAAGTATTCAATAGCAACCCTTTAAAATTAGTCTAATTTGGGCGCCTGGGTGGCTCAGTTGGTTAAGCGACTGCCTTCGGCTCAGGTCACGATCCTGGAGTCCCAGGATCGAGTCCCGCATCGGGCTCCCTGCTCAGCGGGGAGTCTGCTTCTCCCTCTGACCTTCTTCCCTCTCATGCTCTCTCTCTACCATTCTCTCTCTCTCTCAATAAATAAATAAAAATCTTTAAAAAAAATAAAAAAATAAAATAAAATTAGTCTAATTTGACTTTCTAATCTTTGCAATTTAATGAGTTTTGACTAGAATTCTACCAATATCTTACCTGACTTTGTAGCCTTTGCATCAGAGAAGGATTCACTCGAAGAATGAGAACATGACTGAATGCATAGGTAGCTTTGGATGTTCAGTTGAAAAACATGGCGTATGTCCTTAAATCTCTAGATGTGTATGTATTTCCCTATTCTCTTCTCCTCTAACAATTATTTGTTGTACTGTATATTTTTAGATTTATTTTCTGTTTTGTACCGTTAGGACTTGTTTCACATCTGGAACGTACAACGTGTTTTGAAATGTAATTATATACTGCTTTATATCTAATTTGTATTCTGTTTCCTCTACTATTTGTAACTTCTGGGTGCAGGGAATACATTCTATTCTTATGTTTTCCATATATTAAATGATCACTAAAAGCTAAGTGAACCACAGTGCTGTCGTAGAGAGGGTCTGAAATTCCCTCACCTTACTCAAAGCGTCCCATTTTCTATCCGTACAATTTGGTAATGATCCCATCTCCCAGTGAAGAATGTTAGGAAACACACATAGATGTTATGCAAGAAAAATGCAGCCTCAGTCAGTAGTTGTCATGAGGCAGAATGCACATCAAAGAAGTGGTCACATGTCACCACTCCTCCTCTCCCAACGTTTTTGTTGCTGTTCTCAGTCTCTGTTATTCCAGGCTTGAGAAGGAAGGAAAGTGACGTAGGACAAAGCTGCATTTCCAGGAAGCCAGACTTGTCACTTAGTGTCAGCACTCAAGTAGTGCTGGGGGAAAAGGTTTGTTACAAAGAAAATGAACAACACTGGTTTTACAACTGCAAATCTAATTTGTGTGTAAAGGTTTTATTGGTAAGATAAGCACCTTCAATCTTATATACTCTCCAAACACCATGCAAAATATGTGGGGGGTAAAGGAGGAGAGGAGGAGGGGAAGGAAGAGGGGAAAAGGGAATAAAGAAGAGGAAGGAAGAAAGGAGAAGGAAGAAGAAGAGGAAGAAAAAAGAACAGACTCTTCCCTATCATAATTTTCCATTAATTCTACTTTGCCCTATCTAATCTTTTTATTCTTATAAGGTATTGGCTTCAACACCAGAATGTATTTCTTCTGATAGAAGTCTACCAATGAGATCTTTTGAAATAAATATCTATCCCCTAGAACTGGTGTTTCTACTGAGCATACGTTAAGACAATTGAGAAGACAGCTGTTTAAAGTTACTAGTCAGATACTCTTCATATCTAACAAATGTTTATAATAATACTCAAAGCCATTGATGATGACTGGTTCCATCATAACATGCTAGTTTCTTTCTTTCCATGTGGAGATGTAACCGTGTAAGTAAATTTTCTCATAATAAATAACTCAATTAGGGTGCCTCGGTGGCTCAGTTGGTTAAGCCACTGCCTTCAGCTCAGGTCATGATCCCGGAGTCCCGGGATCAAGTCCCGCATCAGGCTCCCTGCTCGGCAGGGAGTCTGCTTCTCCCTCTGACCCTCCCCCCTCTCATGTGCTCTCTGTCTCTCATTCTCTCTCTCTCAAATAAATAAATAAAATCTTTTAAAAAAATAAATAACTCAATTAGTGTAAAGAAATATGCTTTGATGGAAATCCTAATGAAGGCAGAATGAGAAGATATAGAAAAAAAGCAAAGTATTAAAAGGATATTTGATAACCTATCAAGATAAAATCATTACCTATTTTATTTTAGACAAATGAACTTATGATATTAACACAATGGTATTCAATACCTATGGTATTAGAGCATATAGTGAGGTAAATAAGGTATTAGAGCATATAGTAAGGTAAGCAAGAGTGACAGTTAAATTTAAATTTTATATATAATCTCAGCATATATTTTTAATAAGATAGTTATCTTTAAAGCAAAATCATGTGTATTAAAATCCTTTTTTTTTTCCTTTACTGGATTTTGCAGTGAAATTTAAAATAAATTCTTAGGATACAATAAATAATAAAGACTGGATAAAATAATTTCATTTATAGTGAGGAAGATATCTTTTCTGATAAAGTAGTAATAATTATTTTCAATTTTGTCATAAAATGTGAATATCATGTAGAAGGGGTTATGCTAGTACTTCCCAGAATAACTTAGTTCTAAAGAGGAAAGTGTCAGGTTAACTAACTTGCACCTTAGCATCTACCTAAACCCCACATTGTTCTGATAATTTATACATTTGTCATATTTTCTTTCATTGTATAAAGGATGTGGTATTTTAGACATAAATTGGTTTATTGGGATGCAAAGGAAAATGAAACAATATTAAATAACCAGTCTTGAAAATGTAATAATCAGTGACTAATGAAGGGGTCTGGGTCTGAACCCCCATGAACGTAACTGTGAGTTTTCATGTAGCTGTGTCATTTCCATAATTTTACAAAACCCTGGATAATCCAGATTCAGAGAACAGAAAATGAAGAAGGGAGAGATTAGATCCCTAGCTTTTTTCTTTTTTTTTTTTTTTTTTTTATCCTCTGATAGATGATGGAAGGAATTGGAGTAAGCCTGTAACAACTCTATTTGGAGTCCACACATGCGGAGTTTTTGTTCCTTTGGGACTCAGTAACCTAGATTTAGGTATTGTATGCTTTGACACTAGTGACTGTGTTCCATTAATCACGAACCACTTATCCTGCATCATATTCCCTCTCATCAATACCCAGATGTGTTACATCAAGTATTTTTATTAAATGTCATCTCCTACCTCTAGAAAATAAGTTCAATAAAAGCAGAGATTTGTTTTCTTCATTTAGATTATTCCCAGTGCCTGGTTCATAACTGGCGCATAATACATATTGACTGAATAAATGAATGCTACCTGAATGTATGCATTGTGTGTGTGAGTGTCTTAATGAGGCCAAAGGACTAACCCACAGCCTTGTGTATAGGAGTTTCTCCCAAAAGAAATTGCCATTTGCAGTATCACGTTGGAAACTGTGTCATTTCTGAGGCACTAGATGAGGACAAAGGCAACTGGGCAAAAAGGAACATTCTCTTCTCTTGGAGAAGTCAGGGATGTGGTTTTATATGAGGCTGGAGTCAATGGGTATAGAGGATGAGCCATCTGCCTTTAATAAAGGCAGTCCCAGAGTGAGAGAAAGAAGTAGCCACATAAAAATTTCTAAAGTGGATCTAGGAAGGTGGAAGAGTTGACAGGTAATTTAGTGTCACTGTACTATCCAAAGTCCCAAATTTCATTACATTTAAATGAAAAATGTCAAACTGATCCCATTTGGGCTGTGGAAATGATAAACCTGTTTCTACCTATCCTTAGAGCCACTTAATACATGAAAAATCACTGTATCCTCCCTGCCATGAAACTAGAGTGGTGGCACCTGCCCTGATCACTAGGAGTGGACATCAGTACTAGAAGGGCAGCCTTTGTTAATGACAGTGACAATCAAATCCTGCAATGGAAAAGGAGCCGAGGAAACTGGGAGATGGTTCTTTAACTCAAGCAAGGTAGAGGACACACAGGGGGGCATTAATTTTGGGAAAGATCTAATAAGAGTGATCATAGTATCTGATGTGGATACACACACATATAAAAATATTAAAATACATTAACACATTTTTATTTTATGTAATCCAGTATAGAGTACTGTAAAAAGCAGTGATTAATTTAATATCCAAGCACCAATTTTTTTTTGTTTTTTTTCTTTAAATAGCGTCCACACCCACGTAGAGCCCAACATGGGGCTTAAACTCAAGACCCTGAGATCAAGACCTGAGCTGATATCAAGAGCTGGGTGCTTAACTGACTGAGCCACCCAGGCTCCCCAAAGCACCTGTTATTCAGCTCCAAATACGTAAAACCTCTGTTTCAACAATATCATTACTAAAGTTAATTTTTTATCAAATAGGTATGATTCTTTGAAGTTAAGACCCAACGTGACTGTGGATTGTTCATATGAATCTATAATTTCTGAGAGTAGAGTAAGAATATAAGCTTTGGCTTTCAGAAAAATCTGCCAAGTTCCAACATCTAGGACTTGGTACCACCAGAATGAAGAATTTTCTGCAATCACAACGGCAGCACTCCATCAGAATATGCTCAGTATTTAGGTATTTATACTCTCTGCAAAGCAGCTTGTACTTTTACCATAGGAAAAGGTAACAATTCAAGGATTTCATCAGGAAGTGTCAGGATCACATGTGCCTTTCAAAAGATCACTCAGGAATTTATGTGGAGATCCTGGAAGACATTCAGAGGAAGATCATCAGTTATATGGATGATTTGTCCATCTTGACTGGAAAGAGTAAGGGTCTGAAATAAGATATTCATAGGAAAGACAACACAGAACTGTGTGGCTGTGTGAATCTTAAGAAAGAATGAATGGGCAGCATTTATTCACCCATAAAAGAATGTGACCATAGTTCCTGCATAAGTAGGAGAAAAAACATGACCCACATATTTGGTCCAAGCTATAAATCTTCAACAGCAGAATTAATGCCTTTGGTCTATCAAATCCTTTTCCTGCTGGGTACACAGATAGACAACCACATGGAAAAATGTAGACTAAGGCCACAGGAATGAATTCTACCCAATAGAATTGGATGGAAAAATGTACTTCATTTTTGTACTGCCTCTAAAATTTTATTCTGTGTTTTATTACACTTAACTTACTTCTCTAAAGTTGCTAAGTGTTCTTCTAGTTCCCTAATGATTAGAGACTAGATATGAATTTTAGAACACTGCTACACATTATTTGTAATATATTATCAATTCTTAATGCTTAATGTGACCATCTAAGTCGTATTACATGGTATGGATTTACTTTTTAATTACTTTTTTTGTTGTCTTTATAAAATTCTGAGTTTAAAAAAATCCTTTTTTATGCACTCATGAGGAATATTTGAATAAGGTGAAATCCAGCTGAGAACTGTGATCAGAATTCTAAGGCTGAAGCGGGCAGAGCAGCTAAACAGTAGGTTACCTGTCTGCTAGTTATATTCTTGCACCATATTAAATCACCTAAAGACAGTTACTATTCTTTTTCAGGTATTTTTGTAACTTGTTTGATTATATTTGTTGCTAGTTTTATTAAAATTCTTCCATTATCTGTAATCTTGATGTTTGTAAAATATTTTATTGTAAGACCTTGAACAATATGCCATAGTATCTCTTTTTCTGTGGATGTTCATGTTTGAGGTCATTGTTTGCTGCTGACAATTTACAATCTTTGATTAATCTTAAGATGAAGGCTATTTTAATAGATCCAGTTCAGGATCCATCCTAATTGCTATCCTGATTCCATGCAAATTATTTATTAAAGTAAGACTCCTTGGACTGAGAATTTTAAACTATTACCCACGAAGGTAAAATTTCAACTGTTAAATAGCCCAATCTGCATCACACATATTTTCAATTAATAATACAGTATTTTGAACTCTTGTTCTTTTATTAGGTATTCTAAAATTCAAGTGTCATTTCATCTTAAATTTCTTATTTTCAAGAATATGCAACTGTAATTGGCAGAGAATAATTTGCAGAATTAACAGTGGTACAGTAATAATTCAATACATACCACTTAAACTAAAATTTATTTCATTAGGTTTTCACCTTCTATCATACAAAATGTACAAGTTGTAAGCTTCATAATTACTAACACGTACATATTTCAAGGAAATAGTCTAGTCCTGTTTCATTAAAATTTTATATGTGTACCGTATTAAGTAGAATTATTTTAATGACATATTTGAAATACCACTAAAAAATAGCTCAGTCTCTCAACTGTGTTTGCTTAAAGAACACCTACCACATACATTATCTTATCAAATTAAATTTAAAGAGGCACCTGGGTGGCTTAGTTCGTTAAACATCTGACTTTTGATTTTGGTTCAGGTCATGATCTCAGGGTTGTGGGATCAAGCCCCGCATCAGGCCCCACACCTAGTGTGGAGCCTGCTTAAGATTCTCCCTTTTCTCCCACGCCCCCATCTCTTTAAAAAAAATTAAAATTTATGTTCCGGTTTTAAAAGTTCCTTTCCTTAGCATACACATTAAGCATTTACTGCAGATGGAAAGTCAGTTTAGTATTATTATCACTTCATCAAGAAATATGGACTTTAATAAATTCTTTAATTTTGATGGGTCCAAAAGTGCTTATTTAATTCTAATAGTTACTTTATCATTTAGAGACAGAGATACTAGTAATTAATGGATTTTATACCACAGTGAAAGAAAGAATGAAAGAGAAAGAAAAAGAAAGAAAGAAAGAAAAAAAGAAAGAAGAAAGAAAGAAAGAAAGAAAGAAAGAAAGAAAGAAAGAAAGAAAGAAAGAGAAAGAAAGAAAGAAAGAGAATAAAGAGAAAAATCTGTAATTGAAATTCTGGATTGATTATCATAAAAATTGACTCCGTATAGGGTTCTACAAGATTTCTTTCATAAAGTAATTATGTAAGCTAAGCCAATTTTTATTCCAATTTGCAATGACATACATCAGTCAACAGGAACTGACTGGCCAAAATTCTCTCTTCCAAAGTTTATAAAAATGTGGCCAAATGCTAATAATTCCTTGAAATATTATGAAATCAGAAAGAGTAAGAATAGGTAGCAGATTTCGTATAGCATTCCCAACTAAAATGATTTTTATAGTTTTTGCAAAATCTCAAAATTGAGCATAGAACCCTTCTTCATTGGTTGTCATTTTGGTGTTTAACTCTCTATTGGTTAACATTCTTAGAATTCACGGATATTTTAGTTAACTCAGTGTTTTTTCTAAGTTTCAAATTAAAGTGGCAATCAATAAGAATTTAATTTTTATACTCAAAATTATCATTGAATTGATTCCAAAATAGCAGTGGTTATCATCTTCTGGCACTTAACCACTTCCATTAAATTTAGAGGGAAAATGACTTATAGCACAGCTAAATCATATTGAAGTACATTCTTTGGCCAGGTTTCTCCCCAATTTGTGGCTTGAAATTAGTAATTTTCTTCATAGTCAAGAAGCTAAACTAGGCCTTACAAATCAAATTTGAGAAAAATCTAGTAATTTAGCCTCATTGAAGTGACGTATTTGAAGATTTGAAGGTCTTAGCAGGAGCCATTTTAGTGTTCTGATGGAAGTGACCACAACAAATTCTGTTGAAGATAATGGAATTGAGACAGCAAGTTTATAAACTGAGCTGTTTTCTCTCCTTCAAGCAAAATCACAGAAGAGCTGTGAATATTTGCTATCTCCACCTCCTTCCCCACCACCCATTTTCCTTGTATCCACTCCACCTAGGATCTCCTGTCTACCACTCAAACAATTTTGCCTCTCCCAAGCTCTCCAATGACCTCCATGTTCCCAGATGCAATCATCATTCCTTAGTCCCTATTTTAATTGTCCTCTCTGTAGCATTCAACATGACTAACTCTTTCCTCCTCCTTGAATCACACTTTGCTACTGACTTCTGTATCATATTCTCCTGACTTGGTCTCATTTTGCTAGCTTTTCCTCTTGCACTGGACCTGTAAGTGTGGTAGTGCCCTGTCTTAACCTGCTCAAGCTCTGTAATGAAACCATAGACAGAGTGGTTGAAACAACAAACATTCATTTCTCACAATTCTGGATCTGAAAGGTCCCAGATAAGAATGGCAGGGTGGCGGAGTTCTGGTGAAAGCCCTCTTCCTAGTTTTCCTCACATGGTAGAGAGACGGAAAGAGGAGAGAGGGGAGGGTTCTTCTTTCTTATAAGGGCACCCATTTTGTCACGAGGGTTCTGCCTTCATGACATAATTACCTCCTCCAGGCTCCACTTTCAAATGCCACCATGTTAGGTATTCAAAATGTGAATTTGGGGATGGTGGAGTTTACAAACACTAAGTCCATAGCATGTCATGCTTTGGGGTCTCTTTCTTTTCTCTGCTAGCATTTTCTTTTTACACAATTTCAGCTATTCCAGGGATCTTTATGTTTAAAAGTTTACTCTAAATTTGTAAGTCTAATCCTGGCCCTTTACTTAACTCCAGAATTATATACCTCATTACCGTAAATGTAACAAAGCCAAACTGATCTCTGGTTATGTTCATCTCACTTGTCCCTTACACATACTTTTGCATCTCATTCACAAGTACAGTCATATACCCAGGTACTCAAGCCAAAAGCATAATAATTACACTTACTGAAAATAGAAATGTCATGTGATATGGTAATTCCACTACTGGCCACTTACCCAAAGAAAATAAAAACACTAATTCAAAAAGATATATACACCCCTAGATTTACTGCAGCATTATTTACAATTACTAAGATATGGAAGCAACCCAAATAGCCATTAAGAGATAAATGGATAAAGGAGATGAAATATTATTTAGCCATAAAAAAAAAAGATGAGATCTTGCCTTTCACAACAATATGGATGGATCTAGAGGGTACAGTGCTAAATGAAATGAGTCAGAGAAAGACCCCATATGTTTTCACTCATATGTGGAATCTAAAAAACAAATGGATAAACAAAGAAACAAACAAATAGACCCTTAAATACAAAGAACAAACTGATGGTTTTCAGAGAGGAGATATGTGGGGGGGTGAGGGAAAGATGGTGACTATACTTACTGCTGGTGAGCATTAAAACATAGAATTGTTCAATCAATATGTTGTGCACGAGAAACTACTATCACACTGTGTGATAATTATACTTCAATTTAAAAAGTTGCCTTTAATTCCTAGATTACCGTCATGTTTCAAATGCAATGTATCAAGAGGTCTTAGCAATTCTAAATCCAAAATACATTCTAAATCTCTTCACTATTTCTGCAGTTGCTAGTTACTAGTTACTGCCTTCCTAGTTTAATCCAATCTCCAGTCACCTAACAACTATAGTCTCCTAACTGGTCTTACCGTTTCAGTTCTTTCCTAGTGTCCATCTTCAAATAGCCAAGAAGTAATAGCTAAATATCCAAAATATCCAAAGTAATGTCTAAAAGGCCTAACTAGATCATGTGAGTCCCCTCTTTGACACCCTCCTATGTCTTCCCATTTATACTTTAAATAAAAGCTATACTTCTGGGCGCCTGGGTGGCTCAGTCATTAAGCGTCTGCCTTCGGCTCAGGTCACGATCCTGGGGTCCTGGGATCGAGCCCCACATTGAGCCCCACGTCGGGCTCCTTGCTCAGCAGAAAGCCTGCTTCTCCCTCTCCTGCTCCCCCTGCTTGTGTTCCCTCTCTCGCTGGGTCTCTGTCAAATAAATAAATAAAATCTTTTTAAAAAAATAAAAAATAAAAGCTATACTCCTTACCCTGGCCAACAAGGCTCATGTGATCTGGCTCCTGCTCAGCTTTCTAATATTCCTCATTGTACACATTTTTGCTCAGATGGTATTTATTTCTGTTCTTCAAATATACCAAATCACATTCTAGTTTTGTGGTCTTCACACCAGCTGTAGAGCTAGCCAGTGCCTAGAACACTATGACCCCAGATTAGGACATAGAATAATTTTCATAGCACTCAATTCTCAGAATATCATTCCTTTTGACCATTAAGTCTAAAATTGGCCTTTGGTCAACACCTCTATATACTTTTTATCTTTCTTTTATCTTTCTTATGGCCCTTAATCATCTATCCTTTTTTTACACATTTGCATGTTTGTTGTGCCAGTTTCTGTAATGCCAGACTTGGAACACTGCCTGGACCATAATATATACACACACAAAAATGCTGACTATAGAAACAAATGAAGGTATATCATATACCTAGTGGAAAACATGAAGTGAAGTTTCTTGTGTTTTTTTATAGTAACATTTAAGGCAGGAGATATTTGAGAGGTTTATATAATGAAGGGAAAAGTGGGAAACAAGAAGTTAAAGATTTGGGTAAGGATAATGATGTGATAGAGCATCCGATTAGTTAAGAGGCACTCAGTAATTAACATTGGAAAGTGTACATTTCTTCGTGGGACCAAGAAAGAGGTAGATGAGGAAGGGTTTCAGTATAGAGGAGAATATATTTGTCAATATTGTGATCAGAGCAAATTCCCAGCAGGAGAATCTAGTGTCAGAAGTGATCTCCCTACTCTCTTGCCATGCTCCCTATTAGGGAGCTAAGAGTCCAGACTCAAAGAGGGAACAAGGAGAAGAGAAAACATCAAAGGACTCTCTGCTCTGGAGAAACACCAACTTTATGTTTTACAGCAGTGTCTTTGGAGATTTAATTAAATATGCTGGCTGAAGTCTGTTATGATTCCAACCAGGTAGACATTTAGGGACACTTCCCTTTCTACCTTGCACCTATACTATGGTTTCCCTTTTTCATACAATTACTACTGTCATCCAAAGTATCTTTAATGCTTTTATTTTCAATTCTGATTATTCTTTATCAAATGCATACACACTTTTCAATCTGTCTTCTTCTGAATCATTTTGTTGCTCCTTGTTTCCTCCCTATATTAAATGCAATCTTCAAGAAGCAATCCATATGCTCACTTGATTCACTAAGAATTTGACATTTTTCTTTGAATCCATGGTTTCTAGTTCAGAGTACTATGATAAACCAAAACCCCTCCACTGTGTAGTTTCCACTGAAAAGATACCAGTGATTAAAAAAGGAGAATTGCGGCACCGGAGGTACAGTCAGTTAAGCAATGGACTTGTGGTTTCCACTTAGGGATCAGAGATCAAGCCCCCTGTCCTGCTCCACACTGGGCATGGAGCCTGCTTAAGACTCTCTCGCCCTTTACCCCTCCCCCCAACACATGCTTTCCTCTCTTTCTCAAATAAAAATCTTAAAAAAAAAAAAGGAGAATTCACCAATAATTAGCAAGGAATAGGTCAAACAGAAGTCATCCACTGAAATGTCTGAAAAAATAGATGGAAGGGCTGTTGAAACTGTGCAGAATTATTCACAGTGAGGCATCATCAAATGGAATGGTCTCCGAATCATAACTGCCTTAACAACCATTGCATTTAAAGAGAGCATAAAATTAAATGTACAAACTTGTTTATCTTAGTTGACAAGCCTCAAGAAGTCCAAAGCAAATACAAGTTTGCCACAATAGCTGCTTTTAGCTCCAAATGAATGAATAATCATGCTATGATAACCAACCTGTCACTTTTCTTCTCTTTGCTCTTCTGCTAGGCTCTCAGTAGACGGAACTGGTGTCATTACAGACTAGAAGGGGCAGAGGAAATTTTAATCTGACTTTAGAGAAACAGCTAACAAACTTCTTACTCTTTGGATTATACACAGAGGTATGAGATGTGTATAAATACATAAACACTATTAAATTTCATTTCTAAAATAGTCAGTGTCTTAATACTAGATCTGTTCAAAGGAAATTACTGGGATACTGCTTCACCTTGTGAAATTCTGAACAAGAGGTTCCAGAATCATCTAAGGGTACGTATTTTTCCCTACAGAAACTGCATTGTCTATAAGCTGTTTTGTTTTGTTTTGTTAAAGATTTTATTTATTTATTTATTTGAGAGAGACAGAGAGACCACAAGTGGGGGTAGGGGCAGAAGAAGAGGGACATGCAGACTCCCTGCTGAGCATGGAGCCCAATGTGGGGCTTGATCCCAGGACCCCGAGCTCATGACCTGAGCTGGTCAGACATTTAACTGACTAAGCCACCAAGGCACCTCTGTCTATAAGTTTTTATAGTTTAATTTATTATAACTACTACTTATGAAGTAATTTAAAAACCTACCATTTATCAAGTAATGTCTTACGTAGATCATCACATTCAATTTCCCATAACACCTCAGAAAGACAGATACCATTATCAACATTTTATAAATGTGGAAACTAATGGTCATCAAGATGAGAAAATTGGCCCAAGTTTTCATGTCATTAGTCTTAAATCCAGTCTGATTGATGCTAATATTTATTGTTTTAATCACAACACTATACTGATAAGGTTGCTATTGTCAACTATTCTCTATTGTTACTTAATATTTAAATTCTTCACAAGGTTGTGGATAATTTGTTTTAAATGATACAATTGGCATATGGAAGGCTCATACCCCAAAGTGATAAAATACTATCATTCTGCTTAGATCTCCAATTTTGTTAAAAACAGACCCTGTAGGTCTAACAAATGTGCTCTTATATATTTGTAAATTACATGAAACATGTTACTATAGTAACATCTTATATGTGTTTCAAAATTTACACAAAAAGTAGAAAACTAAACAAGATAATATAAGCTATAATACTTTAAAAATTAATTTTATTTCCTTTGGTACATTAACATTTTGTTCTATTGAGAGAAAAATATTCCTAAATACTTTTAAGTTTTGGTTTATTTTTTTAAAGATTTATTTATTTGTTTGAGAGAGTGAGAGAGAGAGAACATGAGCAGGGGGAGGGGCAGAAGGAGAGGGAGAGAGAGAATCCTCAAGCAGACTTTCCACTGAGCTTGGAGCCTAATGTGGGGCTTGATTCCAAGACCCTGAGATCATGACCTGAACCAAAGTTGGACACTTAACTAACTGAGCCACCCAGGTGCCCTTGGTTTATCTTTTAATAGACACAGTGATTTAGTAGTCTGGTTCTAAGGTTGGTTTATTTTGCTCTTTAGTTTTAATAACCATCATAACTGAAAGAGGTTCCTTACAAAAATTTAAATTCCAATAAAAAATTAACTTATAGGCTATACTGAATAAACATTGATACTATGATACAAAGGATTTTGTTGAGATATGGCTGGTTGATTTCCATCTTCCCTAATATTAGTTTTTCTTAGAAACTAATCATTTAATATTTATTTGGGAGATCAAGAAATTTGTGATTCTCAAACAGTTGAGAAAAGTTTGCTTCCATGTATTTGAACTGTGTAGATCCAATAATTTTTGTTTTGACAAAAACAGAGTGATTATAATTTAAAAAATCAAATTATTGATGAAAACTTTTAAAAACATCAATTTTCAAATATTTTCTACCTAGCAAGAGTTATATGCTAAAGATTTTTGTCAAACATCAATGAAATGGGACTTCTGTTATAAAGGAATAGATAAAATAAGTGTATGTTCTAAAATCCTAAGCTAGGTAGCATATCACTGTGATTGTCATCAAAATAGCTCATTTGTAACACTGGTCATATTTTCATTTTTTTTATTTTTTCACTTGTCATGTTTTGTTTTTTTTTAAGTTTACTTATATTTAAGGTAACATCTCTGTAGAGTTTGTTGCCAGAAGGCAACCAATAAATATTTAAGTACAAAAGATTTTATTGAAAACTGAGATTTATTACCAACTATTATTAAATTTCTTTTACATTTTGAAGAAGGCCTTGTTCTAATAAAATTAACTGCCTCAGTGACATCCTGTAATACTTTATGCACTTTGTGGTTTTGAGTCCTCATCACAATCATGTGCCAATGAAAGGTGTAATAGATGAGATTCACTCTTGTGCTGCCTCTCTAATTTTCATCAGTGATTACATTTGCATTATTTTCCCATAAAATGCTGTTTTTACAAAAGAAGCCATTTATTTCTTGAGAAACATATCTATTATGCTTTCTTCATGCCTCAGGAAAAAAAAGTGCATATATTACCATACTGAGAAACAGAATTTCGCAAATATTGTAAGTTGAGATGTGTTAGAAACATCTGTTCTTTTACCAGCTTTACAGAATACCTCCCACACTAAATAACTTTGTCCTAATAGTCCTTCTTCAAAATTGCAACAGCATTTAAAAAAGGAAGATGGTGGCATAGTAGGAGGACACTAAGATTGTCTTGTCCCATGAACACAACTAGATAACTATCAAATCGTCTTAAATACCCCATAAACCAACCTGAAGACTGACAGAACAAACTCCACAACTAAAGGGAAAGAAGAGGCCACACTGAAGAAGGTACAAAGAAGGTAGCAAGTGCAGAGAAGTGGTTTAGGGGAGAAAATGAATTGCAGGTGCTATGGGGTCAGGAGGGCTATCAATGTGGAGAAGGGCAAGAGAGGAGCGCACAGGGACACGCACACAGAGAATGCTTCCACAGAACCAGTGGCTTGGAAAACAAGAGGAGCTGAATTTCATGAGTTCTGGCCATCAGTGGTGCTTAAAGCCTTGAGTTTTAAAGGTCAGCAGGCTTGGCTAGGATAGAGCCAAGAGGGCACAGCTCTGCTCTGGAGAGAAGGCAGGCAAACAACCTGAGGGCAGACATCATAGAAACTGTGATCTGAAGAATGCCTAGAATACACAGTGGGGAGATTATTTGCTCTTTTCCAAGCACATCCCTGTGGAGGCAGTGTTCACAGAGACATCTCTCTGGGAACAAAGGAGCTGGCTGGCGTCATTTCTGTTCCCTGCCCCTCAGCATAAACAGAGAGCCACCTTCAAGAAGCAGCCCAGTGCAGACACTGGCTCCCTAATTAGCTTACACAAAGCCCCACTACCCTCTGCCCTGGCAGGACTTCCATTCTCAGCCAAGCTTGCCTCAATCCTAGCATGACAGGCCCCTCCCTGAGAAGACCAGCACAAACCCCTGCCCACACCACATCTCCCTACCAGGGAGTTCTACAAGGCCTCAGTTCTGGTGGAGTTGGTGTCAGGTCTCATTTCACAAGCAGACCAGAGCACACTTAGTTAAAACTCACCACATTCAGGCCAAGGGTGAAACACTGTCCACGGCAGGCAAGAAGAGCTTCTGCAGATGACTAGCCTGGAGGATAGAGTGGTCAAAACCAGCAGCAGAGTGCCCACAGCATACATTAGAGACAATTGCTTAAGTGCCAGGACCTGGGGACTACATGCCCTCTTCTTCATAAGGCCATTACTTCAGAAGCAGGAGACATAACTGGCTTTTCTAACACAGAGAAGAAGGCAGAGACTTAGACAAAATGCCAAGGCAGAAGAATTTATCCCAGATGAAAGAATAAGATAAAGCCACATCCAGAAATCTAAGCAAAACAGATATAAGTAATATGCTGGATAGAGAATTTAAAGGAATAATCATAAGGATACTCACTGGGCTTGAGAAAAGAAGACATCAGTGAGACCCTTACCACAGAGACAAAAGATTTAAAAAAGAGTCATAGATGAAGAATGTGATAAACAAGATTGGAAACAGGCTTGATGCTATGAATAGCAGGCTGGAAAAAGTAGAGCAATGGATTAGTAATATAGAAGACAAAATAGTGGAAAATAATGAAGATAAACCACAGAGAAAAAGAAGAAATATGGAAAACAAGAACAGACTTAGGGAACTCAGTGACTCCAACAAACATATTCACATTTGTGTTACAGGAGTCCCAGCAGATGAAGAGAGGGAAAGGGGGCAGAAAATTTATTTCAAGAAATAATAGCAGTGCGCCTGGGTGGCTCAGTCATTAAGTGTCTGCCTTCAGCTCAGGTTATGATCCCAGGGTCCTAGGATCAAGCCCCACATCAGGCTCCCTGCTCTGTGGGAAGCCTGCTTCTCCCTCTCCCACTCCCCCTGCTTGTGTTCCCTCTCTCGTTGTATCTCTCTCTGTCAAATAAATAAAAATAAAATCTTAAAAAAAAATAATAGCAAAAACTTCCCTAATCTGTAGAAGGAAACATATCCAGATCCAGGCGGCACAGAAAGCTCCCATCAAAATCAAGTAAAGCAGGCCAACATCAATACAATACAACAATACAACAACAACAATACAATACAACATATTGTAATTAAATTTGCAAAATATAGTGATAAAGGAAAAATCTTAAAAGCAGCAAGACAAGAGTCCTTAACTTACAAGGGACAACCCACAAAGCTAGCTGGAGATTTCTCAACAGAAACTTAGCAAGCCAGAGCTAGTGGCATGATATACTCAAAGTGCTGAGTGGGAAAAAACTGCAGCCAAGAACACTCTATCCGGCAAGGCTATCATTCAGGATAGAAGGAGAGATAAAGAGTCTCTCAAACAAAACTAAAGGAGTTCATAACCAACATACCAGCTCTGCATGAAATATTAGAAGGGACACTTTGAGTGGAGAGACCAAAAGTGACAAAGAAAGGATCAGAAAAAATCTCCAGCAACAATGACAAAACAAGTAATAAAATGGCAATAAATACGTATCTATTAATAAGTATTTGAATGTAAGTGGATTAAACACTCCAATCAAAAGACAGAGGGTGACAGAATGGATTAAAAAAAAAAAAAGACCCATCTCTATGCCGCCTACAAGAAACTCATTTTAGACCTAAAGACAACGGCAGATTGGAAGTGAGGGGGTGGAGAACCATTTATCATGCAAATGGATGTCAAAAGAAAGCTGGAGTAGCAGTACTTAACATTTGACAAACTAGACTTTATTGTTCTTATATTGTTTTTTATCCTGCTTTGGTATCAGGGTAATACTGGCCTCATAGAATTAGTTTAAATGTGTTCCCTCTATTCCATTATTTGTAATTCTTTGATAAATATTGTCATTTTTTTTTTTTAATGTTTGGTAGAATTCACCAATGAAACCATGTAGTTTTGGGTTTTTCTGTGCTGAGAGATTTTTGATTCCTAATTCAACTTTCCTTGTTATTGGTCTAACAAGATTTCCTATTTCTTGGATTCAAGACTCATGATTCAATCTTGGCAACTTGTGCATTTTTAGGAATGATCTTGTTTTTCTAAGCTATCTGATTTGTCAGTATATAATTACTTATAGTAATGTTATCACACTATATTTTCCTGTGGTATCTGTTATATTGTTTTCCATTTCTCATTTTAGTTTTTCAGTCTTTTTTTCCTTAGTTAAGGTAGTTAAAGCATTGTCAATTTTATTTATTTATTTTTTGGAAAAACTGGTCATTACTTTCAATGTTATGGTATTTATTCTGGTCTCTATTTCTGATTCTTCTTTGTTAGTTCTATCCTCTGCTAAATTTCAGCTAAGTTTCTTTTACTAGTTCCTTGTAGTGTAATGTTATTTGAATATTTTTTTCTTAATACAAGCATGTATAGCATAAATTTCACTCTAAGATCTGCTATGCTGGATCCCACTGGTTTTGGAATGTTGTATTTTCTTTTTCTCTTGTTTTGAGACATATTGTGATTTGCCATTTGATTTATTTGGCCCATTGCTTGTGCAGTACTATGTTGTTTAATATTTACATATTAAATATTTAATATTTATATTGTAGATTTTCCACCTTTGTTTTATTGTTGATCTTTAGTTTTGTACCATGGTGGTTGGAAAACATACTTAGTAGGATCTCAGTCTTCCTGAACGTACAATATTTGCTATGTTCCTTTTTATGTGATTTAACCAGGGGATTCTTTTGTGTGTACTTGAGGAAAATGTATATTCTATTCTTCTTGGATGGAATGTTTTATATAAATCTTTTAGAACCATGTATTCTGAAGTATGCATCAGGTAAAAAATGTTCTTGTTGATTTTGCATCTGGATAATAAAGTTTGTTTAAAATGGAAAGAAAATGAAAACTAGAGCTAAAATTTAAAATTATTTTCCATCCACTAGAGAGAAATTATAATGCCAAATAAGTGTCCACTACCAAGATAGAAACCACGTAAGGTAGAAATAAAAGTTCCTTATGTAGTACAAAAAATAAGTAAATAAATAGCTTTAAAGTGAAAAAATTTTCAGCAGCATATTCTTTTTATCTTCCAGCAATATTCACTGACAGAGAAATTCATTTCAGCCATTTTTATTCTAACAGGAAGAAGTGTTTACCCTTGAGGTCCCAAGTACTTCAGTGGGTCTACAAACTTGCATTTCTTCAGTTTCATTTAAAAATTTGACAGTTAAAAAATACTTTCAAAAGTCTAATTAAAAACCTACAATATAGATTCAGTGTATTTTATTCATAATTAATCTCTAGAACAGTAACAGCAATTACTGTTACATGGATTATTAGTTTTGTGTAGACCTCAGTATAATCTTTCCTTAACAGTGCATATTTCTTTAAAATTGTAATTAATGTGCCTTTTGGTAGAAAAATTTTAGTTATTAGGTTTTTGTGGGTTTTCTTAAAGATTTATTTATTTTAGAGAGAGTGAGCATTGGGGGGGTAGGGAGAGAGAGAACCTCCAGCAGGCTCCCTCCTGATTTTGGAGCCCAGTGCAGGGCTTGATCTTAGGACACTGAGATCATGACCTGAGCTAAAATCAAGAGCCAGATGCTTAAGTGACTGAAACACCCAAGCACCCCTAGTTCTTAGTTCACACACACACAAAAAAAAATGGTACTAAGAGAGGAGTTTTAGCAGCCTATGAGTGGCACACACAATTAAATACCAGGCAAGGCTCACAGGGATCCTTCAGCTAGCAGCTAGGTCTTGATGTGAAGTTAACAGTTGTATAAGAACACATAATATATGGTTTTCCGATAATATCAGTACTAAGAATCCAATGCTTCTTTTAGGCTTTAAGTGCTTCTTTTTATATTCACAAAGAGGAATGTGAAAAGTTGTTAGTTACTATTACTATCTTAATTTAAAACCATAATTGAAAAATTCCTGGTGACTTTACTTTCAGATTTTTGGAACCACTGAATTATAGTCTATTCGGATTGCAAGATGGTGTTGCCTGATTTTGTCAATATTATACACAAAAAACACAATTCTTAATGCCTATGCTATCAACCATAAACCACGATTTCAACTTTTTGAGGCTAAGAAATGTTAAAAATTGCCTAGTTGATTGGATTTATGGTATATGGTAGTTACTGATTAGATCTTACTCATTTTAAATAAATTACTAAATTTTATCTGCTTTAGATTTTTATGTTCATATACGAAAGTGTTCAAAAAAGAGTTTGGGCTTAAAAAAAAACAAGTATAATAAACTATATTGTATTATTGGTTACATGTACATGGATCTAACAAAAATACTACTTTCCCAAACATCTAATTCAGTCTGAAACTTCATGTCACAGTGGTGCTAAGCTTCCTGTTTTGTCCTGGACCAAGAACAAAAATCCTAAAATTAGATGGGGAAAAACTACATTCAGATCTGTGACATCTTTCAAATGTCATTAATACCTAAAATACCTCCTTGGACTGTCAAAAATCTTTGCTCCCATTTTAGTTATACTTTTTGTCTATTAACTGTAAGGTTATAAATTCTTTGAGCTTAAGTATTATATATTCATTCATTCATTGCCAGGACTAAGCCTGGTAGTGTTTGGCACAAAAACAAAACAAAAACAAACCAAAAAAACAAACAAACAAAAACACCCCCAAAATACTGTTTTCTTTAGGTATGTAAATGTTTGGGGTTAAGTTAAAATAAATTCCTGTCATGTTTTATAAAGACATCTCATTTTGTTCACTGATTTTATCTTGACTTTTTTCTTCTAAGTTATTTTGTACTTTTATGCCCCAGATTTTTCTGTTTCCTCTAACCTTTACCATTTCTGTTGCTTATTCTTCAGTATATATGTTCTCTCCTCACCTCATTTCTCTCCCACTCCCTGCTTTATTTCTGTGGATTCTGCCAGTCATGGTGAGTGAGGGAGTTATGATAGGTCATTGAGGATGGTTGGAATACTTAGTTATTATCGCCTTGTTTTTTCATTTGTTGTCACAGAGAAGAGTCATGCTTTGCCACACTATACCTCTTGGGTTCTTTACAAGAGAGGGATGAATGGGTTGGATGGTCTGTTGGTCTGACCCAATAGATAACTACCCTAATTTTATTCACAGTAGCCCTGAACTAAATGATCTTTGCAAAGCGTTAAACATTCTGTACCCCCAAAACATGTGACTCCTTTCTCCCACATAGCACCATGGCTAATATGCAGATTCTGGATGGAGCAACTGGAGACCCATATCACAGGGCATGTGACCCAGGACATGTTATTTGCCTTTCTATATAATATAGAATAATATTATAGATATTATTCTATAATATTATAATACTATAGATATTACATGTAGAATATAATACCTATAATATTATAGAATAATATTATTCTATATGATATAATAATAGAGCACCCACCCCATAAATTTAAGGAGATTGGATCAAATGCATACAACAATGCATTGGACTAAGGGAAGCAAAAAATAAGTGGTAGTACTTTCTATTCTCTTTTTGTCAATTACCTCAAGATTGCTTATCTGGGCTTGAACACCGAATTTGAGACCAAATCTCCTGGGCTAAGTTTCTCTAGGCTCTTTTTGATAAATTTCAGTCTTCTCTAGAATAGCATGCTTGGTAGTTTTGCAAGTGACATCTCCAGAGCCTGTCTCTCCTGCTTCCTGGTCTTCAGGTCTGGGAAATATATTCCAAACATAGTAACAGAAAGAATATATTTGATAGGATCATATATTAGAATAGTATCTCATTTACATAAGAAGATACATTGACAGGTGAGAAATCAATCCACCCTAGGAGGAATAATGAGAAGAGGTAGATTCTTGTGAAAGCCTCTGGCCTTGCTCCCTTTCATCTAGCTGATTATCTAACTTTAAGTAAATTACTATTAATATCTAGTTAATATATGTTCAAAGGACATTTATTATAATACAATCTTTTTTTCAAACTCTCTTAGCCTGAATTAACCAAAAAGAAATAAAATCTTTTATATACCTTAATTAAAAAAGAAGAAAAAAAAAAACAAAAGAAATTCTTTAGATTTTTAACTAGGGCACCGAACAATACACAGGAAAAGATATTTATTTTGTTCAATAAATATGACAGGAGTCCAAGTAAATTAACTCGCCATAAACACTTCCGATTTTGATTAGAAATTTACTTTTTTCACCCAAACTTAGACAAAAAAGGATTCCATGTTCTTCTATATTCAGTCAAGCCCTAAGCACAACGTTTCCTAAAGGGTTATTTCTGGAAGGTTTGAACACGAAAAGAGCTATATTCCTATTGATTTGTACTATACAACATGAAGGCCTGATGATTCCTTCCCTCATGGTCCAGCACAGAGTCTCAAGTGCAGACAACATACTCTCTCTGTTCCTCTGAGTCCAACATGACCTTCTTCCCCGTGACCCTTACAGCACACTAGCACTGTGACCCTGCTGTTCAGGTGTTCCTCCCAACATCTGTGTGGCGGATAGCTACCAAGACTGAGCAGTAGGGCTCTTGGCCAGGAACTTTGTCATAGTCATCCCACTGACTACTGGCCCTGTTCAATTTATGTAAAATCAAAGCCCGAAAGACTTTAATAACAGGAATGAGGGCTGTTGTTTGCCGTATTACCAGGGATCAGAAGCAAAATGAATCTTTCAGAGTCAGAAGCTATACAGCCAATTGGCTAAACTCCACAGAAAACTGATTCTAAGTGTGTTAATTGGGCATAAATCAATGTGAATATGGTAACGAGCCATGTGAATTTTAGACGATTGACTATAGCATTAATCTCCAAAGCATGAAGAATGTGAACCGACCCCCTTCTCTTCTAAATGATTATTGAAAATACAGAAGAGCTCACTGGATATTTGCATAGTGGAAATGAGGAAGCAGAAGTACGGGGGAGAGTAACTGCTCAACACCTGGATTACTAAAATTCAGAAAAGCATTATATTGATAACTTCCTCAAAATGTCTATCTGCTTAATGTAGCATTTATAACACAATTATTTATCAGAGATATTCTTTTTTGTCTTAAGTACAAGATATTTTTTATTTATTGAAATTTTCAGAGATAACCATCTTTGAAAATGTATTTACGTGTGGCTTTGTGATTTTCATTTAAAAAGTGCATTTGAGGGCACCTGGGTGGCTCAGCCAGTTAAGCGTCTGCCTTTGGCTCAGGTCATGATCCCAGGGTCCTGGGATTGAGCCCCACACTGGGCTCCCTGCTCAGCGGGAGGTCTGCTTCTCCCTCTGCCCTTCACCTTGCTTGTGCACTCTCTCACTTGCACTCTCTCTCTCTAATAAAGAAAATATTAAAAATAAATAAATCAAAATAATAAAAAGTGCATTTGAACTGGCTGGTCTTCTGGGAGTTTCTCCCAATTCGTCACTGAAGTATTTAAGGTGACTCGGAAATAGGAAAACATACATTTTCACGAAACAGAACAGGAAGAAAAAACAACAGCTAGGATCTAAGGACTAAGTTATTGCTGGGTAGAGTCTAGGAGACATTTCAATTAAATACCAGGTAAGTGGGAAAAATTGAGAAATTTTTGAGAGTTGAGTAAAATCATCAGTAGCTCACAGTACATGTTTTGCCACTGAAAGTAGAACAAACCTGCTTGTCCTGAAGAAGGTCAGGAGCTACTTTATTTCTTCCCACAGACTTGTTCTAGCCCACACACCCACGGTGCAAAACAACCAGAAATCAGGGCACCCAGAACTTTACTTCAGGGAGGCTGTACCATGAGACTGTTCACTGCCCACTTCTTTTTCATTATATAACAAGCAGAACCTGGCAAGAGGTAAAATGAACACCGATGAGGGTACTGCAGGAGATGAGGCAGTTAGGAAGGAGGTGGAAACCATACAGGATGTGGATTAAACTTTTTCCTTTACTCCTCTGGTGGATGGACGATGTCAAAGAACTAAGCATCAGAGGTAGGAGAAAATTATGTCAGACCAACAAAATGACACCAAAGAGAACTTGCATTTCATTGTTTAGAAGGAAAATCAAAGAATTATATTCCTTAGTTTTTTTTTTTCATTCTTCAGAGCCCTTGTCACTACCCAACATACTTTACATATTTATCTGTTTATAGTCTGTCACCCTCTTTAAAATGCTATCTCCATGAGGACAGGGTTTTTCTCTGTCTTACTCACCACTCTATCCCCAGCACTTGCAGCAGAGATTTTCATACAATGGATACCCCGTTGCTGATGGAGGAATGAATAATGGAATAAACTGTGTGCTTAAGACTTAAGCTTCCAAGCCTCCCACACTCTAATTTCAATTTTCTTTTCTAGTTTTAGTGCAACCTGTATTACAGCCAAATCTTCACCACTTGTATTCACATTTTTTCACTTAAATTGTTGTTTCATTTCTAGGGCTTGACTGTTTTATTTGTCTTTATATAGAACGTCTTTTGAGTTGATCCACTTAACATGCTAATTATCTGCAAAGTTATAAAATTTTAAGACAAAATTAATCACCTATTTGGCACAGTTTTTAAGAACTTAAACTTCAGATTCATACTTCTATCTTTTCTGTTTACTGTGTATCTTTGGGCAAGTTACTGAATCTCTCTGTACATGTGTTTCCTCATATGAGAAAGGATATTACCCACTTCACCAACTTCTTGTGAAGATTTAGTTGTATAAAGATAGGAAAATTAAAATCTTAAACCATTGAAAGTTTAAGGTTTTCTTTCACATGGTTATGAAGTTTTCATTTGCACAGGGTATATATTTCTATGAACCCGCAAAGCTATCTCAACTTAATTCTAAATAAAAATAACAATTTTTCTTCTTTCAAAATACTGTACAACATTTTCAATTCTCAGTGGTATAACTTGTAAATAACTATGCTTTTAGGCATTCTATGAACATCACAGCAGAGATACTATAGGTAGAGTGGGTGTGAGTTTAGTCAGTGTTGTCTCAACTGGTTATGAAAACAATCGTATGCTCTTATGTGAGACAAGATTTCATCTATTCTGCCAGCTTTTGTCAATAACACATTTTCAAATACTTTATATGCTATAGAATAAAAAAACTGTTTTATAGAGAATATTTTGTAGATATTTTAGAATGAAAGGACTAAAGCCAAGAAACATTGAATCCATTCATTCACACATTCATTTATACATTTATCCAAACATTTGTTGAAATTCTCTAACAATATTGCTGCAAAATAGAACAAAATAAAAAATACATGAATTGATGAAAGGAAATCTCTTCATGGTACCATTTAGTTTGGTAAGTAGACAAAATTAAAATATACTGTATAAGAAATAACAGAGAGGCAAATTCAGTGAACTGTGAAGACAACCATGAATGGAGTGATCAAGGAAGTAGTCAATCCACCATGTGAGGAGTAGGGAATAATTAGTACAAATTGACCCAAGCAAGTAATTCCTGAATAACCATTAGAAGAAAGGGCAGAAATTACTAGGATGAACAACGAGGCAAGAATATTCTAGGCAGAGTAGGCAGTGTGTGTAAAGCACAGAGACATGAAAATGCCTGGTGGGTTTAGGAAACTGTTTTTTGGGGGGGTGGCCAGGGAAGTGAGGAGAAACGAAACTGCAGACATGGGAAGAGACGTCAGAAAATTTTTAACACGATGATCCATACGTGAACATTTCTAGAAACTGAATGAGATTCCCCTCCTTCCAGAAATTTCAATCGATCCTGATAAAACTGTAGTGATAGAGTGAGGGAACACGCTTTTTTGAAACTGTAAGTAGAAGTATGAACCAAAGTTAGAAGATTCCAAATGAATCACCCAGAAGCTTTGACACAAAGAAGCGATTTCTAAGTCCCCCACAGGGATATTATATATTTGAAGACACACACACACACACACACACACACACACACACACACACACACAGAAAAAGGGGACGTTTGGAATTGCACTTTCTTAAGTGTACTTAGGACCACCAAAAAGGAGTTGCAGATGGTAGATTAGTTAATTGAGTCATGTTTAAACTTTATTTTGGTCACCCTCAAGAATTTAGATGGGGAAAGAACGCCTGAAAAAGATCTAGAATTTTCTTAGTATTATCTTGTCATCAAAAACTACTTTAAAATATGTATTTTAGGGCACCTGGGTGGCTCAGTTGGTTAAGTGACTGCCTTCGGCTCAGGTCATGATCCTGGAGTCCTGGGATCGAGTCCTGCATCGGGCTCCCTGCTCAGCAGGGAGTCTGCTTCTCCCTCTGACCCTCCCCCCTCTCATGCTCTATTTCATTCTCTCTCTCAAATAAATAAATAAAATCTTAAAAAAATATATGAATTTTACATAGTCATTTTTTTCATCTAAACTAGCCTTAGTTTATCTTATTTCTAATGAACATTTTATTTTGAAACTTTAATTTCTGAAATAAAAACCATATAATATTGTTCCTTAGAGCTTTTTATTTCTTCACATGATTTTTTGGAAAAGTTGTGTGTGTCTACAATGGTTCTGCTTTTCTTGAAGTCATCACTTTGCATTTCATGCAGCTTTTCTTCCAAGAATTTTGCCACTACAAACAAGGTCTGGTATTTAAAATTGTATTTTGAAAGTAACATATGGTAAAACTGACCTTTACTTGTGGTCTACAGTTCTGTGAATTTTCTTCCATGCATATATTAATGTAACCACCAACAGAGGAAAGAACACAGCTTAGTTACATCACCACCCACCAAATCTCTCACATTTTATACCACCATTTTCCACCCTTACTCCCTGGCAACCACTGATCTCTGTTCCATAACTAAAGTTTTACCTTTTTAGAGAATATAATATACAAGGAAACATGGAATTTGCAACTTTTTTGTACTGGCTTCATTCACTTCAGCATAAGGCCTCAGAGATCATCGGAGATGTTGTGTATACACAAAATATGTTCCTTTTCAATGCTTGGCAGTATTGTGGAGTATGGACATACCATTTGCTTACTCATTCAATCACTAAAGGATATTTGGGTTGTTACAGGTCCAGCAATTATGAAGAGAGTGGTCATAAACATTCTTATATAGATTTTTATGTGAACATAAATTTTTATTTTTCTGGGGTAAATACCAATGAGTTGGATTGCTGAGTCACATGATAAGTGAATGTTAAACTTAACAAAAAACTACAAAATTATCTTGGAAAATAAATACCATTTTGCATCCTCTCAAGCAATATATGAAGATTTCTGTTGCTCTGTATGCTCACCAGCACTTGGTATTGTTAGAATTTTTTAAATTTTTATTTATTCTAATAGGTGTGTAGCAATATTTTATGGTTTTAATTTACATTTTCCTAATGGTTTTGATTTTGAACATCTTTTCATATGTTATGCATGCAAGTCTTTTACCCTTTATAATTTAATTTTTACTGTCGCATTTTGAGATATCTTGATATATTCTGGATACAAGTCCTCTATCATATAGGTGTTTTGAAAATATTTTTGATCTTTATTTGGCCTATCTTATCATTCTCCTAAAATTGTCTTTGAAAGAGCAAGGTTTTTAATTTTGATGATGTTTATCTTTTTTTTGTTCTTTGATGGGCTTGCTCAGGTATAAAACCTAAGAAGTTCAACCCTAGGTCATGAATATTTCCTTTTATGTTTTATCTAAAAGTGCTACAGTTTTCAGTTTTACATGTAGATCTATAATCGATCTTGAGCTCATTTGTAAGTACGGTATGAAATTCACAAGTGTTAACTTTGCTTTGAATGTGGATGCCCACGTATTCCAAAATCATTTGTTGAAAAGCTGATTATTTCTTCATGGAATTGTCTTTCTATCTTTGTCAAAACATTGGCCATATTTGTGCAGCTACACTTCTGGACTATCTTTATTCTTCTATTGATATAAGAGCCCATTTCTTTGCCAATACTATATTGTCTTGATTACTGTAGCTTTATCATAATTTTTGAAATAAGAAAGTAAAAGTCTCTGTTCTTTTTCAAAACTATTTTGGTTACACATGGATCTTTCTCCTTTCTATATACATTTTATTTATTTTTTAAGATTTATTTATTTGAAAGAAAGAGAGCATGAGTGGGAGGGCAGAGGGAGAAGAGGGAATCTGAAGCAGACTTGGCGCTGAGTGTGGAGCCCAATGCCAGGGTCAATCTCATTACCCTGAGATCATGACCCGAGCCAAAAGCAAGAGTCAGCTGCTTAACCAACTGTGCTACCCAGGCACCCCCTTCCCATATACATTTTAGAATCAACTTGTCTATATGAGCAAAAATAAAAACAAAAAAAAACTGTTGAGATTTCTATTGGATTTGCATTAAATCTATTGATCATTTTGGGTTGAAGTTAACATTATTATGTTGAATATTCAAATACATGAGCATATTTTATCTCTCCATTGATTTAAATCTTCTTTGATTTGGCAGTGTTTTCTATTTCTCAGCATTCAGTTTTTATATCTGTTGTATTTATAACTAAATATTTCTTTTTTTAAAAGATTTATTTATTTGGGAAAGACAGAGAGCAGGGGGAGGGGCAGAAGGAGAGAAAGAATCCTCAAGTGGACTCCTCACTGAATGCAGAAGCTAATACAGGTCTCAATCGCAGGACCCTGAGATCGTGACCTGAGTCAATATCAAGAGTAGAGCACTTAACTGACTGAGCCACCCAGATGCCCCTAAATATTTCATTTTTTGAGCTATCGCATGGTTTCCAATTGTTTATTGCTACTATACAGAAAGGCAATTCATTATGTGTGATTTTGTATCCTATTATCTTGCTAAAATCTCTAAGTAGTTATGGGAGGTTTTTTGTTTGTTTTTTGGAGATCCTTCAGGGTTTTCTATATAGAACAAGTCTTGTGTGCACAAGGGCAGTTTTATTTCTTCCTTTTCAATTAGTATGCATTTCCAGTGCATTTAAGTAAAAATAACTCTCATTTAAATATTTCCTAAAATTTGTCAAACCCAGTATGGGTTCAACAGTTATATGACTATGCTGCTTACCTAATTTATCTTTGGTATGTATTGGTGATTTTTGGTTTTGAGGAATTAATATATTTCATGCAATTTGTCAAAATTTTGCATGTTTTTGAGGTATTGTCATATTGCCTTTTTAATATATCTGGTGTCTGTAGTGATAGCCTGTCTTTCATTCTTGAAACTGGTAATTGGTCTTCTATCTTTGCCGGTTTCATTGGAGGTTTATCATTAACAGATTTTGTTTTTATATATTTCCTTTTTTGCCATTTTCATTTTTGGAAGATTTCTGCTCTTAAGTTTCGTTATTTTCTTACTTCTACTCACTGTGAAATTATGTTGCTCTTCTTTTTCCTAGTTTCTTAAGATTCTTAATTATGTGAAGCCTTTTTCCCTTTCTAGCATAAGCATTTAATTCTATGGGTTTCTATCTAAGAACTGGTTTAGGCTGCATCTCACACACTTTGATATGCTGTATCTTTATTTTCACTCTGTTTAAAATATATTCTAACTTCCCCTGAGACCTCTTTGAGTGCTAAATTATTAAGTGTATTATTAAATTTCTAAATATTGGGTCATCTTCCTGTTATCTTTGTTACTGAATTTTATTTAAATACATTATGATAAGAGACCATACTGTATGATTTCAATTTGTTTCTATTTGTTGAAGTTTGTTTTATGATACATGATATGAGCTATCTCAGTGAAAGTTCTATGTGTATATGGAGAGAAGGTATGTTCTGCTGTGGGTAGGTTATTAGAATCAATTAGTTAGGGGAGCCTGGGTGGCTCAGTTGTTAAGCATCTGCCTTTGGCTCAGGTCATGATCTCGTGGTCCTGGGATTGAGCCCCACATCAGGCTCCCTGCTCGGCGGGAAGCCTGCTTCTCCCTCTCCCACTCCGCCTGCTTGTGTTCCCTCTCTTGCTGTCTGTCAAATAAATAAAATCTTTAAAAAAAAAGAATCAATTAGTTAATGATGAAGTTTTGTTCCTTTATATTCTTGTCCCTATTCAGTATTAGTTCTATCAATTATGGAGAAAGGCATGCTGAAGTCTGTATTTGCGGACTTGTCTATTTATCTTGTCAGTTTTGTCAGTGTTTGATTTATATATTTTGAAGCTCTGTTGTTAGGTACATACACATTTGGGGTTGTTTTATCTTCTTATGTAAAGTTCCCTTTTATCTCTGGTAATTTTTCTTGCTCTGAAGTCTACGTTGTCTAAATGTCCTAGGTTTCTTTTGATTTATGTGTGCATGTATGTTTCCCATCATTTACATATAATCTACACATTTCATTATACTTGAAGTGAACAAATGTGTTGTAGACATTTTTTTCATGTTTTTAAATCCATTCTGATCATCTTTGTATTTAATCAGCATATTTAAACCGTTTGTATTCATTGTATTGATTGATATAGTTGGATTTAGGTCTACCATTTAATATTTGTTTTCTGATTGTTCCCTGTTTTTCATCTTTTTTTTTCTCTTCTGCTGCCTTTTGTTTTATTTGAACACTTTTTAAATTTCTACTCGAATTTACCTATTATGCTGTAGACTATATCTCATTGTAAAGTTTTTTGTGTTGCTGTAGGGATAACAATACAAATACTTGCATTTTAAATAGAGTGTAGAAAACTTATTACTGTACAGTTTTCTATACCCCCCCTTTATGATATAGTTATCCTAAATAATGCATTGAGAACATCAAACAATGTTATAATTTTGTTCTCAACTATTTTAAAGAATCAAGAGAATAATGATCTATTCTTTTGTTCCCCAAATATTTGCCGATTCTATTGCTCTTCCTTCATTTCTGATATTTCAAGTTTCCTTCTGGTATCATTTCCTTTTTATCTGACAATTTTCCTTAAACATTCTTTTAGGGCAGTTCTGCCATCACAGAGTTCTGTTAGTTTTCCTTTATTTGAGGACACCTTTATTTCCTGTTTATTCTTGGAGATTATTACTACTTGATTTAGAATTCTGGGAAAACAGTTATTTCATCATTTTAAAAATACTTTTCTACTTTCCCTGGTCTCCATGATTTCTGTTGACAAATACACAGACATTCAAACTATTGTTTATCTTGAAAGCTTTCAAAAGTTTTTGGTTTTTTTGCTTTGTTTTTAGTTTTCTGCCTTTTGATTTTACTGTGTTTAGAAATTATTTTCTTTGAATTTATCTGTTTGGGGTTTGCCAAGCCTCTCAAATCTGTATGTTTATATCCTTCACTCTGTGTGGGAGTTCAAACATTTTTTTTCTGTTCTGCACTTTTTCTTTTTAACATTTTATTTATTTATTTGACAGGGAGAGGAGCAGAGAGAGAGGGACAAGCAGACCCCATGATGAGTGTGGAGTCCCATGTGGGGCTTGACCTCAGAAACTTGAGATCATGACCTGAGCAGAAATCAAGGGTCAGATGCTCAACCGACTGAACCAGCCAAGTACCCCTGCTCTACCTTTTTACGTCACTTTCTGGGACAGTGATGACAAACTGTAGACCTTAGAAATTATTCCAAAGTTCCCTTAACATCTTTTATTTTTTCAATCTTTGTTCTATTGTTCATTTTGCACACTTTCTATCAATCTGTGAAGTTTACTGACTCTCTCTCCTCTGTCATTTTCATTCTGTTTTTGAGCCCTTCTAATGACTTTTCCCAATGCTAAATTTATTAGTTTCTTCTTTATAACTTCTATTTATTTGCTGAAATTATCTTTCCATTCCTTCCATGAATGTTCACATTGGTTAGAATTTTCATATTAGCTTTTTAAACTGCCTAGTAATCCTAAACATTGGGTCATCCAAGCGTTGGCATCTCTTGACTGAATGTTCACAAGTGAGTTGATATTTTCCTTGTTACCTACCTGCTGTGTAGATTTCAATTGTATCCAGGACATTTTGATTTTTAAGTTTTGAGAATCTGGGTTGCATATACATCTTACAAAGAACGTTTAATTTTGTAGCAGGAAGTCAATTCAGTTGGGGTGAGGTCACAAGATTTGACCAGCCTTCTGTGACTTGTGGATTCAAAGCCAATTCCATTTTCAGTCTTTGCAATGCTATTCAAATCTGTCTTGTGTGTGCCCCACTCAGTTATGAGTCTGGAAACTAGGCAGTTGTCTTTAATTAAATTCAATTCTCAATGTCTTCAGTGTGTACTTTAGCAGCAGATCGACTCATCTGTTAGGGACCCCAGGCATTCATTAAGAGAAAGTGTGTGTTAGCTTTCCTGAGCTGCTTCCTCTCTGGGAGCCTCCCAGTACTTTCCAATCCCTTGTGGGCCCTTTTTTCTTTTGGTTTTCTAGCCAGAAAGCTGGGGATTTATTTATTCAACTCTGGAGCTCTAGGAGTTGCACCCATGTCAGGGCATTTGGTGGGAGGAGAGAGAGAAAGCAAAAGCAATGGGAGTTGGCCTTGCCCTCTTATGGCCACAGACACTTCAATCCAAGAGAAAGTTGGCCCATTAGAGTTTAGGTGGCTACAGACAGGCCTGTGATGCTGCTGCTGCTTCCACTACTAGCAAACCAAATTTTCTTCCTCCTCAAGCCTAAACTAGAGGCTTCCCCGGGTATTCCCTATGTCTGTGCTGATGTTCACTTCCATGTTGTGGTCTGTTCTAAAAGAAAAGGTAAACATCACTGGTCTGGTGGTTCTTCGGACTATGGTCCTCTTCTCTAATCTACCTGCCACCATTTACTGTTTAGAGTCCTCAAAGAACTGCTCCATTTGTATTGTTCAGGTTTCATAGATTATTGCATCTTATGGAAAACCAGAAATCCTAGGTTGGTGATTTTTGATTCATGGTTGCATACAGGTAAAAGTAGAGTCAAACCTTAGGTGCTACTCCCAGCAGAAGAATAGGGCAGCCAGCATAATTATGTAACAGGAAGATTCACGTCACCAAACCAGAGTGTCTTTTCACTGAGTTAACTGGGATATTAATGTACCCACATGGCATTATCTGAAAATGATGTAATTTTTATTTTTTAATTTAATATTGGCTCCAGGATTCTATACTCTTTTGTAGTTAGTTATGAGCTGACTCCTATTTCCAAGAGTTACAAATTAATGCACTTCTTGGATTTTTCTTTTTTAAATACACAGTCCTCTTCACGTCTCTCAATCTCTTCCTGTGTTACCACCTTGACTAGATGTTCCATGTCATTTATGAAAATATTTCCAATATTCCAATGCTGGAAGAATTATTTGCTTAAAAGCAGGCAAAAAAATTGATTCTTCACAGTAATTCTCATATTTCTTTTTCCTGAGATTATTCATCAGTACAAACTCTTTTGCTCAAAAATATGTGCTATTGCCAACAACATTTGGGAAAATTTCTATCCTGTCAGAAAGATTCCTGTTATGCTGCCCTCTATCAACTTAGTTTTCTTGTTTGAACCCTGGAGCTGCCTAACAGAACTACTTTTGAGCACTGTTATTCTTCACTTAAGAAAGGGATGTCTGTTGGCGTGCACCTCTGCATATGTCCTATCCTCACATCTGAGCTTGTCCTGTCTATGTCAGGGATATTCCAGTAAACCTCTCTGTTTTGTTCTACTGTATCCATACATAAAGCTGCATTTTTTAGGATGGAGTTGAAAGAAGAGTTCTCAGTAATTTTCTGCATTCCCTCTTGCAGGTAATCTTTCATTGCCATATCCACATGCAGAGAAAGGGTTAATTAACATCTAGCCTCAGGGAAGCCTGAATATTTGTCACTTGCTTCTTCATTCCTCTCCTTGCAACAATAACTCAAGCTGTTAGGAAGTTACCTAAACTAGATGAGGAAAGGGTGAATCTGGCCCAGAACCAAGCCAAATTCCCTCACTTCATTGTTGAAATTGGGTATGGAGTAATGAGTAACCTTTACAGATGAGATAGGACAAATGATGGGTCTGACTAGCTAGGTATAAAAAGTGAAAGGATACTAGGTTGGTCATACTCACAAAGCTACTTTTGAATGCATGTCCTGAGTCAGAACGGCCTGGGACATCATGACTGAGTAGGGAGACTCATGAGACGTCTACTCTGTTGTGCATGCCCTGTGTTTCCTGTCCTGCAACTTTTCTTAAAACCGAGTAAACTTGGTGCAGTCTAGCCTACTAAGTACTGTCAGCTTGATGTCAATATCAAACCAAATCCGAGGGTATTGCTGTTAGGAACGCAGAGCTGCTATCAAAGTGTAACAGTTATCTTTTGTTTTCACAGCTAAGTTTCTCCTCATTTTGAATATTTAAAAATAGTTTCATGGAGGTATCCAGGACAAGTGGATGAGGTATTTAGGTTCCTATTTGCCTAGAAATTAGGTTTGATTTTGAGAAAATCCTAATGATATACATTGTGTGTTTGTCAATACTTCTTTGGTATTTTCTTCCCAATTTGGAAAAACTGAGCAAATTGTTACTGAAATAACCTTTGCCTAAAACTTTGTAGCCTGAGAAATTGGTAGGTGTTGTGGTCTCATTCCACAACTATTCCCCCCCCCCTTTTTTTTGTATCTGAGTAATATTTTCTAATAATACTTAAAATGCTACCTAAGGAGCATAGAAGAATTCACCATTTTACATTTGTAACATTTGAACTTGTTCTCCTGTAATTCATTGCCATCATAAATTATTAGTTTTGATCCCATAAGATGCATGATCAGTTTTAATGTTTCAAATATGAATAATCAATAATTAAGCTTAAATTATAAAATACTTGTACAATTTTAAAAATAACTAACAGCACTACTACCTGCACTGTGGAGAATTAAGAATTCTGATACATTCTCCATAGACAGAAAACACTCAGATGCAGGAAAAGGACAACAAGATACATAGTAACTCATTGCAGAGCTCAACAGAATACATGAAGTATTAAAGAACACAGAACATTAAGATAAGCTGCAACTTAAAAATAAAACTTTAAAAAGCAAGCTTTGGTGCCAATACAACTCTAAAGGTCAAGGTTGTACAGGGGATCCAGAATATTCCAGATAAATAGACCTTAAGGGAAACAGTAAACAAGGGCTTGTGCTGGAACAAAACATAGATTCTGAACTACAAATTAATGAACAAGACTGGGACCTTTTAAATGTTTTAATTTCAGTGAAGGTATAAATAAGGGAGAAAAACTGTCTGTCATAAAAAGAACTGATGAAGACAATTCAGTTTCTGCTCCTCCTCTTTGTGGTAAGAGTCTCCTTAAAATTTGTAGCCACAGGCCTGTTGTTTCATGTTTCTGGGTTGTAAATTTACATTCCCACCTAAATCTGGGCTCCCTGCTATGAGAAATCAAATTAAAATATTTCCAGGCTGGTGGCATACCCTGACACCATTCAGAAGAAATTGAATATATTTTTCTGGAAAAAAAAAAAAATCCAATTCATTCAAGATTCCCCAGTGGTATTCTGTTAAATATGAATTCACAAATAGAGGAGGAAATTAAAAAACCTATTATAACTAAAGGTCCTAGCAGAAAGAAAAACCAAGAAATTTCTGATATTTACCACTTTCACATACACACATATGCTAATCCAGCTTAATGAAACTCAGTGTCACCAAAGACAAAGGGAATATCTAAAGAAGCCAGAGATAAAAGTCAGATAATATAGAGGAAGTATAAACAACAGATTTTCTAGTGTTCATGCTGGTGAAGATAGTATAATATTATTTTTAATGTGCTTAGAGGAAGTAACCATTTTTCTAGACTTAATGAACTCAGGATTTATGAACTCAGAATGAAGAAAAGATGTCTTCACACAACAACTAAGGGATTTTACAGCCAAAAAACTAGAAGAGAACTTTTAAAAAAGGAAACTAGCCCAGATAGAAAATATAAGATGCAAGAAGGAATGGTAAAGGCAGAATTTTACATATTTTGTAGAAAGCAAAATGGAGTCTCTCATGTCAAGCAGGAGCCCGTGTCAAGCAATGACGCAAGCAGTTAAGGTCCTGCAGCTACGAGACTTCACCAGGACCAGCGTCACCTGACACCCCAGAACTGATAAGGAGCAGAACCAGAGGAGGTGTGCAGAGACCCAAAACTGATTAAATCCCTTTAAAAAGGGTAGGATTTTGGCAGCAAACCGTCAGACTCTTCAGACCTGACCCCTCTATGTCTGACCACTTAAAAAACGCAACTGCCCCCGAAGGCTCTGCCCGATTGATCTCCGAACAGAACCGAGAGCCTTCCCTGCTTGCACATCAGAAGCAGTAAGTGCCAAGAGCTGACCGGGACAGGACCGACGCCTTACCTCAAATGCCCGCCCACAGACTGACTTCGCGCGTTTGGTTTGTTAACTTCCCACACCCTTCTGTTATCTTGCTTTTTGTGTGGCTTGTCTTCTGCCCTGCTCTGTGTTTAATCACATGGTGAATTGTCATGGAGTTTGGAATCCTGAACCTGCTTTATCATTGTGATTAACTTTGCTTTATGACTGAATAAAACTGACACTGTGGAAAGACACAATTCCTGTGTGTGCCTTCATAGCGTGCTCATGAAATATTTAATTAAAATTAAAGAAATATCATTTGCATGATACAAGAATAATAATTTGTAGGGTTAACAACAATACTTTAAGAAAGTTCCAGGGCAGTGAATAACAATACTTTATAATCAGGGTTTCGGATATTAATTAGAGTACTTCAAGCTTATTGTTTGATTCAAAAGAATGATAAAGAAATGGTTTAAATTCTGATATTGTTTCGATAACTTTGAGAAGTTTGGATGTAAAATTTCAAGACCAGCAATACACACACAAAGACACACACACACACACACACACACACACCAAGAATAGGATGTCTAGTTCTCAAACCAGTAGAATAAAACTAGGACAAAGAGTGCAAACCAAACCTAGGTCTCAGAAAAGAAACTTCAAAGAGGGAGCACAGAAACTTTTGATTGCTGGGAAGAAAGAGAAAAAGCAAACACACAAACAGAGCAAGATGAAGACTGAACCTGAACCCCAGCATAAAAAAATTAGAATCCTGAAAAACTTTGCACGTAAGTTAATAAGTACTCATCCTAAGAGTCCTAGTGATGAAGGAGCAGAAGGGAAGCTGAGGACAAAGTACAAGCTGACACCCTGTAAACATTCCCCCCAACCTTGCCCCTCACTCCTGGGTGGGATATGTATGACGTTCCCCCAGGAAGCTCCCAACTGTCTTAATGTTAATGCCCTACTCAAGGGAAAAAAAAACCTTAACTTGACAATGGCAAAGGCCTCAAGTATCTTACAGGTCCTCTTTAGCATATGAAAGTTCTTTTGAAAACCTCTATTTTTCCCTACCTCCAACTCCCAAGTATATAATCAGCCAACCCTTACAACCCTAGTGCCGCAGCTCTGTCTGCCCACAGGTCCTGTCTCTGTGCTTTAAGAAGCCACCATTTTGCATCAGATACGTCTCAAGAATTCTTTCTTGGTCATCGGCTCTGGACCTCACCGAACAAACCTCACCTATATTCCAAAACCACATCATAAGAAGGTATTATTTTATCATTTCCTTTTATGACTAAGGGGGAAAAAAAACAGCTGAGGAATTCAGAAAGTAAAGTGGTAGAGTGAAAATGGATTATTCTGAGGATGAAAGTCCAGTGTTCCGTGAATTCATGTTCCACATTCTTTTTTTTTTTTTTAAGATTTTATTTATTTACTCATGAGAGACAGAGAGAGAGAGAGAGGCAGAGGGAGAAGCAGGCTCCTCGCTGAGCCAGGAGCCCGATGCGGGACTCGATCCCAGGACCCTGGGATCATGACCTGAGCCGAAGGCAGATGCTTAACCATCTGAGCCACCCAGGCGCCCCATGTTCCACATTCTTGTTTTCATGCCCAAACCATGTATGCATTATATTTTTGGGTCCTCTAAAGAGGAAAAAAAAGAACATGTACTGAATTCATAGTATGTACAAGACAATGTCCTAAACTTGTATCAGAAATGTTATTTCATCTCTACACCAACAGTCTGATTTATTATTTTCAGTTTGCAAATGATTCAGAGTAGAAGTAACTTTTCAGATTGGTGGAGCCAGTATTTAGTACTAGAGATCATTCTGAATCCAAAGGCTTAATTAACTACAACTTACTACCCGAATAAGAGCAGTTGAACGCACAAATAACTGGTCAATGCTAATGTAAATATGGAATAACAAATTCCCTTTTTTCGTTACATTCTATTAATGGTGTTTTTAATGAAGAGGATGATGTTTCCCTCAAACCATTTCTCCTTATCTGTTAGAATTTTATCCATACAAATGATAATATATCTTCTTATTTCTCCACTTATGATTGTCCTGGTCAAAGTATAGAAATAATGTCTACCAATCTTTATTGCTAACAAAGTGTTCTGATTTTAAATTAATGTGTGCATTTTTCAATATATGTGTTTCAAACATGCTTCATATGGACGAGAATTTTAAGAACATAACTTCTGCAGAAACTATTAAAAAATAATACTGTGAACTTGTTGAGTCTGTGTTAAGAAAGGACAGCTACACATTTGGGGTCCTGGAAGGGGGCCCATTAAGTGTGAATTCAAAAGGCAACCAACAGGTTTATTGTCATTTATTTGTGAGAGAACAGTCATTTGTTTGACATGCTGAAGTCAGACTCAGGGGGAGGCAGCTTTGTTCCACAACTATCAGACAGGAAAAATTATTCCCCATCCTCTTGATAGGGAGTCAAGGAGAACTTTGAGATAACAGCTTATGCATATAAATAATGTGCTGGACAACAGTGTGGGGGGATACCAGGTACTGTTAAAAAGAAGCAAATTTCCTTTATTTCTGAAACACTAAAAATTGTGTTTCAAGATTTAACAAATGTATGAATATTCACTTTTCCCAATGAAAGAGAAGAATTTTACCCCAGCACCGAGTTTGATTGTTTGCTTACGTTTTGCTTTGTGATCTATAATACCATCCCTTTGATCAAATATTTAGCCACTCTAATTTAATTACTTTCTTAAGGAAATAAATGTGCTGCTCTATTAAAAGTTAAAAAACAAAAAACAAAAACAAAAACAAAGCAACACTGACTATATTGATAAACTATAGAAAAACATTTAAAACCTTACACACAATATTTTTCTTGGGCAAAATACTGAGTGTATACCTATTTCTTATATATGGTGTTGCACTTCAAGAAAGATAAAATGAAAGTCTTTTAGATCCTGATCACAGCATGTAAAAACAAACAAACAAAAAACATCAAAAGGACAGGAGTTTGTCTTTAGAGAACAGACTTAAATGATGTGGATTGCAGACTGAAATGATAAAAACTGTGAAGTTGACGATGGAGTGATTTTGCAATTATAAGAAATAAAGATATATTTTAACTGAATTCAGTTAAAAAGAAACTCCTTTGAACCAAAAGAGAAGAAAACTGAAGGCAAATAAAAGGAAAATACTATTTGACATAGTATAATTTTATGAGGTTTAGTTTTCTAGTCAGAATTGATATAGTCTGAATTTATTATGTATTAACAAGATTTAGGGAATGCCTTGAATAGAATTGATAAAGGAATAGTCTCAAAAAGTAGATGGTTTGAGACTACACTGCTTAATTTTTAGAATAATATTTAGGAAAAGAACGCACCATCTCTACAATCTACAGCCTTGGTGCCTGTTAAAAAAAAAAATGTTGAGTTGAGTAACCTACACAGTTGGCCAAGAACACTAATTCTTATATGCCATTATCATGTTTTCATGGAAGCCTATTTATCTAGAAATGATCATAAAGAACATGCTTTCCTTGTATGTTGAGAAAATCTGTTTTCACACAAGATCGTATTAATCAAAAAGACTTCAGCATAAAAAAGTAATCACTTAACACATGTATAAAACATTATGTATTAATTACAGATTTTAAAAATGTATTAGGTTTAGAAGTGTGCTCAGTTGGTTTTTAATGATATAGAATAATGCTTCCTGTTTCTTTATCAGGCCATAGTTTTGTGAGTTTGAAGTCTAAAAATCACATCTCTTTTCTGTATAGATTGTTATTATGTAGAACCTTTCAAAACAAATTAGAATAGCACTTCATCTATCAAAGACATCTCAAATATTTTTCAAGTTAACATTTTAATTAATATGGCTCTCATAATAAACCATTAGCATAGGTTTACTCCTAAAATAATCTGTAGTTGAGGAGACTTCTCCTGACGGAAAACATAGTAATTTCTGATTTATCATGAAGCAGAAATGCAGTTCCACAAATGAACAAGTCCACTGAATCTTTTCTAGTTTCCATAGGTATCCTGCTCTGTTCGACTTCCTTCTATAGCCTTACCATGTAAGGTTACATAATTTGTCCCTGTATAAGGTTTTTAATGCTCCTTTCATGCTAATAAGAGCAAAGATTTCCAATAAATTTTTATTGCACCCAAAAGCAGGGTAGCCGTTACATATGCGAGGATTTATTGGACTACTACTTACAGTATTATGGATTCAACCTCAAACTCTTTTTGGTCCATCATTCGTAAGTCATTTTTTGTTTATTTTGTCTACAATAGGGTTAATTCTTTATGTCTCTATTTTGACTAAATATATGTAATATTAGATCTAATCCTAGAAATGAACAGGTGAAAGATGCTTTCTAATTTACAAAGCACTTTTGTTTTATTTATTTATTTTTTTTACAAAGCACTTTTATGTATTAGCTACTGTGACCCTAAACAGCCCCCACAGGGACAGGCACTATTTACATGTTTATTTGGGAGCTAAGGAAACTAGGGTTACAAAAGTGTTTAAAAGGACATAGCAAGTGGAAGAACTAGTCTTCTACATCTGAGCCCTGTGGAAATACTTTATGTTCCTCTATGAAGTATAACAGGGACACAGATGGAAGGCAATCCTTTCTGTGAGGTCCTATACATCCTGGGGGCTGTTAATCATCTGCTCATTTATTTATTTGAAAAAAATTAATTAATATCCAAAAATGTGCAAGGCAATGATTTGGAGATTAAAGAAGCTAAAAAGATATTTTTCATGGGGAAAAATACAGACATATATAAAAGAATCCAACGGAAAAAAAGTCTAGAGGTTAACTCGAGATTTCTGTAGGAATTCAGAAAAAAAAAATATGAATAATTCAGCCTGGAGAGTTCAGAAAATAATGCACCAAAAAGTTGAACTGGCCATTAAAGATAAATAAGACTGTACCAGAAGAATGTAAAAAAAAAAAAAAAAGAGACAGAGAGAGAAAACAGCAGCATTCAAGGAAAAAGGGTCAGCATGCTGAAAAATAAAAACTTACTTTTCCTATGATACTTGGGAACTAACTCATCATAATGAATTTTCACGAAATAATTTACAAGCCGGCTAAGAAACTTACCCTACATTATCCCTTTTAGGAGCTGATTTTTTTTTTCTGAGTTTGAAATATCATCTTCCTTTCTGGTTTTCATGTAGAGCTGAGAGTTTCTGGCTTGTCAATGAGTAAATCAGACCTCAACCCTACATACCCTTCAGGTATTGTCAATATTTTGTGTTTCTAGACAAACAAACAAAAACCCACATAATATTTACTCATCCATACTGTAGGGAATGTGGAGAAAGCAAATTAATATTCTGAGGTCTTCTGAAAGAAGTTATTGCAAGCTCTGGATGATTTTTCTAGAACACCCATGCCTCAGGTATACATATGGGTGGCTCCCTCCCTTAAGTATCTGCTCCAATGTCCCCTTTTGGAAACACTGTCCCTACCTCTCAGATAAAACAACAAACCCAACACCCCATCTCACACCACACTTTCTATCTACATTACCTTGCCTAATTCTTTCCTATAGTACAAAATTAATATCTGACACATTATTCTAAACTATTTACTCTACCATCTCTGTACTAGAATAGAAACCCTAAGGGGAGAGAAACAGTCAGTTGCATCATCTCTGTAATACCCAAAAATATACGTAGAATAACTAGGTAAGTGAATGGACATAGTACATGGAATGCACAGGGAAATGAAAGGTGGTTTATTATTATTATCATTATTATTATTCAGTGGTTAAATCATTATTTTTTTTGTCATTTCAGGGTTCAGTAGACTAGGCACCTTGAATTTCACATGATTACATGAATTGTCAAACAGGAAAAAAAGAAGAACCTGATTGAATTGTAAGTGTGCTGACTTGTTTACAAATAATGAAGATATATCAATATTAATATGAATGTCTGGGAAATTGTCTATAATTCTGATTAAACTTTAAATGCCCCCCCCAAATTTACTTGTTAAGAAAGTCTTTTTTAATCTTCCATTTGCTAATAGCTACATTTTTCTCAAGCCTTTAAATGCATTAGTGCATTTATCCACAGCAGCATGGACAGTGTTCTAGAGGGCAGTTTCACAAGCAAAATTAATTTCAGCTGATTTTACTTTCAAAGCCCCAATCATCATGAATCAGGTGAAATGGAATGCCTGCATGAGCCCACCACCTAGGACATAGTCTTACTGTGAATTTTGAGCATATGCACTGTAAACACTAGATTTTATATCCTTGTATCTCCTGTCTGGCTTTGAATGTGTTCTGCCCTGCAGGACTATTAGCAAACAACAAAAATGTTTGCACATCACAAGCCAAGGGATAACTCACCTACTTAAATAGATCGTCCCTTTGGACACATAAGAAATGCCAGCCTTAACTGCGGAAGTATCAGCACGCAATGCAAAGAAGCTATTTCTGCAAGAATATGCACTTATAACAAATATTACTTTTCCCATCACTGTTTGGAATTTATGTAATTTAATTAACTTATGCTTTGGTGGCATTTGAGAAAGTGGTTCTGAGGTAAGCATTGGATGGGATCTACTTACGTTTCCATCGTGGAAAAGTGAGGCATAAATTTAAGTTTTTCAATAAGATTATGCTTTAATGCCAATTAGTTTGAAAACTTGGGGGCTGTATAATAAGTTTGCTATCTTTAAATAACAGTGATAGTCACATGGGGGAAAAGAGTGGGGTTTTCATGTGAGGTTTGATATTGAACTCACAGCATACATATGCGTACACACGTTTGTATATTTCTATACAGACATATATGCACAGGTTCTCAATGTGCATATGTATATTTTTAGGTATATTATTGTAGGTAGAACCTTTTATTTAGGTCTAATATATAGAAAAGTGGAAATATTGCAAGTGTACACTTTTGATGAGTTTTCACAAACTGTATACCATGACCCACATCAAGAAACACAAGTTTAGACATCCTCAAAAGTCCCTTCATATTCCTTTCCAGTCACCAATCCTTACCCTCTCCCCAACAAAGGTATCCATTATCCTGACCTCAGTAGGATAGGTCAGTTTTTGTTTTTCTTTTTTTGTATAGAGTCCATTTTTGGAATCATGATTTTCTGCACAAGAAAGCAGCATAGTATGACCAAAAGCTGTTCACAACTCTACACAAGCTACTTGGCCTGAGATAGTTATAATAATTAAGTGTGATTACTCTAAGAATTAATTTAATATATGTCAAAGCACAACAAAATTGTAAGAACAATCAAATGCAGTCTTTATTATGATATATGTTCCTTTTAATAGTCTCTCCAGTGAAGCTAAATTATCAGATCTATTTTTCCTAAAATTTTGTTTATGGCTAATAAGCAAATATGTAATAAAAGATAATATTCATGCAAAAACATGCCGTCTCTGAGGTCAGGGACTGTCTTATTTATCTCTGTATTTTCCAGTGTTAAGAGGTAAGCATTTATAATAAAATCTAAGGCACTAAAAACAAAACATCTAAGTGGATGAACAAGTGATACCAGAATAACATTGAAGAGACAATGTCAATTGTACCACATCATGGATGAGAAAGGCAATAGCTTTTCATGTTCAGTGAACACTTTGTGCCCACTTTATACTTGCTCTAAGTATAATTTATGGTTAGCTGTAAAGATAAACGTATTTAATCATAATAAATCCACAAAGTGGGCATTATTATTACCACCTCCATTTTACAGATGCATATGTGGGTCGCAGAGTTACAAAGAAAATATAACTAGTAATAGTGGATATAGAATTCTATCCCTACAGCCTGCCTCTCAAGCTTAAACTCAACAACTACTCTCTATAAACATCTTTATTAGATACCCTTGAAAAAGAGGAAGATAAGATTGATGATGTTGGCATGGATAAGTAATAAGAAGACATATTATGCTCTTTTGTTTTTATTTTTTTTAAGATTTTTATCTATCTATCTATCTGTCATCTATCTATCATCTATCTGTTTTAGAGAGAGAGAGAGAGCAAGAAAAGGCAGGAGAAGCAAAGGGACAGGGAAAGAAAATCTCAAGCGGACTCCGTGCTGAGTGCAGGGCTCGATCCCATGACTGTGAGATCATGACCTGAGCCAAACCTAACTCAACCAACTGAGCCACCCAGGTGCCCCCATATCATGCTCTTTTAGAGTAAAATTTACTCTTCAGATCATATTCATATCACTTTAACTTTTTCCTCCTAACTACATATTGTTAGGTAAGAATAATGCTGTCTCAAAGGCCATTATTAGAAACAAATCAAAATATAAAAAACAAAAACATTCTAAGTAACTGTAAAGATTAAGCAACTAAAGAGGACAAAGGAACACAGCTCTGGCAGCAAACTCCTTAGCATAAATAACCTGTAGTTCCCTGTGCTGGGCTTAGATACATGTATAGAACCTGGTTTTGAGGTCAGGTTCTGCCCCTGAAAATGCCTCAGAAGTCAATATTTCCACTGTTGGATGATGAAAATCATTGCTCTCTAAAAGTTTTTCACTCATTGAAATATATGGAGGCTCATTTTTAAAAGAAGTAGCCAATCCTATAATCACACCATCTTATCTGTAAGTTATTATCCAATTTCAAAATGGTACATCATCACATGTCTTGGTGAATTATGACAAAGCAATTTCAGAAACAACTAAGTAGATAAACAGTCTTCTGATTACAAAATCCCTTCAGACTCTGGTAAGCCCAATTACAAGTGGCTCCACTGCCTTCGTTCTCTAGCAATCACTGGATTGTCAGCCGTACCAGTGGTCTCTTGAAAAAACTAGTTTCTCACCTTGGGAAATTCTTCATCATCTGCCAAGCATTACGTTAACTACCCAGAGATGATACACAAAAATGCCAATGCACAAAAGCAGTGATGTCCAATGAAACTTTTTAAGATGAAAGAAATGTCCTATAACTGTGCTAATAGAATAGCCACTCACCACATGGTGACTATAGAGCCCTTGGTATATGGTTGATGTCACTGAATTTTTATTTTTAATTAACTTGAAATTTAAATAGCCAAAATGTGGCTATTTAACTAGTGGCTATCATACTGATCAGCACAGCACTAACCATATTACGAATTAAGCATTGATTGGTACCTCCCCATTCTTACTGTTTTGTTTGTTTTTTTTTCCATGTAAGTAACCAAACACTTCTAAATTGTCAAAAAGACAAATCTAAAGTTAAGATGGATATTTGGAGGATGGGAACTAAAACTCTATTATTTTCAATTTGATTCCCACTTTCCAGTTCCTCATGTCAACAAAGCAAACATAAATATTTTTTTGAGAAAGAGCTGGAAATTTATGGGTTTTTTTTCTTTACTTGAAAATTGCCACCTTTATTAAGGCATGTCCTATGCAGTTTATATTTTATGAAGTTTAGGTCCTAATTACTCTTTAATGTATATAACTATAATTAAAGTATAGTGATACTAACTGAAAAAGCCTTATCTAAAGGTAAGACAGAAGTATCTTTCCTCAGTGCATTCTCTAATGGGAGGCAGTCCAGAATAAGCTTTTTTCTCATTGAGATCCATCCATCAATTTTACCTGACAGCCCTTATATTTTAATCAGGGGACTATCATGTTAACCAGCATTAAATGTTTTGATTATACTGATACATTCCAACAAACGAGACATTCGAGTTGTAGTGAGACAATACAAAATGTGGTGGAGTATTTGGCAATTACATTTATTTATCATCAAAATGAGGTATCTGGATCATTCAGACCACCAAGTGAATTTTTCAGCCTGAATGATTCATAATAGCTGTCTTGCATTAGTCAATCTAACTACATAGGTTTTAAATGTCCCTTCTCACTTTACCATTTGTTGTAAGGTAGGTCCATAACAATTCAAAATGGCAACACGGTATTCCATCAATTTTTACCATCTAGAAATATATTGATTATCCAGTTAATAAATCAACTTGGGGTTATTGCTCAATTAGTTTGCCTAATTCTGCTGTAGTTAACCATGATTGAAACAGGAGAAATATAGGAAGTGATTTCTTTTGCTCTTAGTAAACTTGTGATGTGGTCGTGGAGACAACTTTGAAAATAAGAACTTTAAAGAAATAAATAGCAACTTTAAAAAATGAGAGAAAAAGCACTTTTCTATGAAAGCAAGGACCATACATTTATTTTTCTCTCACCTTATCTCCAGGGCTTATTTTGGACTCTGGTAATTAAGTCCTCAAAGCATTTGTTGAATAGATGTTGAATGAAGAAGAATTTAATTAAAATGATCCTACCTGAAATTTTAACTTCCTATAATACCATTAAGATTAGGTAACCCATATACTGAGAAACAACACACACACACACACACACACACACACACACACACAACCAAAAATTACAATCTATTGCACAGGTTTACAGTGTTGGAAACTTTCTTGGCTCAGCCTTCACCAAAATCCCAGAACTCATTTCCCATTCCACCCCTCTATTCTCTATACCATTTCAGATTATGAACCTAGGTCTATAAACCTGACTTTGTCTTCCATATCAACCTGCTTTAATTCCTATTGTTCAATGCACCTGAAATGATTCATCCTCCAACATCCCCTTACCTGCATCTCCAAGTCCATATTGAAGGCACATCTGACCTATAATGTCCAAATTCACATATCTCCTGTCCTTCTAAAGAATGTAGCTTTTATCATTTTTATTATAGTCATTTCATTCATTCTTTCTCATTGGATTAGAAAGTTCTTGAGGATGAGCCTATTTTTTTGGTTTTATTAATTTACGATTCACTGAACAGTTATAGTTTAAGTGCAACATAACAGTGGGTAGAATTAGATCTGGTTTCTACTATAATGGAGCTTGTAACTTAGAATAGAGGCATTAATCGAATAATCACACAAATGAGCATATAATTACAAACCAAAATTAAATTATATGAAAAAGTACTTAATAAAAAAAAAGGCCAAAACCAGAAAGGAGGATGTTGTTGAATCTTTCTCTATAAGTAACACTTGAAAAAAGATAAAGTTAAGGATTTTTAAATTAATTCTAATTTTTTATTTTTATTTATTTTTATTTTTTTAAAAGATTTTATTTATTTATTTGACAGAGAGACAGCTAGAGAGGGAACACAAGCAAGGGGAGTGGGAGAGGGAGAAGCAGACTTCCTGCGGAGCAGGGAGCCCGATGTGGGGCTTGATCCCAGGACCCTGAGATCATGACCTGAGCCAAAGGCAGCTGCTTAACGACTGAGCCACCCAGGCGCCCCTAATTCTAATTTAAAATATTTTATTTATTTATTTGAAAGAGAGAGAGCATAAGAAGGGGGAGGGGCAGAGGGAGAAGGAGAAGCAGGCTCCCGGTTGGTCAGGGAGCCTGATGCGGGCTCAATCCCAGAACCCTGGGGTCATGAGCTGAGAGGAAGACAAACACTTAACTCACTGAGCCACCCAGGCTCCCCAATTCTAATTTCAATGACAAGTTGTTCCTCAAAAAACAAAACAAAAAAACAATGGGTTAATGTAATACATTTTTAAGATGAGACTGACTGCACAATGATGAAAAAAATAAAGAGGTGAATATGAAGCAAATAGTTGTTAGGAGAAACAGCTGATTATTTGGGGATAATTGAAAAGCAAGATAGTGTTAGATTGAAACAGAATGGTGGTTGTGGACATGAACCTAAGAAAAAGTTGGAATGCATTTGTCAAAGGAAACAATGAGGCTTGCTAGTAGATGGGATATGGGGGGCACTGTGGCAGACACCATCTTGGGTGTGGCTCCACACTCAACTTCCTAGTGCCTTCTTATACCCAATATCTGTTGCATAACATATGTCTCAACACTCACTACACCTCTAGTGCATCCCAATGTCTGCTATATACTCAATATTTCAACATCAGCTACATATTCAAAATTCATTCCTTTTCAACCCATTTCTTCCTTTCCAATAGAGTTTGCTTTTTCTTGCTAATGACAGAAAAAAAGATCTTAGGAAAAAAAAAAAGAACCCTTGCCTCAGGCCCAGCACATAGACGGCATAAAAGTCTGAAATGAGACTAAAATCATCTGGAAGTTCTATGGAGAAATCTGTTTCTTTGTGTTTTCGCACATGGAGAGGCCACCCACATCCCCTGGCTCTTGGTCTTTTTCCATCTTAAAAGCCAACAATTGCCAGCTGGATCCCTCTCACTCTGTATCATTCCCACTCTGTTTCCATCATAAGTACCCTTCTCTGAATCTCCTGACTCCTTCTTTTACTTATAAGGACTATGGTGATTCAATTGGGCCCAACCAGATAAGCCAGGATAATCTCTCTATCTCACATTCCTTAACTTAATCACATCTGCAGTGTCCTCTTTGCTAAATTAGGCAACATGTTCACAGGTTCTGGGCATGAGGACATGGATATCTTTGGGGATGGGCATTTTATGCCTACCATGGTGTCTTTCATTCTTGGAATGGAAACATGATGCCTGAGAATAAAGTAGTCTGTCAACTTGGGACCATGAGACAATAAGCATAAAAAAAAAATTTCCAATTGCAAGTTGTAATACTATCTGGTCACTTAAGTGTTATTAGTAGATGAATAACTCTGTGACACAGTGAACTCTCAATTGGTTAAGGCTGCTTATTTGCATTTTTTTCTTGGAGCCATTCATATTGAGAAATGCATTTTATGTCATGACCCAGTAATGGGCCACAGCCTTTATTTTGAAAAACACTGCCCTAAGAATAAAGACTATTATTAAGCTTTTTTTTAGTTTTGTCTTCTCTACATTATAATGCACATCATTTCAACTGTGTAAACAAAGTAATGTTCTCATTGAAATTGCTTGCTAAAAAGATCATCTTTCTGAGCACTGAACTCCATAAAGCTCTTAGAAGCACCTGATAATGTCATCAGCTTCTACCTCTGGAAGTTCCCCATCCTTTGCATTGAAGACATTGTTTTATCCTACTTTGCCCCTTTGTATTCTTTCTTATGATTATCCTTCATCCATCTGATCTCTTATTTTAGTTACCACCAAGCATCTTACTTATAAAATCTTTGACTAGGACCTAGAAAAAGAACTGCATTTTACATCACAACCTACTACACACACGGGCATAAGGCCAGTCTTTACTTCTCAACTATACTTTCTCAATGATTTTTCTTTATAAATGTAAATAATTGTCACAAGGCTGAAGTGACTTCATTCCCATAATATGCCTGTGCCACCCTGTGCCACAGTCCATAGCCTTGCATCCTCTGTGGATTTACTTATCTTGGATAGTTATCCAATTTCTTTCCGTCATCATTCGTTTTTTCCTTTCTACTTTATTTGCTCCTAAAGTTTTGTTCCTTTACACCTACCAAAAGAAGAAGAAAAAGACCAAGGATGAGGAGGAGGCAGCAGAGGATGAGGGATTCCCTTAATTACACATGTCTCTCCAGCTCTGCTCCAGTTCTCTGCTATCCTTAAAAGTTAAACTTCTAGAAAGAGCTGTTTATAATCACAGTCTCCACTTCATCACCTCCTTTCTCTTTCCACAACTCTGGTTGGTTTCTCACTGTCACTCTTGATTGGTTCATTGTCATGAGCCAACTTTTGTCAAGCTACATGCATCTAAGTCCAATGGTAACTCTTCTGTTTTTGCCGTCCATGAGGATTTAGATGCATTCAATAGTTTATCACTCCCTTCTATGTTAAATTCTTCTCATGGCTTCAGACACCGCGTCCTCGCCTTGTTTTTCTCCTAGTCACTGACACTCTGTTATTAATCTCACTTGCTGGCTCCTCAACCCAGTCTTCACAAGGTTCTAGACTCTTTCCTAGATCCTTTATCCTTTTCTATGTACAAATATAGCCTCTTGAACTCATCTAATCTCTGAGCTTTAACCAACATTTATAGGAACAGGACTTTCAAGTCTAAATCTCCTTTCCTGAGTTCTCTCTGGAACTATAACTTGTTTAAACTACAGACTTGACATCTACACATAATATGGAATTGTAGAGGTGCATACAATCTAAAGACAATCTTTGGCGAGTTCCATTTCCTAAGTGGTAAAACTAAAATTGAGAGAGAATGAGGAACTTGCCCAACTTTACACTGCTTGTTAAGAGCAGAGATGCCTCCAGTCCAGTACCATCAGCTATGTGTGATTAGGAAAAAAAAAAAAAAAAAAAGCACATGACGCACACATCAAGAACTCAGAACTAAAAGTGTAAGATTCCTTTTCGTTTGTTGGAAAGGTCCAATGTTGGACAAGCCCCACTGAGTAGACTTCCGGAAATCCAAGCCCTGTGGTGAAGTTCATTTTGTCTCATGCTGAGTATCATGGCTGCGGCAAAACTACAGTTCTTCTAAGCTCTCCCAAATAATTCAGTCTGATTTTCACAGTTCTTTTTTCTCCCTGCTAACAGTTTTCATTGGACTGATGCAGGTTTACATGCTCCCCAACCTGGTTATATTTCAGTTTATTGATTAAAAACTATCAATGGGATATTAAGTTATGACACAAGCATAATCACTTAGTAAATAATCACTTTTATAGATAATCATCACTCCAGTGGCAGACTCTCTTTAAATTACCCCATCAAATAGTTGCTGTGCATTCAGAGCTTGCTGAGATTCAGATCATTTATGTAAATTTCCCAATCCTCAAGACTCAAAGCAGATTTCTAAAAAATATTTGGATTTTCAATATAGCTTCTCCACTGAACTGTCTTCATTGACAAGCCTTTTAAAGATCAAAGAGACACTGCAACCTTGACACTCAACATTTGGAGGCTTATATTAACTATTAAAGACTGAATTTTCCACATAATAATTTTTCTTTATCGAGTCTTCATGCACTAATGTTAATCATCAGGATAAACAAATCAAAATGAGATTACAGCTAAAAATTGCAATGGCTAAACAAATTCTCCATGATCATGGGGATGACTCAATTAAAGCAAATTACAGCTGAATGCAGGACAGCAATAAAGGAAACAGGGAAATAACAAGAGAAATTATCTGTATCAAAACAAAGTTCTAAAGCCAAAATATTTAAGAGTAGTACAAAATGGTTTGGCTCAAGAATCTAAACCAAATGCCAACAGTATACAATTACAATGATCACAAATGCCAGGTACTTAGCATTCTGCATGCCAGATAGTTTACTAGGGAACACCAATTACATGAATGCAGGCTATATATTGAATGACTACTGGTTTTATTTTCCCCATAGCAATACCCAGCTATAACTCTGCATGCTCTTTCATTCCAATCACCTCTAGAGAGCCTTTATTATAAGGTTTCAGAGGACTGAAAGAACAGATTTGGTGGACTTAAACTTCATTAAGCTTACAGGACAGATGTATAAGTATTTTTGTGATATTTTTCTTAATGGATATTCTTTTACAAGGCACAGAACTTGGCTATAGGGTTGCTTTTATTATAAAACATAGGATTTTCAGGGAAGAAACCTAATGCCCTCATTTTATGTTACCAAATTAGACAGAAATGACCATTAATCTTCAGTCAGTTTCCTTCCAAAGGGGTAGGGGGACAAAAGGCATGGCCCTCAGCCTTCTATTCTAGTTGATAGCAGACGAGGGAAGGAGGGAGGAGAGAATGGTGTAAGGTAGACAGCTTGCTAAGGTCCTACAGGTACATGCCTGGGTTCTTCTGGCAAATACATTCATTTACTCTCAGATACTGAACTTAGGACAGGACAGAAGGGAGATAGCATTCTAAACAATTTTGACTTGAAATGGAACAAGGGAATGTAGAAATGTCAGAGAAAAAAACAGAGCCTGAAGCAGCTGAAGGGATAAAAATTGTTAAAGAACACCAGAGCTGGGCAGTAAAGTGATAAAAATCTTTATTCAGAAATGTTTACAATAAGAGAAAAGAGACCTCAATATAGAACTGAGCTCAATTCAGAATATAGCATGGACAAGTCGAGATTTGTAGCCCAGAAGCACAATGAAGGGTCAGTGGGAAGAAAAATCACCAAGAGGAAACCTCGGGAGTAAAAGGGGGATTCTGGTTAAATAGACTTGAAGGGAATGCTGAAGAAGGCCAGGGTGATCCCATATCACCTGGGGACAGAGGGCGATCCATGTAATCCACACACTAAGGGGGATCGGATATCGAGGGTGGGCGATTCTAGCCACACTGACTTAGCAAGATTCTTGCTACAAGTGGGTGTAGGCCCAAAAAGGGCAGATGCCAAGGTTGAAGCCTAGAGCTCTTAGAGAAGCCTAACTAGAGTAGTCAAGGAGAGTGGTCAGCAAAATTGTTTCAAACAAGGGAGGCAACCAAGTTACCCTACACCTTCACTTCCAAACATTTTCCTTCCACTTCCTCTAAGATATAAAACGATGATTTCCCAACATGATTAACTATTTTCATCTTTGTGCCAGATAATGTGGATCACAAAAGGAATTTGTTCATTATTCAACATGTCAGATAAAGTTTACCTTCAACTGTTTATTTTTGGCAATAAATTTTTGTGTTCTTAGTCTCCATAGTCTGCGGATATTCTTCATAGTCACGACTGACGACTTAAAGTTGTAGGAAGCACGGTTTCTTACTTCCAATATGACCAGAAAGACATTGCACTGATTTCTTTCACCCTTAAAAATAAAATTAGTTTTATGATTTCGTGGCAAGCCTTCAACTAAGGGCGTAATATAGCTTTCCCATAATCACTGTATATTAGGCTTCTAAGCTCAACAATGGAGAATTTTGCCTGAATATATTTGAATAAATTCCCACACTCTTCATGTCTTCCTCACTTTGTTAAAACAGATCGAGCCCAAGTGTCTTTGGGACACTTGGGACCCTGACTCAAGATTAGGTTACTCTGAATTATTTTCTAAAGTAACTTAATTTTATGGTATCAGAGTGCACTTATAGTTCATTTTATAGCTATGGAGAATATATATTTCTAATTTCTACTTGACAGTTTTTTTCCCCATCATAGCTGAGAATTTTAATTCTGTGCCTGAAAAATTATACTATACAAATTTCCCTCAAAGCCATTTGGTATGAAGTACTGCCCATTAGATGCAAGCTGAACATTCTGAATATATATTATTCATCTCTCAAGGGACAGTCTTACTCAGTAGATCATAATTTAAACATCTATTACTACTGTGATTAATTTGGCTCCTCCCAACCAGTATCTGAAAAAAATGTAAATAGCCACAGTAACACAATTATTTGAAGTTTGTATTTTAAAACTTTTCCACTGAGAAACCAAATATACAGTAAAGGTTACACAGCTCTGTCTGACAGACCCTCAGATGGATGGACCTATTACAGTCTCTCCAAACAGGAAGGCCAGGTCACTCATTAAACCATGGTCAATAAAAATGGTGAAATGGGTTTTGTCCCAAGGACTGATGGCTAGATAATTTGACAAAAGGACAGAGAAGAATTGTGAAAAACCAGAAGATCAATGGCTATTAATTTAAAAGCAACACATATCCTAGAATGAAACAGTTTATGTTGTTATGTAAGATAATTACCATTTTCAATTAGCTGACATTTCACATAGCTCTGGGACTATAACAAGACAATAACCCTCGGCATCTAATCTCAGCTCTGCCTTTTGTCAACGATCTGGTATTGCTTCAAAGGCAAACCCAATACTTTGTGAGCAATGGCTTTCTTTGTCATAAATAGCAAGAAGTGCACAGAGTTCAAAGGAAGTTCAAGTGATATACACACTTAGGCAAAATATCTCACGTTAATACTTCCCTGAGTGAATATTTTTTCCTGGCCATTTCACTAATAAGTATGTGCTTTTAATGCAATAGAGCAGTATTTTTTTTGCATTATGGTAATACTATAAAAAAACAGAAGGGGATTAGAAATTCCAATATGCAGATTTCTATCCCATCAGTGTGTATATAATTTACATAACTGTTTTCCCTTACTCTATTGTAAAACTTAAATATTCACTTCCATTTACCTAATTTGTTTGAAATTTGAAAGTATAATAAAATATTAATTGTAGTTTAAAATAAATCAGCCATTTCCTTTTTGAAAAAAAAAAAGGAATCTCTAATTTGTCAAGAGAACATGAAATGATATTGAAGGTCATTCGCTTTAAAAAGATCTTTCTGCCAGAGTACCAGGCCACTGGTGCAGAGACACAGGTCTGATTCTGGTCTGTTCTGGAGCCCGTGTGATATGTTCTTACTTACTTAGGCCCCTAACAAATACAAGACATAGATTACAAAGTCCGACCTGGGGAGAAGCAGAGTACGAGAATGTAAATAACACATATCAGCCCATCATTCATGAAACACAAAACTCAAAGTCCATGTCTCACGTATGGTCATTGATCAGTGGCATCCCCATCTCTGTATTTGAGAGGTATTGAGACACTAGCAATAACTGAAAATAGAAACTTTCAAATATATCTTAAACATTTGAGATGTCCTAAAGATCTAGACAATGGAAGAAACCATGTGCTATGTGCTTCCCGACCACAATCCTCAGAATCTAGATGTACTGCTCTACTCCATGTTGTACTTTTTAGGAACATCATGGATATCTATTTGTGATAGTTTTTTTCTTAATTAGGCAAATGATCATTAATGTTTTATATCAGTTTTTCCACTCGGTACTATGGTCTAAATGTTTGTGTCCCCATAAAATTCCTATGTTGAAATTCTAACTCCAAGATGATGGTGTCAGGAGGTGGGGTTTCGGGGAAAAGCCTAGGTCATGAGGGTGGAGTTGTCAGGAATGGAATTAATACTTTTATAAAAGGGATCCCACAGAGCAACCTAACTTGTTCTACCAGGTGGTGTCACAGCGAAAAGACAATTGCCTAGAAAACGGCCCGCCCAAGATACCAAGTATACCACTGCCTTGGATCTTGGACTTTCCAGCCTTCAGAACAGTGAGAAATACATTTCTCTTGTGTAAAAACCACTGAGTTTATGTTATATTTTATAGCAGCCTGAATGGACTAAGACAGATATCTGGTGGAATTATCTAGGAATGAAAAGCCGGTCATAAATAAGATGCTTTCCAATTGCATTGCTTTATTCACACAAAACTTCTGAATTGCCCTATTATTTTATATGCTTCTTAAGATTTTAATTTCACACCCTTCCGAGTCATGATTGTATTGTCAATTAAGTATGCCATTAAGAAAATTGGAGACTCTTCACACAAAACACTGTGGTACAAGTTAAATTGATACCATCTTGATGATGTCTGAAATGCTTCCACTTATAAGATCTGTCATACCACAGCCCAGGGAGCTGACACTTATTTGTCCCCTTTGTATTCATCTACAAAATGGCAACAGAGTAAAATCATGTGAAGTCAAAAAATTAAATGTCTGTTAAACCTTTTGTGTGTTGAAAAGTAGTAATGCATTTCTCTACTCTCCTGAGCCTCTGAACAAGTTGCATGATTGGGCAACTGGCAAGAAGGAAGGACCCCAATAATGACTGAGAATCTTCAAATGCATCAACTGACATACACTATCTAAGTTATTCTTCACAACAACCCCACGAGCCTGAAATCTCCAAGCCAAGACACCATCAGAATTGCTCAAAATTCTATCTTTAAGCAGCCAGCAAAGCACTTGGAAAGAGAACAGACTTCCAATAAATATTCTTGCAAAGGGCGGAGGAGAGGAGTGAAAGGAAAGTGAAATCAATAATGATTATACTCAAAGATGAAAAACCTGAAGTAAAGAGAGAATAAATAATTTTCCCAAGATCACACGGTGAGGAAGTGATGGGCCTAGAATTCAAACCCTGATCTGTCCAGATTTCCACACTAAAATATTCTTCCATTTATATATGGATTATGTCCTTTTCGTTTGCAACAATTGCCATGATTTCATTCATGCTAGCCATGAGCTAAGAGTATCATTATAACCTGGACTCTAAGTCAGAAGAGAAAAATTCTTGAACAGATATGCTTCAAAATATTTCTGCCTCTTTCACTTTGTGTAGTAACAGAACTTCCTATTGTGGAGAGATTGGAATAGGTGAGTACTTGGTTCATTCTCCAGCTCCACATTCGGAGTCTCATGATGGATCAAGCCTATAAATACCTGAACTGCTTTACTGTGATCTAACACATAGACATTCTCACAAATCTTCACTGAAGTCATTTTTTAGATTATCAAATACTTGTAAAATTGTTTTAGCATCTTAGCAAAAGAACTCATTAGCACCTGCAAGTCCTTGAAATTCCCCCAATTACTCAGTGTGTGTGTGCACGTATATATTATGCATGCGCATGCATACACACACACACACACACACACACAAACACACACACCTGCCAATCAGTTAACTAGGTTTTCCTGTTCTGACTGAATACAGTGTTCATCCCTTATTGTTAATGCAATCAAACGTCTCCAAGGCTCCAATATCTGGGTGGTGTATATATAAATAGGGAGAGATGAGTAACCGAATGACTTCAAAGTGCTCCCCTGGAGCATCTCTTTCTGTTCTGACGCTCAGCAAGTGATGACCACTCCCACCTAAATGCTCTTCCTCATAGGTGCATGTTCCATCTTAAATTTCATCTCTAGATTGGAACAAAAAGGTCTTCACTTATTCTTGTGAGTAGAGCTTAGAGTCTGGTATTTTCAAAAATATGTTAAAAAATACCATCGAAAATCATAAAATAAAAATGGGGGAATGTAGACAAGCTAATAAATAAGTTTAGTTTACAAAGCACATGTTTCTGACCCACCCTTTATAACTTACCTCGGGATCTCATTTCCATATTCCTTCCTACACTCTAGCTCAGAGCAATATCTACCCAGTAGCCCCAACAGGGCTTGGCCACCACCAAGAGCAGCATGTGAGCCCAGGTGCAGGGAGGGGAGCTCCCTGAGCTTTTCCTCATGCAATAGTCTCACTTCCTTACCCTTTGGAGGTAACATCAGGAAAGAAGGCTCTTGTTTGCCAACCTGTCTCCCTTCTTTTTAATCTCTCATCAAAGGAACTTGCCTCTTCTCCCACATGACTGGTAGATCTATATAGTTGATAAAAATAGATGTTCTCCATCAAACTTATGACATCCAGAGGGCCAAAGTAAGTCCTCTTAAGCCCCTTAAATACATAAGAACTCGGATATTTACACACACAGGCCATAGGATGTCCCATGTCACTGTGAAGGCTGAAGCTGCATAATCAGATTGGCTTTTAGACCTGCACTAACCAAAATGATTTTTTCTTTTATTAATGTGGTGTAAGAATGATTGGAATGAGAAAGCTAGTGCTCAGCAGTGGCTAGGGAGGAAGGTGCTGAGCAGAGGTCAGGGGGAGGCCAAATGCATTATCCTCCCATCTCATGCTCCTTGTAGTATTTGCTCTCTCTTCTCAGAATTTTCTCTCTCCCTCTTCCCAGATGTTTTAGGGCTATAGTCAATCACGTTCAGGCAAAAGAAGAAAATGGATAGAAAATACAGTTGAAAGTCAGCTATTTCATAGAATATGAGTTTGAATCCCACACAATCTGCGATGAAATACAAATTGATTTACTACAGCCAGATAAGACAATAAGTATACACATTAATATATTCTCTGTTGTACAATAGCCTCCTTTTATAGAACCATATCATATATACTTATCTCTATTCCCTATAATTAAAATTAATCCTTAAACATGCCATGGTTGAGAAAAAAAATGAGTGGGCTGAATGATTTAATTGCTGCTCAGGAAAAATGACCATTTAAAAACGATTATGAGCTCAAAGCTCTTCCAGTTGCAGAATGTCAGCCTTTGTTCAACTTAATACTGCAACTCATTTCTGATAGTTCTCGAAAATGGACTATACTACAGATTCAGTTTAAATATTCTTAAGACACTTTGTTATGATACACAAGAAATAGAATTTTGAAAAGTGTGAGTTGTGAGTTGAAACATCTACCTTACTGTTCTTGTGTGATAGGATTATAAGTAAACAATGATACAATTTGAATTTTAGAATTACTACTGTTAGTATTATACACATAACCCCTATAAGAAATTCCCTTCCCCTTTACTATTGATTATAAATCCAAAGCTTTCCAAGAGATGCAGGAAATATGGTCTTGAACATGGAAGTTAGGAGCAATTTAATTCAACATTTACTCGGTGTCTACCATTCACTACAGTGCTGCACAAAAATCACGATTATACAGACATGATTTAAGCTCTAAAATGACTTAAATTCTATTCTCTAAGTCAGAAATTATATAATGTGGAACAGGTAAAAAGAGCCCCATAAAAGCAATTAGGAGATAAAGATTCCCGTCTTAGTCCTATTGTTCACTATCTGAGAGGACTTGGATAAATGATTTCACCTTCCTTACTCTTTGCTTTCTCATCTGTAAAATAAATGTTTGAACTAGTCCATCTCCCGATCTCCTTTCAACTTTCATGTCCTGTGATCGGTAACACTGTAGGTAATAATGGCATTAAAGATTGTATGAAAGTTTAAAGAAGGAAAATTATGATAACTGATTTGAACGTCTAAAGATAATGTTGGAATTCCTGTAACAAAATTAGCAACAGTTACTTATTCATGTAGCCTATGGACTTCATACATACACACAGAACATTCCGCCCTGAAGCAACAGAATACTCATTCTTCTCCAGCGCTCATTTAGGTTCTAAGTATTTGTTGCCAAGTCCTGTACACCTTGTCCTGTGTCAGGTACTGGAAAATCAAAACTGAGTAAGACTTCAAGCAACAGTTAACTAGACAGTTTCAAGGAAGAGTGTTAATTTGTGTAATAGAGACAGGATGCTAGGAGCACATTCCTAAACCACACAGGGAGGTTATGAGGGAGACTCTCTGGGGGAAGCGACGCCTGAAACAGATACCGAAGGAACAGCAAGGCGCAAGTGGGAGGCGGCTTTTCTAGATGGGGAGGGCATGGAACCAGAATGACTCAGTGCTTTGCATGGAAGTGTGAGGAGTTCTGAAGAGCTGGAGTAGGATTCCAAAGATGCAAAACAGTGAAGGAGCTCAGCCAATTCTGCCATGTCCTTCCATCGAAGGACAAACAGGCAGGGTGTGAGTATGTACATGCGCGTCATTAATCCTACGCATACAAAAACATGACATAAGAAATTTAGCTAAGCACTCTTGTTAAAGTATGCAGGATTTTACTTATGTAAATAAACATAATTTCTGTGCATACTTTCCAAATAATGCTGTGCCACAAGTTCCAATTTATTTATATCCCTGTCTCCTCTCAGAACCTAAGAAATCCCCAGCTCCTATTTGCTTTGTTTCAGGTCAGACATTTTTGCTTACCCAATACAGATCAGCAGAAATTGACCTAACAGTCTCTCTAGACCTGCATTCCAAACAACCAAGGATGCCCTCCTAGATTGAGACAGACCTTTTCTATATCCCCAGCTCATTTTCCATAGATCTTTACCTAAACATTCCTCTTGTGAAGTTGTAATTTGTTGTTTGTATGTTTGTTTCCCTTGAAGGCAAGCAATAGCTTTGTGTTCTCCAGTTTGCAGCACCTAGAATCTTCTGTGGATGCATCCTTGAATCCATAACTGAATCAGCCAATATATTAGCTGCCCCTCACCTGGCTAGTGTGCTATTTTTTGCCTTTGAGAGTTGGATTTCATGATATTGCTATCATGTAAACAGACCCTTTTAATTTTAAGGATATATAGTGAAAAAAGTGGGAGAGTTAACCTAGAAATATTAATTTTAACTTGTGACAGAGGAGTCAACACTGAGCTCTCTGGCCCAGCAGCTTCTTTCTTTTCATTTGTATTGAACTCCGCTTTGAGTTGAATGCCTCCTTATCCTAACATATGTGTGCCTCTCTCCAAGGCACATCAAGGCTATTTAAAGCTCTTTCCCCTGACAGCTATTTAAACTGCACAATCTTTCATCACTGAACAAATGGCATTGCTTTGGGAAGGGAGATTTAATGTCCAGAATTTTCTTTGGTGTTCTCAAAACTAAGTCCACTTATAGGCAAAACTGGGTAGCAGTGTAACCCAGCAGCTGAAAATAGGGCAATGTAGTCAAGATCCTGCCTCTTCTAACTAGTTTTCCAGCTTTGGGATGCTGAATGAGTTATCTTACATCTCTGGGGTTGTTTCTTCACCTGTGAAATGAGGACTAAATAAGAGAACTGATAACCATATTTTTCGTGTGTTTATGTCTAAGAATAAAAGAATGCACAAAATGTGTGCAGAACAGTGACTGCTGCTGCCTAATAAATGCTCACCATATGCATCTATTGGGAGGGATATTTTTTTCTCTCCAATTTTGTACTTAGGAATAAGCATATGCAACTAAAGGGAAAATCTGCAAGCACAAAATTATTTCTGTAGGCCAGTGTACAGAGATTTCCAATTTGATTATTCAGTAGTCATTCTGTGCTTACTGTCATTCTTAAGATGAATATGAATTTCTGTCCATGAGTCCTTCCCTTGCTTTGTCGTCTTTTTTTTTTTTTTTAAGATTTTATTTATTTATTTGACAGAGAGAGATAGTGAGAGCAGGAACACAAGCAGGGGGAGTAGGAGAGGGAGAAGCAGGCTTCCTGCCAAAGCAGGGAGCCCAATGTGGGACTCGATCCCAGGACCCCGGGATCATGACCTGAGCCGAAGGCAGACGCTTAACGACTGAGCCACCCAGGCGGCCCCTTGCTTTGTCTTCTAACAACACCAGTAATGTCTGAAAAGCTCAGCAGATAAAGGTGAAATGATTCAAGGTCTTTATTAGCTCTCTATGCAGTCTCACAATGTTCAAACAACTTCTAAGAGTTTCTTCAAAAGCCACTTAAGAAAGGCTTGCTCACATATCCCATGACAAAGCATTATTGACAGATGAAAACTGGAAATGCTGTCCTGCCATTGGGAAATGGAGGCCTCTTTCCTCCAGCTTTTACTAGAAAAGACAGCCAAAACATTTTGAAGCCTGTTTAGCATGGTGGGCACCAAACCTTTAATTAACACCTCATATTCAGTGCCTTCTCAATTGAATCAAAGTGTAACCTGACTCATTTTCAGAAGGGACAATATTCTACTCACTGAAAATTTGGAATTTAGTCAATGGTGTTTATGCCACCTTTATTATTTTCTTAACCTTAACCCAATATCTTACACCAGGGACTGCAGAATTTCCAGGTACCACCATTTTACTGTTGGCCACCTTTTAAAACTTCATGGACAGATTAACCAAGTTGCAGCAACATAAAACTTTATCATTTTTTTTATTACTCCATCATTGGCTTTTGATTAGAGAGAAATCAACTATGATCAAAAGCCCTGGCTATTACTGCTTCCATAAATAACACATTTTAAAGGCACTGTAAGAATTATATTTACCATAAAGAGGACACTGAAAGATAAGATCAAAATCTCAAGTGATATATTGTTAACCAGGGTTTTAATCCTATATTCTTTAATTTACACCACAATGGTCTGAGACTATTTAGAGATCAACTGAATGCACAGTTTTCTTTGCAAGTAAACAGGGAGAGGAGTCCTTACTGCTTGCTGGGGTGATTTTATATGTAAAAACTAGGAGTGACTCATAGTCCTGTTATCAATCTAATGCTCATTTTTGGTATCATTAAAATCAGTTTTCTAAAGCATATTCTGAGTCAATTTGTCTAGATATGCAAGGCTATTTCACCACTGAAATTATCCTAGTGGCCACACAGGGAGATCTATTTAAGATGAAATGTTTTTTTAAGGATCATCAGTGGGCTAAACTCTATGTAATAAAAATCCCCTTTGATATAGGTTTAGAACTCTGGGATTTTTTTCGGCTCTTGTGCAAATGCTGAAATAAAACCAAAATGACTCTTGGAGGAAACAAAACAACAACAATAGGATTTTGCCTGAAGGAGATTCAGTGATTTAACTCATGTGGAAATGATGTGGCCATCCACCCATCCACCTCAGAAAAACAAAAACAAAACAAAAAGCAAACAAAAAACATGGTTGGGTTTTCAAGTTTTAAAGCAGAGTGTTGACTCTATATGAGCTTATCTAATTTGTATAGAGAATGTCTCTCCCCGAGTATAACAGACTAGAAACTCTCTAGGTCAAGTCAAAGCATACCATCAAATTGCTATCCAACTTCATCTCTTTTCCTAAATAGTCTATATTCCACCCACATGTGAGATTATTTTTATCAGAAGCAGTATTAACAGAATTGCTTGAACGTTAGAACAAATAACTGCATAAGACTTGTAATTATTCAATAACCTATGCTTTTGTACGTGTGTTCCATGTCTCAAATAAAGTTTCATGTGAAAAATTTATTTAAGGATTGATTGCATAGTGAATTGTGTTTGCCCTTTGAAAATCAGTCAGTATTTTCCTCCAAAAAGTAGAAAGACTGCAAATGCTGGCTTCCCTCATGTTGGTTGTTGGGAAATCCAAGAATGAATATGGTATCTCTCAGTCACTTTACTAGTCATTGTTACTAGTATAATGCTTTTACCCACTATGTTTAACACAGAATATCTAAATATATATGATGTTTACATATAAAGACTATGTTTGGATTCATAAATATATACGTAAGTGTTTATGTATCCACATAATTATAATCTCCCTCAAATAATTTTGGGTAAGAGATAGGGCATCGACAAATGTATATTGGGTGTAACTCTAATTCTGTCATGATATCCTATGTAATTAAGTGTTTTAGTGTGATTTTAACAGTTTCAGTTACTATTATGAATGACATGTTCAATATGTTATGCAATATGTAACTTCAAACTTCTCCATGGTTTTAAATGGAACTTTTATCCCATGCTAGCATGGTATAGAGTTGTGGAGGTTGTATACTGTGTAACTCCAGAAGTGCCACTAATTCCATAGTCTAAGTAAATAGATTACTTGGGGTTGTCCCATGCATGAACAGTGTGACCGACAGTTGGCCCCATTATATGTAAGTGCATATTTCTCCAAAGAAACTCAATGAGACTGTAATGTATTAAGGTGTTCTTGACTATAAATCCATCACTAAACTATGTTAATCATGGTGAAATTGATGGGAAATAAATGCAGTCAATTTCCATGTATTAAAACTTCCCTTTCTTTTGGATTGATGGGTAAAGTAGCACCTTAGAAGGCAGATTCTTACTAAAAATTTATAGATTTTGTGATTTATTTGTCCATAAATTTATTCCTGACTCTATAAACGTGTTTCTGCAAAATCTATCTACAATAGTTTGGTATAAAAATATGGAAATTTTCATGGCAGGCAAAAAAGATGGACTCATTAATAAAAATTTAGGAAGGTATTATTTAATATGACTAGTTCACATGGATGGAGTGGGCCATAAGCAATGTATAAAAATCAGGATTTGAAATAAGATATGGTGGCTGTATGAGGGGTAATACAAATATCCTGGTCTCTCTAGTCAGATCCAAGTGATAAATTATACAACTTTGAGCAAGTTCAACCTTCTTGAGTCTCATTTGCCTCCTTAGAATACTGGTAACACCAAGACTTCTTTCACTCTGCAACTGTTAATTAGAATGATACCTGGGCAGGAGTCAGCTCTTTTTAACATACACTAGCTATTCCCAATCCTCCTTTGAATTTGAAATGTAACAAAAAAATAATAGACAAGAAACAGAATGACAACTGAACATGCAAAAAGCAGACATCTCTTCTTCCTGAGAAACTTCTAAATCTAATACAGTGAACTGCAAAATAATTTGGAAATTTTATTTTGAAACTACATCTTAAAGTACTGGAAACTTAGGAACAAAAATGTGACATTACATAGATAAAAAAACTTTATTTTATAATTAGCAAATATAATTTATGGAAAATTATCTGTAAGGATGTTAAATATAAATTAGGAGAAATATAAATAAAATTTACTAAATACTATTTTGTATATTTATGTTAAAAGGATGAACATCACAGTATCTGGTAATTGAGCTCTTTTAAAATTAAAAAAAAAAAATTTCCTCCAAACCAAGATTATTTAACATGCAAATGTAGTTTAAAGATCACAAAAACTTTGTCCTAAAGCAATAGAATTCTACCCAAGGTGCAGTTAAAGCTGATGCTAATGAGTGATGAAGTAAGAGTAAGAGACTCTTAGAGATGACAGACATGCCAAGCCTTCCCTTGCTCTGAGGGAAATGAGGCTGGAGGAGGTTAAGCACATTCTCCGTGAGAAGAGAGGTAGGTCCCGACAGATCAGGCAGCTCATCTACTTTCTGTGTGTCAGGAGCAACCAAGGCAGCTCATCACGTGTGCTGCAGGGAACTGCATCAGACTCGGTTCAAAGAAAAATTAAAAGAACATCTTCTATTAAAATCCAATGTTCTCCTTATAATCATATTTGTCTTATAAACCTTAACAAAGGGGGATCCAAATATTGGGATAATTTTGATGTTCTCCTCATGCAAATCTGGCTCATTTGAAGCTACAGTAAAGCTGTAACCCTGAGCCTTTATTCTCTGAACCATAACTGGTCCTGGATGGCCCTGGCGCAGGGCTCTGGTACCATAAATTAGCAAAACAGATGTACTGCACAGTATGACCTTAGTCTTCACCATGCTTTCTGAAAGATGCCTTGTACGACTTTATTTTAAAAAAACAAAAACCCAAACATACACACACATTCTTTTGGGGCCCTCACCCAGTCTTGTGCCTTAAAATACCATCTACATTGGGACAACACTCAGAATGATTTATCCAGTTCAGATCTCTTCCTGGAACTCCAGGCTCCTAGATCCAATGGTCTACTATACATCTCTATAGGAATGTTCAGGAGGCATCTCAAAATTACCATTTCCAAAATCAAATTACTGCTCTTTTCTCCAAAAACTGTATCTGCAGTCTGTCCAGACTAAGTTAATTTCAACTCCATCCTTCCAATTAATTACTCAGGCCAAAGACCTGGGACTCACCTGGACATTTCTCCCATACTCCACATCTCATCTATCGCCCAATCTCTTAGTTTCATCATGAATCTGATTCTAACCACATTTCACCACCCCTGCTGACATCATCCTGTCTCACTTTCCCATCATTTCCCACCTGGTGTGCCACAAAGCCTCATCACCAGTGCCTCTGCTTCCACCATGCACACTGTGTCTCTTCTCAATGAGGAAGACCAACAAAATGATCCTGTAAAATTGTAAATCTTATCACATCCATCTTTGGGCTCAAAACCCTCCAATGGCTTCCTAGGTCACTCTGATGAAATGGCCAGGTTCACCCTCACTTTCGAGGCTCCATAGAACTTGGCATCCCAGTATTGCTCTCGCTGCATTCTCCAATAGTTGCCTGGTCCTTCTCTCAGTTCCGGCCACACATCCAGCTGCCCCTCAGACATCCCTGGCCTCCACATCATTCCACTTGCTTTTCCTTTACCTCCCCCATCTCTCTCAGGTCTGTGCTCAAATAGCACCCACCCAGTGCAGCATCTGTCTTAGGCTGTTTGGGCTGCTATAAGAAATTGGCATTGACTGTGTGACTTAAACAGCAAACATTTCTCACAGTTCTGGAGGCTAAGAAGTCCAAGATCAAAGCACCAGCGGATCTGGGTCTGAGAACCCTTTTCCTAGTGTACAGATGGTTGTCTTCTTACAGTTTGCTCACATGGTGGTGAACAGAGAGATGGCACAAGCTCTCTTGTCCCTCTTCTTAGAAGGGCATTAACTCCATCAAGAGGGTCCCCACCCTCAAGCTCTAATTATCTCCCAAAGCCTCAATCCCCAAGTACCATCACAGTGAAGGTGAAGTTTTCGATATATGAATTTTGGGAAGCCACAAACATTCAGTCCATGGCACTTTCACTGACAAGTCTATTTACAATTAAACTCCCCCATTACCCACACTATCCCCTTGTCCTGCTTCATCTTTTTTATACACCCACCATCACACTGTACATTTTAATTATTTTGTTATTGTCAGTCTCTCTCAACTATACCATAAGCTCTATGAGAGCAGGAACTTGTGTTCATTTTTAAAGAATTTTTTATTTATTTATTTGAGAGATAGGGTAAGAGAGATCATCAACAAGGGGGAGGGATAGAGGAAGAAGCAGACTCCCTACTGAGCAGGGAGCCTGATGCGGGACTCGATCTCAGGACCCTGGGATCATGACCTGAGCCGAGGGCAGATGCTTAACCGACTGAGCCACCCACGTGCCCACTTTTGTTCATTTTAATAACTATCTCCCCCTCTAAGCCTAAAGCAGGGCCTAACCCACCAGGAGAAGCTCAATACATATTTGTTAAATTGATTAGTAAATTTCTCTCCTCCCAACAAATCCTGTCATTAATTTTCTGTACTTTTGTCTTAGTATCTTTCCTGTATATTTGAGTCTACAGAAAACACATTTTACTTGCTTTCACCAAATATAAAGTTTACAGGATTCATTTTTTATTCTCCTTGATGTTTTTGATTGATTTTTAGAAAAAGGAGAAAATGCTCACTTCTATAGCCAAGTGCATGGAGAAAATCCTTCTAGTCTGTGTCTGAGACCAATTGTTTCTTCTTTGCTGCCACGTCTCTAAATTTCACTTATAATTCAGAGCCTCTCACACAGTTACCCGAGCTCTAGTACCTTCCTGCAATACGTCTTATACCCCCTATAGGAAAACACAACATTTACTTTTGCCACCCTCGGATCTAGAATTCCCTATTGCATCTTTTGAAGTTTCTATCTAGAATCCGGGGTCCCTGAGGTTTATGTTCCTAGTTCTGATGCCTTTATTTTACTTACACATATCCTCCAATATCCCTTTCCTACCTCAATTCAGGCTTTCCACCTTCCTGCCCCATTTTGTCTTCCTGCCCTATTTCCCCAAACACTCGTCAGTCTTCAAGACCTAGTTCAGCTGGTCCCTCTCCTCATAGCAATTTCCAGTCATTCCAGGCAACATTGATCATTTCCTTACTGGAGTAACTACATAGTTTTAGTATGAGACATAACTGAGCATTTAGTTGTTCTTTAGTTTATAAGCTCCTTGAGCACTATATAAAAACTCAAATTTCTTTGATATCGTCTGGGACATATAATCCTAAAACCTCAATCATTTTTTTATTCATCTGACATATAACAAGGTGCCTAGCACCTGTTGGCCACTTCTGTTTTCTTTGCAGAGAATGAAAAAGGAAGGAAGGAGGAAAGAAGAGAGTCTAAGAGGGAGGGAAGAAGAAAGGAGCTAAATTTTTGAGTTCTATGTTTTGGGGAATAAATATATTACCTTATGTATTCCACAATTTGTTTGCTTTTTGAAACTCATTGACTTTAGCGAAGGTACATAAAATTAACAAATAACATATTAACTTTTAAAGATATTGCGATAAAAATATGATAAAATCACGCCCTTTAAATGTTCAAAGTAAAAAAAAAGTTATTGGTAATTGGTATTGTATAAATGTAACTGAAAATCAGCAAGAATTTTACTGTGCTGCTGTGTTATTATGGAATGTTCAGATGGAGATTATATGATAAACCAAATTCAGATTGTTTACACTCAAATGCTTTATTCATAATAAATGCTTATATTCTACTACTTCTCTTAAAACTACTTCAAATGTTTTTCAGAAATTTGTTATGGCTGTTTGGTAGACATGTAAAGATATTTTAAATGTGGCCTTCAACTTGAAGGAAATCACAGTCAAATGGGACAGATCTATTTCCTTCCTATTTCTATACTAGGTTTTCTCTTTAAAAAAAAAAAAAAAAACGAGTTCACTAGACATTTTAGACTAGAGAGCAAAAGGGAGAAAAGAAGTGGAGTTTCAGTTTTTAAATAGTAAAAGAAGCTTGTGACAGATTATATATCAAAAGTAGAGATAAGATGTATGTATTTCATAGGATTAACAGAGCATAAGGGTAGAAAATTATTAAATAAAGGCAAATTGGAGAAATAACATATGCATTCAAAAGCACATTTTAAAATGGTAAAATACTTGGTGCATCCAGCCTGTCTATTCCCTGCAACAGATTTCTCATTTGGCCACAGTGAACGATCGTCCAGCTGTCAGGGGAAAATCTGTCATATTTGGGCCAACTTCCTCTGTGCCAAGAACAAGGTCAGACGTAAAGAAAAGGAATATCCTGTCACTTAATGGATTTGACAGTAAATTACTCTTTGATGAACAGATGGACTTCAAGTGATTTAAATTCATAATCGAAGTGTAATCTTGAGGAACAGTGATTTGGAATCTTCTGTCAACCCATCAGTGAAGGACATATCTTGGACACAAGTCACTGAATCCTGCCTTGCTCCCTATCTAGACCTTGTCCACCATCATGTGAAATATATCTATGTACTACTAAAAATTATGCAGTTATGCAAGTGTGTGAATTACATTTGTAGCATCTTTCCTATATAACCTGAAAATCATGTTCAATAGGATGTGGGGACTAAAGCAAAGCTAGAGCATTTTTTGGAAAAATTTACTATTTTTAAGGACAAAATACACATTAGTAAATGTGCATATATCCGAATGAGCTAAACTACAAGCCTTTACTTGATAACATTAGGGTGGGTGGGGATTAATAATAGGAGCAGCTTTCAGATCTCCTAAAGTGAGCTCCCATGAAGTTCGTGGGTCTTTCAAAGGTAATGTGTATAAAGTGCCTAGAAAGTGCTCACTATATGTCCTCACCATTGCATTTATTAATGTGGTGGTGACTAAGACACTAAGGATGATGATGAAAAGTTTGGTATAAATATGCCGACATGCAAGGAAAGATAGTCTAAATGTAGATCCGCCATGCATTTATCGAGAAAATCAGAACTCTTCATCACAATACTGTTTTCCTTTCTCCCTATTTGTGTCTCTTCTTCCTGGCCTCCTCCCATTTTCCCTCCTCTCCTCCCTCACTTTCCCTTTTCCCGAATAAGTAAATGCCTACTCTGTGTCAAATAATATGCTATATGGTAGAGAGATCAATATGCACAAAAAATGATCCCTAGCTTACAAGAATATATAGACCATTATATTGTATTAGGCATGTAGAAAATCAAACATAACAATTTATGAGTGGCACACAGATGTAACCGAAGTTTTTCTATTTAGAAACTTTCCCTATATGAACATATGCTCCAAAGTAAATTGGATTGCCTCAATGTAGTATTTCTGAAGATGGACTCATTCTTTTAATTTGTGCAAGTGCTTTGAAGGACTGAAAACAGAAACATCTCTTAATCACACTAGATTTAGAAGCAAGTTGGTACAACATACTTAAAGGCACAATACAGGGTAGAAGAAAATAATAGTTTTGTATGGGACAGCATAAAGATAGACAAAACTTCATTAAGAGAAGAGGCTATTCTTGCTGAATCTTAAAGGTAATAAAAGCAGAAATTTGGGGTGAGACGAGAGATGAATGGCAGGAACATGTAATTAGAAATTTAGAGGAAGCACAATTACAAAAATAATAAAAAGCACATGAATAAAACCAATCCATTTGGCAAGGATGGAGTCTAGAGCTCATGGGAGATAAACGGGCTAAGCTTGAGTTAGAGGTGCAGAGATACACAAGGCCAAATTATGATAGACCTCTTAATAGGTTTGGACTTTATCCTATAGTTTTCGGAGAATTCTTCAAATGTTTTAAGCACAGGGGTAGCATCTCCGTGTTTTGTAAAGAACATTCTGATGGTGTCGAACAGTGGTTCTCAACAGGGGACAATGTTACCCTTTAGAGGATGTATGGAACTATATGGAGATATTTGTGATGATCACAGCTTATGATAGGGAATGGTGCTGCTGGTATCTAATGGGTAGAGACCATGGATGATGTTCAATATTTTTAAATGCACAGGACAGCTCCCCCAGAAGGAATTGTATAATCCAATACGCCATAGTACTGAGGTTGAAAACCCTGATGTAGGGCCGCCTGGGTGGCTTAGTCGTTAAGCATCTGCCTTTGCCTCAGCTCATGATCCCAGCATCCTGGGATCGAGCCCTGCATAGGGTTTCCTGCTCTGTGGGAAGCCTGCTTCTCCCTCCCCCACTCCCCCTGCTTGTGTTCCCTCTCTTGCTGTCTCTGTCAAATAAATAAAATCTTAAAAAAAAAAACAAAACCCTGATGTAGGCGATTAACTGTGGGCATGGAGTGGGAACACAGAAAATGAATACAGAGAGAACAGTTTCAAGATCAGAGGAAAATAGTCCCAAGGTATCAAAGAATTTACCTAAGAGGGGATGGAAGTGCTGGTGGGTAGGCAGTCCCACAAAGCCGGGGGCTCAGTTACTCCTGCACTTGGTTTAACATTCTGCTTTCGTGATACAAAAATTCATAGTATTTTTGAAAAAGAAGTCCACATTTCCATATTGCACCAGGCTTTGCCAATTATAGAACCAGTCCTAGAGGTCAGATTTTGGAGTTGTTAAGGAAGACAAATGAGGGGTACAGGGAGGAGGGAGCGAAGAAAAGGAAGGAAACTGAGTTAATGGTAAGGCTTGAGATGCATTGTTACTAGTTAGGAGAAACAGAGTTCAGGTCTTAGGGAAAAGATAATGAGTGTAGTTTGATATGTATTGATTTAGAGCCACCTGTTGTATATTCAAATAAAATTAGGCAGAAGACAGCATCCTGAAAGTATGAGTATTTTAGGAGCAAGGGCACCTCTAGGCCACAGTCATTAATGTTAAGAATAAATTCTACAGTAGAGAGAAAATGGTATGACAGTATCTGGGAAAAATCAACTTTTGGCTAACATAAGCACGTTCATGTCACGGAAGTAGTTATATACTCAGTTCAAAATGCACAATGATTATTTCACCCTTTTTAAAGAGATTAAAATATGGTGAGATTTTTGCAAATCAAAATGCATTTGTATTTGAATGCCTGTGTTTTCTCTATCTGAGGACAAGTTCTTTGAAGTAACTTTTTTTTTTTTTTACTTTTTTAAAGTATTTTTAAGCACTTAGAAATCTGTGTTACAATAAAAGGACCCAAAAGAAATGTACTCATATTCCTAAAAGAAGCATAGTTTTGGTAACCAATGAATATGAGCCAAAGAATTGATATTATGTTATTTTTTTCTTGGTACGCCTTGAGACATGGCAACTACAGCTGCAAAAATTTATAGCTACGATTTTAATAGCTGCTAGTCTTGAAACTGACTTTAAAATACATTTTGACAGGAGCGCCTGGGTGGCTCAGTCGTTAAGCGTCTGCCTTCGGCTCGGGTCATGATCCCACGGTCCTGGGATCGAGCCCCGCATTGAGTCCCACATCAAGCCCCACATCGGGCTCCCTGCTCAGCGGGAAGCCTGCTTCTCCCTCTCCCACTCCCCTTGCTTGTGGTCCGTCTCTCTCTGTCAAATAAATAAAATTTTAAAAAAAAATACATTTTAACAAAAATATACACAATTTCCCAAGTAAAAATGTTTTAAAACTTAGATTTTTTTTCCTATCTTAGGGCCTTTAATTTTTTTTCATCTCTTTGATCAGTCATGTGCTATCTTTTCTATGTCATGCCCCATCAAAATCCATTTGTAGTATATAGTATTCATCATAAAGTCAGTATGTTACTGTGTTCAATGGCTGCTGCCTATGTAAGAGTTGTTTAAAAAAATGTATTCCTTTAGATATTATAGTCTCATGACACTTGAACCTCATCTATTTTGCTGGTATTAGTTGAATTTTTCCAAATAAATCCTAAAACACTTCAGAAATCCTATACAAAATATGTATAGTGCATTTCTTTAGGGAAAGTTGAATTTTTTTTAACCTTTACAGATTTCTATTCTGTTCCCTCAGAATAGAATGTGGAGATAAGCTGATGTATCATGATTACATTTATGGATAATCATTTATGAATGGTCATAATTACATTTATGAAGGAAGTAGACTTATTTCTAGTCATGCAATGCCCAAGTCATACTTATAAAAGAATGCTTGAACTTCGTAAAAGGAAAGAAGAGGTCTTTAAGGATAAATAACTTGTTAGAGGCATGGAGCTAAGATTACCAAAATTATCTTTGTTTTTTGAGACTGAGGAGGTGGTTTAAACTAAGGACAGATATGTTTAACCACGGAGATGCGCTTAACCTTGGTCTGAGCTGGGTATCCTGGGATGTGGTTAGAGTCATTCCAACCCTGACCCTGAAAATGATGTTGCTGAATACTGTGGAGCCAGATGGATCAAATCAGACAGATTGCAGGCTATTTATATGACAATGGAGATTTCTATCATTAACAAGGACTATATAGCCTAAATAAGGATGTTCCCTGCCCTTGCTGAAGAAATAGGTAATCTTAAATGAAAGAAATGTAGTGTCACATTTTCTAACTTTTATATACAAATGACAGCCCAGACTAACAAAGAAAAAATACAGTGTTACAGTTTCACTTTGCCATCCTTTATGAGGCCATGCTCCCATTTCCCTCAAAGACAGACATGCATTATCTTTTAAGAAAGGTTAGGGAGAAAAGACAGTCTGATTCTTTTGTATTGCATTTCTGCCATTTTCATCAAAGTAATTCAGGATCTTCAAAACTCTTCCATGCCTTTAGCACATTCTGCGTGGGGCACTGGGTGTTATGCACAAACAATGAATCATGGAACACTTCATCAAAAACTAATGATGTAATGTATGGTGATTAACATAACAATAAAAATTAAAAAAAAAACTCTTCCATGCCTTTAGTCAGAAATTGTTTTTGTAAAATTATAAAAATGGAAACTTAGTTTGTATGATTTCACTTTCTCTCTTCCATTTATTTGTTCATCTTCCAGTCAAGTAGGGGGCTCATGCCCTTCCATGAACCAGTGTAGTTTGGTCTAGCTAGCTATTCCACTGCTCACTTTCAAGTTCAATGTATTTTCCATGTTTACATTCACACCACAACTTACAAGTCCCCTACATGCTGATTTGGATCAAAAACTCCATAAAAATCAAGATTATGTTAGTAGAAAACAAGGTTTATGGGTGATTTTCTATTAGAAGTTACATTATGTAGGTACTCATTAAATTGGAACTTGCTTTTAAATGTTATAAACAATTTAAACTATAAGAATATAACAAGGAATGTTTGTATTTACAAGACACTTCCCATTTTAGAAGGTGTGCTTTCCTTCACATACTGTTCTAGAAAGTAAGGGATGAATGATGAAAAATAATCATATTCATCTTAATGAAGGGGGGGAAGGCCATTTAGAGGATGATGTTGCCATTGTAGTCATAACTCCAAGTTGTTGAAATGATGCATAAACAGTGTGGCCTAGAGTTTGAGGAAGGACAAAGGCTCTCGAGTTAATTTTGCCTCCTCTGAAACAGATCCCTGGGGCTTCTTCTGTGTGTGTCCTTTGGTGAGTTATAGAGCTGGGATTTATTCTGCTGTGTCACCATTCCCTAACCCATCACATGGGATTAATAACTGTGTCTTCCTCATAGGCTTACCCTAAGTATTAAATACTTAGAACAAAGCTGGGCACATATCATGATGTCAAATGTTAGTTATTTCTTAAATTCCTTTCCAAATTTCTAAATTTATTTCTAGTAAGTCTTACTTATTAAGGACTTTTTATTCTATTCCTTCTAAGAACTTCAGCTATTTTTGGTGCTGTTGTTAATTTAATGCACACTTCTCTGTATGTAGGTTTTTGTTAAAAGGTGACTTGATGAACAAGTTTTCTTTGGTAACTAGGATCTGTTAAAAATAATCATGGTTATTCTATATTTTTGCCTATAGAGGGAAAGCTCCCTACCTCTTTATACACACATTTGCCTTTGTTTCCCTTTACACCTCCCTCCTTCAAGCTGCTTCTACCATATTTCTTAAAGATAAATTCTTAGAGTAACTGCAATATTTACCTACTAATTAGAGATTGATACTTTTAACTGGATTTTTTTTTAGATTTTATTTATTTATTTGGCAGAGAGAGAGACAGCGAGAGAGGGAACACAAGCAGGGGGAGTGGGAGATGGAGAAGCAGGCTTCCCGTGGAGCCCGGAGCCCAACACTGGGTTCAATCCCAGGACCCCGGGATCATGACCTGAGTTGAAGGTAGAAGCCCAACGACTGAGCCACCCAGGTGCCCTGGACTATTGTTTTTTTTTTTTTTTTTAAGATTTTATTTATTTAAGAGAGAGAATGAGAAAGAGAGAGAGAGAGAGAGCACATGAGAGGGAGGAGAGTCAGAGGGAGAAGCAGACTCCCTGTTGAGCAGGGAGCCCGATGCGGGACTCGATCCCGGGAGTCCAGGATCATGACCTGAACCGAAGGCAGTTGCTTAACCAACTGAGCCACCGAGGCGCCCAGGTTTCTGTGATATTTTAATAGCTCTCCTTTGATTACAAGAAATTTCATCATGTCTTGTTTTTATTTATTATAACTTATTATAACAAAGACTTAGAGAAGAAGCCCACTGGACTATTGTTTTTATTAGGATTGTGCAAATGTGTTTGCCTATGGTGACAAAGCAGCGGAAGTTAGAACATTAGCCCTGTTCTTTTAGGAGCACCACGTTACAGAGCAGGATGCAGTGCTGTTTGTTTTGCACGCAATTATCACCACACTTGAACTAAACATATGATTTATAAAAACCAATGACTGGGACTGCATTTGAATGCCTAGAAGTTGAATCCATTTAGGGTTCATGGATATAGGTTCCTATTCTTTCTTTCCTGGTACCTGAGCTTTTGCCAATTTCACAGCCACTCCAAAGTGTTGGTAATTCCATGGTGAGCATAAAATTTCTGAAATTCAAATCAGTCTTTATTGACACTTATTAAGTCATCTATAAACAACATTGGAGTGGAGGCTTTTATTTTTGACTATACTTGCATATTTTCAATGTCTTGTGCTGATTGTGGCAAATGCAGAACCTATTATGCTACATATTCTTTATTATGATAGAAATCTTGACTGTCATATAAATACTCATCCATCTGATTCTCATCCTGCATGGCACTAAAATTATTTTGGTGATTATTTCTCTGTTGAAGTGTTGAGTTAATGTCCTACTTTTTACACACATTATCCTAATGAAGATTTTAGGAGGGGTGACATGGAGGATATAGACCAAGGTTCCGTATCCGTACAGAGCTAGATACCTACAAAGACGTCCTGAGTGGACCTGGACCAGATTGTTCATCTCATTTCACCAAGGGAATGAGTCAGCTAACTGATTTGTAATACACTGCTGAACCCAGAGAAATCTATCAGGCTTGTGGTGCTTTGGCACTCGAAAGTAGAGTGGCAGAAAGTTATTTTTAATCCTGCCTGCCACTGAAGGAACAGTTCCAGTTTGTTTCAGGTGGGACCAGGCAAAGGATGGATACTGACTCGAGTCAGCCAGATGAATGTTAATACGGGATATATTAGCACATGTACATGTTTCTGTTAGAAATCATAATTCATTAATGCTGTTATTTGTAAACTTGGAGTAAAAAGAATAGATACCCAAGACTCAATATTTCCCACAATAAAGATAAGCGATAACCCTTATGGAGGATTTCTCTGTGCCAGATACCAGTTAAAAGTTTTGCCTTCCTCATCTCATTTTATTTTCCCACAATAACTTATTATTCCACATGAAGCAGGAAAGCAAAGACTTAGAGAAGAAGCCCACTGACTGCTACAATAAATCCTAAAGATACAGAGCCTCTTCTGGAACTTCAGCCCAGGGATTAACTGCTTCAATGTAATACTCGGTGGTCACAGAGCTCTGATACATTGTATCACCTGCACGTTGGCCTGGTTTCTGTACTCAGGATGTCAGTTTTACATGTTCTGTCATCTCCTGGATTAGAATATCAAAACCAGCTTTTGCTGCTTCCAAACGGAAGTTTATCTTTACTTCATGAGTATGCCTAAATAAACTGAAAACTGAAACATTCCAACTCTGCTTGTGTTACTGGGATGGGGTGGGAGACAGGAGCCCAGTGAATGTACAAGCCTCTCCTGATGGCTCTTCTTCAAAGAGCCCCATCTTTCAAGATCCACCATCAATGTAAATTAAGGGAAGATGTGTTTGACTTCCAATATTCTCTGAAAAACTCCCAAGTTCTGCTTGGTCATACTTTCCTTTTATTTAAGGTTTGACATACAGATCTTTCTGCTCTCAGCTTTAATGTATTAGACTATGAAATGTATAATGGCATAGAAGTATACATATGATTTTGTAGCATTGTTTTAATGGTTTGGTTGTAAAAACATTCGCTAAGTAGTTGCTTTTGTTTTACTCAGTGGACCTGAAGTTTTATCTTCAAGATGTCATACTCCAGTCAGAATTCCAATGCTTGGCTGATTACTATTCTTGATTTTTCAGTATTCATGGAATATTATAAACTGATTTCATTATGCCCTACTCGACTCAACTCTGGTTTTAAAACTCTTTTATAATTGTTCCATTTCACTTTTATCTTTAGCTAATCTATTCACTGCATTATACGATGCTTATTGTCTAAGCAGAAAAAAACAACTGTAATTTCAAGTTTCATTCTAATAAAAATACTACACATAATGCCATGTATTCCTATTTAACATACAGTAATATTTATATTCACATTTAAACATAAGGCGTAAATAACATGGATTTTCTATACTCGGTATTTGACTGTGAGACAACCTAGTAGTTGAAAGGTGGTTTAATGACCCACATGGCTCAATGACACAAAAGGACTGCATCTGAGAACTAGAAACAAGGAATAAAAGCAAAGTGAAGTGTCTGTGGGTTCAAGGGGCAAGGAACACTACGCTGCTACTAGGACTGCACCCAGTAACCACTACTGTTGTTACTTAATTCGTCTTTTGAGATATGCCTGCCCTTTTCACTTTAACTAAGAAGTCTTGAACATCACATTTTTTAAATATCTTTGGACTGATAAGAATCTTGGGAAGATTTATCAGTAGAAACACTGAGCTCCCATAAAATTGGTTGGGAAGAGTCCAGAGCCTGCACTTTACCTGAGAACTACCAGAACCGTCTCAATATCTGGATGAAGTAAGTTACCCACCATATCATCTGACTTTGCAACTCTCGAGTCTTATAGATTATAGCCATCCCAGTAGGCACTCTTGCAGTATCCAAGAGCATTAGCCTTACTGGGGGTACAACTGTATTGGCTCCATCACTCAAGGATGCTTCTCTCTCATACCATTACGTAGCAATCTGCCAAAGTTCTATCACCAGGATAAATGAAGTTTTAATATAGATTAATTCTACATGCTGATTTATCCATTTAAAAAATAATGTCTAAAGGCATATTGAAAGAGCGTTTCTCATACCAAAGTAAAATAATAAAATCAACAAAATCTAAAGGTAAAATGATTTTCTTTAGGCTCATCTTACCAATTATGCTAAGTCCAACTCTATGCCTGTCAGAATCACATTAATGTTTTCTTTTGTGAAAAATCATCTAATAAGTTTTAAAATACAGGTAATATTGATATATATCACTGCAGTATTTACTAAGCATTTCCAAAACATATTTAGAGTTTGAAATTATTTGGACACCATTTAGTTATTTCATGTATTACTTCAGATGGCTTTTGTTTACTATTTCGTGTATCTGATACCTAATCAACTTTTAGAATCACATATAGCTGGCTGATTTTTAAACCAAGTTGGATTTATTGCACACTTTAGAAGCACATTCTCTTTTGGGGAATAATCGTCAAGTGAGTCATATATTTATTATCCTATAATTTCCAAATATCCTTCAACAAAAACCTCCAAGAAAATACATGTATATATGCTCCTTTCTTTAAATAGCAAAATAAAACTAAGGCAAATAAAAAATGAAGCTGTTGTAGATGTATTTACTTTTTAAAACCTTAAAGTATTTGTAAAAGTTTCATTCATTTTTAATTTCTTTAAAACTGAACTGAAAGAAATTATATGCCTAACTGCTCAAATGCTTCCTTTTGGAAAAAAAAAAAAAATTAAGTAAAGCTGAATGATCTGCAACCACCTCTCCTAATTGCTGTTCGATATATGCTGCATCAGGGAAATAGAGTTTAATTTTCTCAAAATGAAATTTATCCATAAATAATTATCAAATTGATAGAAAAGAATGATTATGAGAAAACTGATAGAAAAGAATTCAAACTGCAATACTCTTAAATAAATCATAGTTAATTGCACATGGAAATCCATTAGCTTCATTTGGAAACACAGTTAGATGACTAATTATGTTGAAAATGCAGTGGCCCTCTAAAGCATATGTTCTCTTCCCCAAGCCCTGGAGGGTGGCCTTTCTTCTGGGAATAGAAGTCATTTGTTAAGTTTAAAAGCTCTTTACATTCCAAAACATCTTTAAAATTTGAAGGCAATGATATGTGGAATTACTTGTCCACGACTGAAAAATCTATTACTTTATTTTCAAAAGCAAACCATTTCACTCCTGAAGGACACATATATCATTTTAACGTTTGTCAAGAATTGGATTTAGCTTTAAATATTAAGGGTTTTTCATTACCATATGATGAAACTAATATTATTTTAGCTTTCCTTATTCCCATGGGTAATACATCCCTACCAAAAAAAAAATAATAATAAAATGAAAAATAAAAAAGCTTCTGTTCTCATTACATTCCAGCTTCTCTGTTTAGTTTTAATTTTTTTACATCTTATGTATACCCTACAGTTATCATAACCTTCTCTAGTAAATGTACGTTATCTTTTCCCCTATAAAAGCAATGATATAGCTTCTATTTTATAAACATGAGACATCCCCGAGAGTTGCTAGTTGTCATTGACGGTACAGATAGCGTAAGTCTTCTGCGTATTCCTCCACCCATAGGAATGTATGCCATCCCAGCCTCCTGAGATTGTACCTGCTAAGATCATCTATGCTTGTCCATTTGCCAAATCTATTCAAGCAATTTGGTCTCTCTTGTCTGGATCTCTGACTTATTGGACTATATTGACCATTTTTCTTCTGGAATCCTCTTCTTCATTTTTCTCAGAAGGAAATAGCCTGGTCTTGTCTCCACTGTCTTTAATGCTTGTTTCTTATTCCACCTACCCGTCAATCCTGGAGTTTCTTAGAGTACAGAATCCACTCTCCTCTCTCTCCATGCTCTCTAGGGGCCATCCTATTATATTCCCCTCTTTTTTATTCAACACTGACTTCTCTTCACAATTAGAGGTTCATCTATTTAGCTTGTCTGGTTAATATTGCCACTTAGTTTGTTATATCAGCTACTCATATTAAATGGGTACTAATTGTAATTTTTGGTACAGCCTTTTAAAATTGCTACTCTCCCAACCACATTGTTTTTCAACCTGAAAACAGCAATCGTTCTAGTAAATTGTTCTGAGAACAAACACTGAGTCTTATTCATTTCTATATTTCCAGCAGCTGGTATAATGCATGAAACATTGAAGTTGCACGGTACTTTGAATAACTTTTTCCTTTCCCCTGCTTCTCAAATCCAACTCACTCTATTGATTTCTAGTTCATTCTTGAATATAAAAACTGTGTCATCTCAAAAATCTACTTACCTGCCTAATATTTCTCTTCCAGACCATACCTAGTATGTATTCATTCCTGGTATACCTGTGTAGAGATTTCAAAATTCATAATTTCATCTCAGTATTCCTCCAATTTTCCCAAAATGTCAGACCTTTGTACCTCATTTTCTTGCTTACAGAGTTGGAAACAGTCCATCAACTGGACTCCAGTGGTACCTTCAGGTCTAATCCCCCCGCCGTGTTTTTACTCACTTGGGCCCTCCACACCAGATCAGCAGTGTTTCCCCTTGCAATTTGTCCGCTCTCCATTCTCCTCAGAGTTGTTCAGATCTGCTACTTTTCTCCACACTCTTCTCTCCTTCTCTTACGCAGAGATGATCGCCTTTATTCGTTATTTCAGAAGTTTGAAGCCGCTGGGCATGAAAGCCACCAACAACTCCCAACTCCAGCACCCACAAGCTGCTACTTGTGGATATTTCAGTGCTGCTTTCCCTCCAGTCTTTGAGGATAAAGTCTGTTCAGTGCCACCCCGCCTGGGATAGTCTCAATCCTGTTCACTCCTGCATCTTCCCGCACTTAGCTTTTCAGTCATTTGTCTCTCCTGAGTCTTTATGTATCCCTTTCTACTGATTCTTTCCCCTTAGGGCAAATTATACTCTGTATCCTTGGTCTCTGCCTCCCTCCCTGAATCTGCTTTTGCACCTGGCCCTTGAATGCGGGATGTTTCCACACTTCCATCCTTTTCTAACCTTCATGCTTTAATTAGGTGATGTCGCCTCCCACCTATAAATTAACAACTTTCAAATCTCTATCTCCAGCTGTGACAAAACCCATGAATTCTAGGTATGTATACCCACCTGCTTACTGGCTAAAGCCATGTAAAGTATGTAAAATACCTACAGATGAAATTATTTTTGCCTTTTTTTTCATCCCACCGAAAACTTACTCTCCTTGTTCTTTCTCTTAGGGACCATCTCCATTCTCCAGCCAATGGCTGAAGCCAGAAATTCTAGGGCAATGACTGACTGCTATCTTTTCCTTTAAAGACTTCAGGAAGACTTGAATATTACTTATTATCTTAGTTTCATCTTTATCATTTTTGAAGAATCCTATATTCAGGTATTACTTATTAAAAAATTTTTTCACATAGTCATGGAAAATATTGATACCTAGAGACAATTGATTTGTATTTTTTTTTTTTTAACATCCTAGGGATCTTCTGAACGCTATAGGCTTTAGGACAGATAGACTGTGTCACAAGAGCCAACTGTGTTCCTTGGTATAACATAATGAAGTTTGTCTTCAAGGGCCTTGTGTAAGGAGTCTACATTCTAGTCTTACATTACTCTCAAGGTTGCCATTCCCTGAATCCCAGGGTATCTACCATGAATCTGCTATATAGAAAGAAAGAAAGTGAGATAACCCAAGAGGGAGAGTTGGACATTACCTTATAAATTTGGGGTTTTAAGAAGGGTCATCATTAATCTTTCAGTACATAGCTAGTGCTTTGCATACATCAGGACTACACAAATATATTCATTTGATTCTAGCGACCGCTTGAGGCTGATATTTATTCCTAAGCCTCCTTCAGTTTGGACTGTACCCACACTACACCCTGAATCATACTTTGTCAAAATCACCAGTGAGTCCATTCCACTTACCAATCTTCTTTTGCATGACTTCCCCCATAGGATTTGAAAAGTTTGGCTACTCCCTCCAAATTTGGAAACTTTTGAAATTCTCATTTCCTTGTCTTGCATAATAGCAAGTGTCCTAGCTCTTCTTTGTCTAGGACACTTTATGTATTCTCTTTCTTGAGCCACTTCTGAAATGGAAGTGTTAGTGGACCTGAGGAGGATGTCTTAGATTTTCTCTTCTCAAGCGACATACCCTCCCTAGGAGACAGCTTGCAATTCTAGTGACTCTAATTAACCTCAGGTACTGAGGGTTGTCCATTGTTTATATCCAGCCTAGATCTTTCATCTGAATTCTAATACACCCAACTGCATAATAAACACCTACATTTTGCTGTCTTAAAAGGATTTCAAATTTTTCATGTTCAATATACAGCTACTCATTTCTTCCCTATGCTTGCAATTCCTCCCCATCCTTATTATAGAAACAGCTTTTCACCTCCCAGTGGCTCCAGCCAGAAACCTAGGCATCATTCCTGAATTCCTTTCCCCTTTATACCTCTATCTATTTAACTCCCAACTCTGGATCCACCTGACAAATTCCAGTATATCCATTTATAGACATACCTTCATGTCACAACCATGGTCCCAGCAAATAATCATCTCCCACCCAGATTTATATCTCCTGGTTTTGTAACTGGTCCCATTTCCTTAAATGTTATGCCTTTCAGCTCTTTCGGATACTGCAGGCAGGGTGACTTTCAAACACACATTTGATCAGGTAATCCCTTTGATTAGAAAACTTAAATGTTTTCCCATTCTCTCCCGTCTCTCCCAGTGCGAGCCATCTGTGACCACCTTCTCCTCTGCAAACATTGAAAACTGTGTTATCCATGCTTAAGTTGAACTTCTTTCAAGGCATTCCTTGTCATATTACTCATTTTGCTTTGACCAGCACCCCACCCTTTTACCCTACAAGGGTCTTCATTTACTGAATAAATCCTAGTATTTCCTCCAGGACACAGCTTACGAGACTGATTTGGGAGTTCCACTGACGTGCTCGTATGTACATTCTGGCTCCTTAATACAGCTCATCCTTTATTGTATATCCTCTCCATTGAAGTTTAAGATTTGTATGAATGGGAACTGACTCAGTTTTGCTTATTTCATTCCCAGCAGTTGGCACCTGCGGGAGGCAAAATTCTAAGAATGACCCTAATGACACTTAACCCTTGTATGATCTCTACCCCTTGAGAGTGGGTATAAATAGGATCCAACATCATTCCCTGATTATATTACATTATGTGGTAAAAGAATTAAGGTTAATAATCAGTTGACTTCAGGTTAATCACAAAGAAGATTATCTATATGGGTCCACTCTAACCAAATGAATCTTTTAAAAGCATAGAGTTTTCTCTCATTTGTGGTAGAAGAGTCAGAAAGTTTCAGGGGGCCTGGGTGGCTCAGTTGGTTGAGCGACTGCCTTCGGCTCAGGTCATGATCCTGGAGTCCCGGGATCGAGTCCCACATCGGGCTCCCTGCTCAGCGGGGAGTCTGCTTCTCCCTCTGACCCTCTTCCCTCTTGTGCTCTCTATCTCTCATTCTCTCTCTCTCAAATAAATAAATAAAATCTTTAAAAAAAAAAAAAGAAGAGTCAGAAAGTTTCAAAGAATAAAAAGAATTCCAGCCAATACTGCTGACAACTTGAGGAACTTGGATGTGGATTTTTTTTTTTTTTTTTTTTTGGTATGACCTGCAAGTAAGAGCTCAGCCTAGCTGATACCTTGATTTTAGTCTGTTAGACCTTAGCAGAGAACCCAATTAAGACTACTTGGACTTCTGACCTAAAGAACTATGAAATAATACATGGGTATTGTTTTATGTCACAAAGTTTGTGCTAATTTGTTATAGCAGCAATAGAAAACTAACATAGCATGCTTCTTGAAACAGTTGGGACTCAATAAATTATGGAATGATTGAATGCAACTTTAAAAATATAAAAGAGTTCTAAACTATTCTGCTCTTTGAAGTACAACTGTATTTTTTGAAGGTATACTATGTATATTGTTTTTAAGTTAGTAATGGATTCATTTTTTTTCTTTAAATTTTTTATTGTAATAATGGATTCATTTTTAAGGTGATTCCTTTGATGTTGTCTGTGTAATTTAAGCGGAGTCTCTAGGCCAAGAGCTTCTCAATGTTAAACTACATTTAATGGGTCTATTATAATAGATATGTAATACATCCATCAAAAATATAAAGACTCCAATATCAGCACTATTATTAGTAATTCAATGAAAGATCTAGCATTGAAAGCTTGTCATTGGTTTCAAAAGGGTTGGTTCTATTGATGTCTTTGTCTCCCACATACATCCCTGGGTGACTGCCTTAGTGTTCCGGGTTTTGGCTTGCCCTTTTTCCCTGAAGCAACTCTTAAATCTATGGCAGAGCAATGTAGAATGTCTGCTTATTCAAACCACCTGCTGTTCTGGGATTGTTGTTGGATTGCTGGCATATATTTCTCTTTGAGTCATAGTCTATTAAGAAAACACTCCCTATGATAAGGAAAATAAAGCTATCAATCCTTCCCTGTTTTTGACTATATTTTCCCTTTAAATAATTAAGGTTATTTAGAGAATCTTTTAAAAGAACACCTAGATGAACCTTTGAAATACAACTGTGTGGATTCATTTAGATTTTTGTTGAAAACTTTGGGTCAGGCACAGTGTTGGGCACTTGGAATAAAAGGACATATTAGTCACTGTGAATGTCATATTTCAAATAATCTCATACAAAATTGATCTCACTGCAAAATCAAGTAGCAGATACTGCATTAGTCTAGCCACATAAACACTAAAAGGTCAAAGGTTCTGGCTTCTGAGAGGTTTGAGCAGAACATTAGTTCAAAAAGAATGTGGATAGAATATTCCTGAGTGGAAATTTAAAGAGTGGTCTATAAATGAGGATATAGATTTGTGAGTTATATTTGGGAAGAGCGAGTAATGCACCTTAAGTGTCACATAGACTGGAATATAGGGAGGATCAAGAGATGAAATTGGAAAAGTCATGTCAAGAACTGTGAAGAAATGGAGCCCATCTATAGAGAGCTACAAAGTTAGCCTGCCAGAGTTTCACGGATGCTATAGGACATACAAGCCTAGCTACTGGGTTAGATGCAATGAGAAAAGGGATTTTTGTCTTTTCACAAATGCCATATGAATGACCAAATCCTGTTATAGCTCTCAAGGTATACATATTTATCTCTACACAAAAACACACATTCATATACTGGATTGTGTGATAGCTAAGATAGATTTTTCCAAATAGCCCCAGAAGTTTTAGCTATGTAGGGAATACATAGTTCAATGGTACCACAAACAAAGTAAGTCTTTCACACAAAATAAAACCCAGGAGCCACCTGGGTGGCTCCATCAGTTGAGCCTCTGCCTTCAGCTCGGGTCATGATACCAGGGTCCTGGGATCGAGTCCCATGTCAGGCTCCCTGTTCAGCAGGGAGTCTGCTTCTCCCTCTCCCCACTTGTGCCATTTCTTTCTCTCTCTCTCTCAAATAAATAAAATCTTAAAAAAAAAAAAGTAAAACCCAGGCCACTTTTCCAACAATGTTGAGAGATGATACAGTGATTAGAATCTTATTTGACCCAGGGCCAGAAAGAATGACTGTAGTACCAAAATAAAGACAAAATATTCACTAGAATCAATTTAAACAAATGGTTACTACTACTTTTAGAAAATAAAAGATTCATTTAAACATGTGAATATTTAAATAGGTCACTTAAATTTAGGATACTAATAGTTCCTACATTTCATTTAGAAAATGAAGTGCTATATTTATTTTTAAAATATTTATTTTTATTTAACACAGAGAGAGAGAGAGAGAGAGCATGAGTAGAGGGAGAGGCAGAGAGAGGGGCAGAGGGGATGAGAGAGGGAGAGAAAGACTCTGAGCTGAGCTCAGAGCCCAAGATGGGTCTCGATCCCAGGACCCTGAGATCATGACCTGAGCCGAAATCAAGACTTGGATGCTTAACCGACTGAGCCACCCTGTTACCCCATGAAGTGCTATATTTTAAAAGTATCAAATGTGAATCCTAAGTTACTTTTTGTTAAGTGCCTTAAATGCCCTGGATATGTTCTGCCAAGTTTAGCCTATTTCTAAACTTCCTATTCAGACAGTATTTTGATCAAATATGCATAATCGTCTCTGATTTCTGTGTTCATGAGCACAAACTCTCGTACATATAGTCATAAAGAAGACTGATTGACCAGACTAATGACATTTAGGTCTTTTGTTCTTTGTCCATTCTTTTATAATTAATGCCCAGGGGTGACTTTTTTCTTTTCACACATATATATCCCTCCCCACAGTTTGCCTATGACTCAGTTCTCTTTTCAGGCATTTCTAACACTGTCTTTGTAAAGTCTTTCTTCTCATCATATTTCTGAAAGGATGTCAGTCCCTTTTAAAATTCTCCAATGAGTGCATTTTCTCCTTCAGAAGAGAATCTTTTTTCTTTGACAAAAAGTTTCTCTTTCTTTCTGCTATTTTCAATCTCTTTTTAATATTTTTCCTTGTTTTTGAGAAACTTTCCAAAGTAGTTATATCTTTTTAATCCTCCACCCTCCCAGATTGCTAAAATACAATTATTTATATATTTAGAATAATTATATCATTTTTGTCTTGATTCACAGTCTATATTCACAATCAAATCACAATAAAAATATGGGAGATTATAATGTATATTCTTTCAGTTCCAGATATAGGACAGAAAGCACCTGGGTTATACATAAAGGACATTTACTGATTAATTTTAGGGCATGTGCTGGAGGAGCAGGAATCTGGAGGAGCATTCTCCAGGAACAAAAATTCTGGTGGGTGCCATTTTTATCTTCCTTTAGCCTAGCTGGTTGGATCATTGTGGAAGCCAGCTCTGACACTTTCCATGTTGCTAGTACAGCTTGCCTTCCTCTGCTGACCCACACCGCTCAACACACCCACCCAGCAGGAAACCCTCCAAAGCAACTCCTGCCCTGGGGAGGGGGTGGTCAGCCCCATCAACCAGTATGCCTGCAGCAGCTATAATACTCTGAAAACTGTAAGACACTGATGAAAGACACTGAAGATCACACAAAGACATGGAAAGATATCCCACGCTCATGGATTGGAAGAACAGATATTGTTAAAATGTTTACACTATCCAAAGCAATCTACAGATTCAATGCAAGATACCTATGAAAATATCATCAGTGTTTTTCACAGAACTGGAACAAATTATCCTAAAATTTATATGAAACCACAAAAGATCTGAAATAGCCAAAGAAATCTTGAGAAAGAAGAACAAAGCTGAAGGTATCACAATCCCAGATTTCAAACTATATTACAAAGCTATGGTAATCAAACACACTGCTACTGGCACAAAAACAGACACAGAGATCAATGGAACAGGATAAAGAGCCCAGAAATAAACCTATGCCTATATGGTCAATTAACCTATGACAAAGGAGGCAGGGAAATACAATGGGAAAAAGAAGCTCTTCAATAAATAGTGTTGGGAAAACTGGACAGCTACATAAAAAAAATGAAATGGGACTACTTTCTTATACCATATCAAAAATAAACTCAAAATGAATCAAAGACCTACATGTAAGATCTGAAACCAAAAAAACTCCTAACAGAAAACATAGGCAATAAATTCTTGGACATTTGTCTTAGCAATATTTTTCTGGAGCAGTCTCCTCGGGTGAGAGAAACAAAAGCAAAAATAACCAATTAGGACTACATCAAACTAAAAAGCTTTTGCACAGCAAAAATAACCATTGACAAAATTAAAAGGCAACCACTGAATGAGAGAAGATATTTGCAAATGATATATTCACTAAGGGGTTAATATCCAAAATATGAAGAACTCCTAGAACTCAATACCAAAAAAAAAAAAAAAAAACGGGAAAATCCAAAAGCAAATAGTCCAATTAAAAAATCAGCAGAAGACCTGAATAGACATTTTTTTTTTTAATTCGACATAGAGGTGTCCAACAGACACATGAAAAAATCCTCAACATCACTCATCAGGGAAATATAGATCAAAACCACAATGAGATACCATCTCACAGCCGTCAGAATGCGTAGTATCAAAAAGACAAAAATAACAAGTGTTGATGAGGATATGGAGGAAAGGGAACTGTCTTGCACTGTTGGTGGGAATGCAAACTGGTGCAGCCACTGTGAAAATCTGTACTGAGGTTCCTCAAAAAAATTAAAAATAGAACTCCCATATGAGAGGCGCCTGGGTGGCTCAGTTGGTTAAGCATCTGACTCTTGATTTTGGCTCAGGTCATGATCTCAGGGTCATGAGATCGAGCTCCACATCTAGTTCCACACTCAGTGTGGAGTCTACTTGAGATTCTTGCTCTCCTTCTTCCTGTGCCCCTCCCCTGCTTGTGCACGCGCTCTCTCTCTCTCAAAATAAATAAATAAAATCTTAAAAAAAAAAAAAAAATACTCCCATATGATCCGGGAATTCTATTTCTGGGTATTTACCTGGGGAAAAAAAAAAACACAACCAAAAAACAAAAACACTGTTTTGAATAGATATATGCACCCCTATGTTTATTGCAGCATTATTTACAATAGCCAAACTATGGAAGCCACTCAAGTGTCCATCAGGAAATAAATAGATAAAGATTTGGTATACACACACACACACACACACACACACACACACACAGGAATATTACTCAGCCATAAAAAAAGGGGGCGCCTGGGTGGCTCAGATGGTTAAGCGTCTGCCTTTGGCTCAGGTGATGATCCCAGGGTCCTGGGATCAAGCCCCACATCGGGCTCCTGGCTCAGCGAGGAGCCTGCCTCTCCCTCTCCCTCTGCCCCTCTCCTGGCTCATGCTCTCTCTCTCTCTCTCTGTATCTCTGTGTCTCAAATGAATAAATAAAATCTTAAAAAAAAAATAACGTCTTGCCATTTGTGACAACTTAGATAGACCTAAAGGGTATTATGCTAAATGCTACAAGTTAAACAGAAAAAGACAAATACCTTATGACTTCATTTATATGTGAAATCTAAAAAACAAAGCAAATGGTCAAACAAGCCCAGAAATGGACTAAAATACAGAGAACAAACTGGTGGCCCCCAGGGGAGTGGAGGGGGTGGTGGCCAGGGGTTGGGAGGGGTAGGTGAAGGGGATTAAGAGGTACAGACTTCCAGTTATAAAACATATCACAGAGATAAAAAGTACAGCATGGGGAATTCAGTCAATATTTTAATGACTTTGTATGGAAACAGATGGCAACCACACTTATTGGGGTGAGCATTTTGTAATGTATATAACTGCTGACTCACTATGCTGTATACCTGAAACTAATATTGTATGTTAACTATACTGCAATTAAAAAAAAAAATCTTCATGTGATGACATTTATTCAATTGCTTTTCAAAAGTGAAAGCTAAATGCTACTGGTTTCAATTAACACAGAACTCAGTAACTTTATAAAGAAATAAAACATAAAGAAATATCTTGGGTCCCTGGGTGGCTCAGATGGTTAAGCATCTGCCTTCGGCTCCAGTCACAATCCCAGGGTCCTGGGATCGAGCCCCACATCAGGCTCCCTGCTCAGTGGGGAGCCTGATTCTCCCTCTCCCACTCCCTCTGCTTATGCTCTCTGGCTCTCTCTGTCAAATAAATAAATAAAATCTTTAAAAAAAATATCATAAAGCCATGTCAATTATACCATTTAATCTAGGAGTTTGGATATGAAAAAGTATTATATATATTATGCAAAGCATATGTCACTTTCTTACTATAATTTTATCAAAACTTGAAAAAACAACTCAGATTAAAAAATGCATAAGAGATAATCAGTAAAGATTTCTGCTAGTTGAGCTTCAAGCATAATCATATGCAACATAAAAAGGATACAAATACTAAAGCTCCAGTTGACTGGAAACAGAATTAGAAGACCTGGATCCTCACCTTGCCTTTGCTGTTAATTCACTGTTGTCACCCTTACGTCAATTTGTACCGTGAAGGGCAAGTATTTTTTTCTCATCAATAATATAGGCAGGATCTCTAAAGCTGTTTCAAAACTTAAACTCAGGTTTTAGTTAAAAGTTTTAGATTAGAAATCCAACATATCCTTAAATTATTATCTGATTTCACGCCTCTGCATTTCCCACAAACTACTGACTAATCTTGGTCATCTTAGAGTGAGAAAATTATTCTGATTTTCAAAATCTAATTGAAATCCAGTATCTCCTAAAATATTTTTCATAGTTTCCTTTGTGATGCACTTATACTGGAACAGCACTCACTTTATAAAACATAGGAGCATCCTCAGGAACATCATCTGTTCCCCACCTAGAGACAATCCAGAAAAAAAAAACAAAAACCCTTCTTCTTACCTTTTATGATAAGAGCTAGCCTTAACTAGTATAAATAAAATATTAAATCTGTAATACAGAACAAAGCATAAAAAAAATAATCAAGAAGGATACAGAAGTCAGGAATAGATCCCAGAAACAGATGCTCAGCAAAATTGATAGTACCTGTCCCCATATTTAGCAGACTGTATTTTCAAAAAATGGCCACATGTGCTTCTTCAAATTGGATATCAATGCTCCTCCCAGGAGAACGAGGTTTATGTTCCCTCCTCTTGAATTTGCCTAGCCTGTGAGTACCGTGTAAATGATAATGTTGTGATTTTCAAGGCAAGGTTATGAAAGGTGATTCAGCTTCAGCCTGGAGCTCTAGGGCTTTGATGTTGGTAGCCAGGCACCGAGCTGTGAAGAAGCAGAGGGGCCACATGGCAAGAACACATGGCAGTGTTTGAGCTGGCAACCACAACCAAGGCTAGTCATCAACCTCCAGATCTGTGAGTCAGCATGCCTTCAAATGTCTGGTCTGCAACCACCAACTCACTTTCAGCCTTCGACTCTTCCCAACTGAGGTTCCAGACATCATGAAACATACTGTTTCCTATACTCTATCCAAACTCTAAGTCACAGAATCTATGCATATAATAAAATATTCATTGTTTTGTGCCAGTACATTTGGGGTGTTTTGTTATGCGGCTAAAGATAGCTCGAGCACACTGCAGTAGTCAAATGATTTTTTTTTTTTCCTCTCATATCTACCAAACTGGATATGAATTTGTGGTCATTCCACTATAGAGGATTCAAAATACACAGCTTTATTTCTCATGTTATAAGGGAAGTTCAAGTAATACTATTGACTTTACCACATGATCAATGCCTTTATGCCTATTCATTAAAATACAAATTACATTCATTAAAACATCATTTTATATAAATTATTACTCATCAAAGCTCATTAATGTATTGATAATAGTAAATTGATTTGCTTTCTCAAACTTAATCCTGTCACCTGCCAAAGGCTCTATCAGTGATAACCAATCAAGATTCCTTCATTCGGGTTTCGCTTTTTCACCTTATCTCCAACCCATAAAAAACACCAACTGCCTTGGTTGGTGAGAGTGAGCTCTGGTCATGATCCCAGGGTCCTGGGACTGAGTCTCTTCTAGGTTGCTATGTCAGCCTCTCTTCTAGGTTGCTATGTCAGCCCTTAGTGCTTTTCTTTCTGTTTCATCTTGAAATTTCACTTTTTTTTAAGATTTCATTTGTCAGAGAGACAGACGCAGGCAGAGGGAGAAGCAGGCTCCTTGCTGAGCAAGGAGCCCGATGTGGGATTCGATCCCAGGACCCTGGGATCATGACCTGAGCCGAAGGCAGATGCTTAACTGACTGAGCCAGCCAGGCGTCCCTCCTCTTGAAATTTCAGTCCCTAACTTCTCCCATGTCTATTTGACACAGTGGAACCAATTCCCTCTTCACCCTAGTGTTGGATCAAGTAAATCTCTTGTCTTCCATCTCACTGCTCTATTGTTCATGAATTCTTCCTTCCCTCCTTTGAGCTCAGAACTCATCGTTCATTGAGAAGAAGATTCTACAGCTTCATGAACATCAAAATATTTACAATGGGATCTCTGATATTGAAATGTAGAGATAAATCAGCACTATACAAATATGGGTTTTCTTTCTCAGCTGAAATATTAAAAAATAATGTGTAAATGAATTTGACTTTTAAGAGTTAACAATTTATTTTAGAAGTGGAATCCAACCTGCTAATATCATTAAGATAGGTTAGAATAGCTAAACAGCAGCCTTTTCACTAATGAATTAAAATAGAGATCTCAGCTTTGGCATTTATATGTTTATGTCACTTCAGCCTGTATCAGAAAAATGGCAGAATGCCATCAGCAACTATTAATTATTTAGGGCTTTCTACATTGTAGACATTTGATAGGTATTATGTCTTCAATATTTTTAATGCTTTTAACAATGCTACAATGTAGATCTCAAAATTCTAGTTTTCCAGATAAGAAAACTGAGGCCTAATAACATTAAGTAGCAATCTAAGATCAAAGACTATTATATTCATTTATATTTAACTCAGAGTTACTGTTTCTGTCACTTCAATAGATTTCTTCCTCCCCAGCGAAGTACAGTCACAGAAACAATTCCATTTTTTTTTAAGATTGTAGCATTTTTGGCATTTTTAAAGACACTGTTCTTCCAGTTTGTCAAGACATAATTTCTAAAAGGTTTATTGTTAAGTATTATATACTTAACCAAAGATCTAACAATAACATCAGTCTGATGTTATTTTTATCAATAATATAGAATGATATGGTATGATTCCTACTTTATTATTTTTTTAAACATTACTTATTATTTATTTGAAAAAGAGAGAGAGAGAGAACACCAGGAGAGGGAGAGGCAGAGGGAGGGGAAGAATTAGACCCGCCCCCCCGCTGAGCAGGGAGCCCGACGATGTGGGACTCAGTCCCAGGACCCTGGGATCATGACCAGAGCTGAAGGCAGACACCTAACTAACTGAGCCACCCAGCCACCCCTCTACTTCATTATTTAAGTGTGCATGTGTGTGTGTGTTTAGTGCCTAGTATACATTTAATCACTCACCTACAGAGCCTTTTACTTAAGCTTATACTCAGACAATATGTTGTCAGTAAAAGGTAATTCTAAACTACATTTTAAAATGCCTTATTTAATATCTATATCTCAGTTCTTAAAGATCCTCAGAGAAAATCTTATAGCCACAGGACACATTTTTCAATCACATTTTTCAAAGTTGCTCTCAATATCACTAGACAGAATGTCTACATGTCTCTTTTACTTTCACACTTCAGTTTTCCAGGATGTACATTTCATAATTTCACCTCTCTCCTCAAATCTGTATCTGGCTGATCCTTGAGAACCTTATTCATGTGCAACCTGTTTTTGGAGACACATCTCATGTTCATTACTGCCTGGAGGTAGGTGTCATTCTTTGCTGCTTCTAAATCATTTCTTTGCCCCTATTCTTCCTAAACTTCCTGCTCCTTTAAGAATACAAGGCATCAGGCAGGTCTTCCTTTGTGATACAATCTCTTAACCTCTCATTCACTTATTAATTGTATCTAGTTTTCCTGTTTTATTCAACTCTATGCCTGCACTAATCATTGAAGACCTCAGCATTCATATAGAGAATCATCTAGCACCTTGATCTCTCAGTTCTTGGTACCCTCACCTTCAACTATCTTTTCCTCCACTTCTCATCAGTCATGAACTGTCATCCCCAGTGATGACTCTAGTTCTGCCATCATGATCTCAAGCATTCCACCTTGGGGTCAATATTTCCTATTTTCCATCTTATGTACTATAAAATATTCCCATTCACTCAGGTCTCCTATCTCATCGGAACTTTCAATCCATTAATCTACCATCTGTTCTCCTCTCAGATGTTAACCTTACCTCCCAATTCATAGAGACAATAGATGTGATCATATAGGACAGCCTCTTCTTTTGTCCACCAAATTCATCAATCTGGCTGTCTGTGTGTCCATATATCCTACCTTCCCCTCAGGTTATAATGGAAAATGTGTCCTGATTTTCATCTCTGTCATGAATCCCCTGTCTTTTCACCTTTTCACTGTCTTTACTTTGGGGAATATCCTACTTTTTTCTCCTGCATCATTCTTTCCTCTCATTCTGTGGTTCATTACCATCAGCACACAAAACATGTCTTAGTATTAACCATCTTAAAACTTTCTTTTACTTATTCTCCCCCAGCTACACCTGATTTGACTATCAAAGCAAATTTCCCAAAGTAGCAGTTCTTGACATTTTCCCTATGATATCACTGCTTTCTTTAATAATCTTACCTGGCCAAAATTTTACATCTCAACTTTCTAGTAATAACTACCAAGTTTTTTGTCTATCCAGAATATCCTAAGCCATAGACTAAAACAACCAAAAAAACCCTCTCTATTAACAACTTAGAGGTTGACATCTTATAAATATAGCTCTTGATGTTTCTTCATATTAAACCCTGTCTTCTCCAAATCTTCTCTAACTTTGTAGAAGGTACCACAAGTTTCTCAGGCTAAAAAGCTAGTGTACAAGTCAGCTAAGGCTACTGGAGAAAATATCCATATACTCAGTGGCTTAAACGACAGACAGTGTTTTTCTCATGGTTCTGGAGGCTCAAAATTCAAGCTCCTGGTGTTTGTAGACAGCCACCTTCTCACTATGTGCTAGAGAAAGAGAATTATGTAATATCTCTTCTTACAGGGTACTAATCACATCATGAGAACTCTAACCTCATGATCTCATCTAAACCCAATTCCTTCTCAAAGGACCATCACCATATACTGTCACATTAGGCATTAGGGCTTCAATATGTGAATGTGGGAGGATGCAATTCAGTCAGTAACACCTAAGTATAAATCCTCACTTCCTCCTTTGTTGATCCTTTCTACAGTCAATTTACCCACAAATCCAATCACTTGTCACCATCTTGCTCTGACAAAGTTCAAGCCACATAATTCATCTACGACATGGCAAAAGCCTTCTAGTCTCCTTTCTGTCTCCTCATTGGTCTGTAAGTCCTTTGTAAACTCAGAGGTCAGTGTCTTAGTTTGGGCTGCTATAAGAAACTACCACAGATTGGGTGGCTTATTTCTCATAGTTCTGAGGCTGGAAGTCCAATGTCAGGGTACCAGCATGGTCAGATTCTGCTGAGAGCCTTCTTCCAAGTTGCAGACTGCCAATTTCTTATTGTATCCCCACACAGCACAGAGCTCTCTGGGGTTCCTTTTATAAGGACACTAGTTCATTCATGAGACTGCATTCTGAAGACTTAATTACCTCCCACAGGCTCCAGACCTTCTAATAGTAGAGCTTAGGATTTCAATATATGAATGGGGTGGGGGCACAAGTATCAGTCCATTGCTGCCAGAGTAATCTTTTTAGATCCAGCCATGTTATTCCTCTGCTAAAATCCTCCCAATAGCTTCCCTGGCAACTTTCCTTCCCATGGCCTCACTTATCTTTGTTGATAATCTATTTTACCTTATCTCCATCTTCTTTACACTGGCCTTTTCCCAAACTTTGGTTATATTAATCTCTTTGTATTTCAGAGCTTCTCCATTTGTTAATCTTCTAGAAGTGGTTCTCCTGTAGACCCTTGTATGGCTGCCTCATCATTTAGGCCAAGTGTTCTCTTCACAGAAGCTTCTCTGATGGACAGCTTAAGCTAATGAAGCTGTCTCTTAATGGCTCACGATTGATCATGTTCTATTTTCCTATTGCAGTCATTATCTCAAATTTTATTTTGTGTATGTTTATGTGTCTACTGTTCGTGTTTGGCCATTAAAATGGAACCTCCTCGAGAGCAGGAATGTGGTCTTTCTCAACATTTCATAACTAACACTTAGTAATGTGCCTGCATATAGGAAGCCATTAATAAATATTTGCTGACTGGTTGATGCTTTGTGATACACACACATTAAGATCCTCTAAAATGCATAGTCTCAGAGTATCTGTAGAGTTTAACTGGTTTGGGAGAGAGAGAAAAAAAATCTAAATTATACATTTATCAGACACCTAGTGCATAGTGCTGATCAACAAACACCACTAATTGAGAAATATTTTATATAGTATCTCTGATGTTTTGCACCATTTCTTATGAGAACTAATTTTTACATTCATATGCTTGGAAAAACAAATCCCAGGCCAAAGAGTTCACCTAAAATGATTTTTCTTTATAAAAAGATTTTTCTATATATACTTAATGCCGTCTATTGCTCATGACTCCTTTAAGTCTTATGACTTAAGACTGTCTCATGAAGTTTGTTATACAATTAACCAGCCATTTTCAGCAAGCTTTAAAGAAACTCCTCTAAAAAGCTACCATTCTTACTATTTGGATTTTTCTGAATTTTGACTATCTTCCTCTTATTGTAATGTGGGTCAGAACCATCTGGGTAGTCAAGAGAAAGGCACAAAAATGTGATAAAAATGTAGATTCTACCTCATCCCCACGTTTGCTCAGAAATCTACATTTTGAGTAAACATACCAGATGATTCCAACGCAGGTAATGCTGCATTTACTTCTCAAATAAAATCAATGAGATTGATTCTTTGAAGAGTTATCCTTTCTTAGTGGATGGCTGCATGGGAACAATTTGTTGGTAGCTTGTATCTTTAAAAACAACCAATAGGAATATATGCTGTTTTAGAAAATTTGGAAAGTACTGAATAATATGCAGATGGTGAATATCACTTATAATCCTATGGTTACAGGCAACCACTGTTAACTTGATAACACATTTCTTGATATAAATGCTTTTCTATTTTTTAAAAGCACATACAATATACCAGGCACTGATATGTAAGCAAGATGAAAATGTATCTGTTCTCATGAAGATATATCATGAAGATATATATACAAATATATATGTGTGTGTGTGTGTGTGTGTGTGTGTGTGTGTGTTATAATTTCAATTGGTGCTGTCATCAACAATTCTTAATGGTTAAAAAAATATTTCATTGCATAGATGGACTACAACTTTTAAAACTATTCTAGTGTTCAATATTGAGGGTGCATAAAAAACATCTTTCTGTATAATATTCACCTAGGTTTTAGATTTTTATATGGATACCTCTTAAAAGCACAATTTACAGAAATGGTGGATAGACAACACACAGCAAATGGTTTGTTTAAAAAAAAAAAAGGGCTGATAATTTTCACTTCCAGAGGCAATAATCTTTCAGGTCTCCTTTCCCTCTGGGGAAAAGTATTTTAAATTTCCAAAATCTATTATTATAAAATTTAGATTAAAAAATCTAATATATTAACAAGTATTTTTATTTAAAAAGTTATTTTTAATTAATCATTTAAACACTAAAATTTAATACTTTATATATTATTATTGCACCTGGTCAATGGTACCCCATGAAATTGTGCCACATAGCAGATCTGATGCACCCATTTTTCATTTGTGGGGAATCTTAATGATTTTCTTAGTAAGAAGAAAGTATTTTCACACTTACTATTTTCTTTAATTTTGAGTGGCTTCATGATAGATCTGTATATGAATTATTCTCTTAATCTTTCTTTTCATTTTAATCTTATCCCACTGATACTATAGACAGAAAGTGCTTTATTTTATAAACAGTATAGTTTTGTTCTCTTTGGTCTTTAATTTTTCAACTCCTAGCTCTTAATTTGCAAAGAATGTATTTGTTTTAATGTATGAAGTTAGGATCTAAATTTATTTATCCCTCAAAACTAACCAATATTCCTTAAACCATTAATTGGCAATCCTAATTATTCTTTCTTCATTGATGTAGTATATAGGAATCTTAACATGTACAGGGAAATCGTTTCCTAAGAATTTTTTGAAGCCAAAGATTTGTCAGACATTTTTTCCTAGCTAAAGAGATATATATTTTTTGTTTGTTTAGAATTGTAATTTCACTTTCAAAAGCATGGATCAATAGGATCAATTACTAATGAGTAGCCATATAGGAGCATTCCTAAATTCTCCACTGGGGGTTGGAATGACTGAAGTCAATGTCAAGCCTTGTGTATGACATTTCCTACAGAAAATGTCAAGCCTTTAGGCAAACTTAGTATAAAATATAATGTGACCAGAGATAACTCTAAGCTGTCATTATCAACTGATCGTTGGAATATTTTGATGTTCCTTTTTATTCAAACTCATAGTTTCTGTTATATATTTGAGCCAACGATGATCAGACAAACATCTCCCTTAACTGAATATTTGCAGGAAGTAAACCAGTGAGAGTATTTACCCCATTGTAATAGATCTGGGAAATAAAAGCAATCAGAAACCAGGGGGCTTCAGGAGAGCCAGGAGTTGTGGATGGATTCTGTAAAAGGGCCAAGGCTCTGGGATGAAGTAAGGATGGTTCAGGATATATCTTCCTTGTTCAAATAATGCTCTGAGAGTTGGCTGAATTAGAATTATTTTCCCTGTCAAACAAGGCAAACAAATCAAAATGTGGCTCAACTCAGCCAAAATATGGTCCAAAACAGGAGATTCTTATAATTAGAACAGCAAAAGCCATATCTGTTCTAATATATCATTCAGTTGGGCCAGGAATAAGAAAATGAGAAGATGATGTTTGGAAGCAAGGCTACATATTATTAATTATTATTATTTTACATTGGCAGTAACAAAATCTGTGTTTTTTGTTGACTAATAAAACCTATTGTTGACAATACTCAATAAAGCATGGAGGTGAGAAAAATTGATACAGACTATCTGTAAACTAGTCAATTATTCTATCTTGGTAATTGATTTAAAAATTTTAACCATCTTTTTCTGAGACAATGCAATTATATTCTAGATATCTTTCCACAAATTATACCCTCTTTACTTCATTTTTCATAAGCAGTATTTGTTAGCAACCCAGGAGAGCTAAAGCAAAAAATTTTTATCACTAATTGAGATCTTTGGTTCCATTTTACACGAGCTTTTAGAAGTAGGTGGGCTAGGCTTGTATTTCCAGGTTAATCAACTTCAAAGGTATGTCTTGCAAGATGACTTGACCCCAGTGGAATTATTTAAAAAAAAAAAAATACTCCTAGTGACATCCAGCATTGATTTCCTTAATGAATACCTCCCTCCTGAGTATTCTCTGGGCTTACTTCCAGTATACCCCTGTTGTTAGCCATTTTCTTCCTATCACTGTCAGAGTTACCTGGTAGGTATTCATTCATAATGCTGTCAAACACCTTGTTCAGGCTCTCACTCACTGTTCACTCCATGCAGAGCCATTCGCTAATTTATGTCAGAGCTAAGTTCCAAAGAGTTTGCTCCCCCTGAGGAATTTGTACATTTTCCTTTATTAAACAGTAAGAATCATATAATGAATCATATATTGATTCATGTATCAAACCTGGTTCAGTTATCTGGAGTATCTCTTATGTTATTTACCAGTCAAACGAAATATAGTAGACACCTATCTGATACAGGAGTTAGGTTTTTAAGTTAGCACATCAGGCAAAATAATATATAGTCAAATTCATCCTTAAAAATCTCCTTTCTAGTTTCCACCTTAGAAACCAACCCACCGTGTTTCAAAACTCAAACCCAGCCCATTCAGTCTCTTTTCCAATGTTCAAAATGATTGCTATTCTACAAATAGGTCAAGTATTTTTCATATACATTCAGACTCCAAATCCACACTGTTCAGTAAGATGCTCTCACTATGAAAAGCAACCAGAAGTGAGAGGGCCCAGGTGATGACCAGGACAGCAGACTCACATCTTTCGTCCAAGCTCATTAGGGGGATTAGTAGTCCAATTTCCCATGTGGTTGAACTAGTTCTGTCTTGCGCTCTTCATTTTTATGGCTCTCCTATATATTTTAATTCACTACAATCAGGTAGACAGATGAGTCAATAGCACTGTAACTTGTATATAACTATGGTCTCTATGTATACCCATATTCCAGTTTTCTAGTCTTTGATCTCTATCCAGCATTTACAGTTCCTGAATTTCTGATTTTCATTTATTTTCTGAATTGTATATATCATATGTGATCAATGCCTGGGTGAAAGTAGGTAGAGAAAAATGTACAGAGTATAGTTAAGCATGAAAACAAATACATAAAAGTAACCAAGAAGAAAGCCAAAAAAGGCAAAGTTTCCTATATTTTCCCCAGCGAACACTGATAAAAAAAATTGTTTAAAAGTAAATAAAATTTTCCATTATAAAAATTATAAGAGATTTTTATCTGGCCTTCCATCTAAAAGTAAATGGAACCAAAACAGAAACTGAAACAGGTTGTCACTGCAAGAGAAATACTAAAAAAAAAAAATTTTTAAATTCAATATGGAAGCAGATTGAAACATGAGAAAACAAGGCCACTTTGACAGAAGTGGTAGCTGGTCTTTTTTGCAGGACATGCAAAGAACAAGCTCAGAGTTGGTAGTAGAGAAGGTAGGAATGACAATCGGGTTAACAGTGTTCACGGAAGGTCTAATGCTGAGACTTTCAACATCTGACCCCACCTTTATTCACAGACTGACAGCCTGTTGTATACTGTAGAGAGGGAGAGAGGGCAGGGAAGAGGCTCTTCACCAAGTAAACTGGGTAAATGGGAGAACTGAAGCTTCCACTCTAAGTCTGGAGTGCCTTAAAGAAAAGCATTCCTAAACCTGGGATCACAGAAGTGTTCTGTATGCAGTGTTGGATTGTCTGTAATAGAAAAGTGCCTAAATATCTATCAATGAGGGACTGAGTGAATGAGTGTAGATACAAGGTAGCATAGAATTTTAGATAGCCAATAAAAATAATTGGAAGTGTGCAGACATAATATTAGCAAGTTTTTTAAAGAGAAAACGGCATAGCATAGCACTGTATAATATGCTATTGTTTGAACTAAAACAACTTAAAATGAGAACATAAACTATAAAATATCTCCAAATATTTACATATTTGGAAGATAGAAGCCGTGAAAGTGGGTTTAAGGAAAATGAACTGAACCCTTTTCTTTCCTAATGGAGAGCCAAAAGGCATTATCTAAAGTTGATTAAAAAAATACAGGCATATCGGGGCACCTCAGTTGGTTAAGTGTCTGTGTCTGCCTTTGGCTCAGGTCATGATCAGGATCCTGGGATAGAGCCTGGCATCCGGTTCCCTGCTCAGGGGGGAGTATGTCTCTCTCTCACTCTCTCAAAAAAATAAATAAAATATTTTCTAAAAAAATACAGACATATTGCTTAGAATTATGGGCTTAACCACACACACACAAAAAAAACAAATTTACAAAGACTACAGGAAATAAGTGGGGGGGAAAAAACAAAAGTTTCCGAAATCTGACTTCCTGGGTTTAAATTTGCATAGCCACACCTTAGTTATATGGCTTTAATCAAATCACCCATTTCCTCTCTTCTAAATGGGAGATAAAAATAGAATCTTTGACATGGATCTGATGTGGTAATTTTTTTATGGAATAAAAAGATCTTAGTCCAATACTTGACATACAGAAACCAACCAATAAGCTTTAGAAATACTAGCTAACATTATTATTTCTGAGAGGTAAGTCTGTGAGTGGGTAGAAGTAGGAGATGGTAGATTGTCACTATCCAGAGATACTATGTATTTATTTTACATGTTATCCTATCATGATTTACTGAAATAAAATTTTTAAATCTGTATTTTATAAATAAGGATGTTTGGCAAACTGAGTGATCCTGATATGAAGTAATAGGGAAGAGAACAAAGCAGCAATGGAGACTGATTGGTGGAGAATCATGAGAAGGACATGGCCAGCAAATTAACCCAAGAGATGGAAACATGAAATAACCATGAACAGAACTAGAAAATGTTGGCTGGAGATCCAGTTTGGGATATAACTTAATTTTAGGTATGTTGAGCCTGAAGGGATGTCAGTCTATCCAGATAGAAATATCCAACCCTTCTTTTCAAAGCAGGGATTCTGTCTCATTCATCCTTAATACTCACAACCTAGTTCACTTGGTGAAATATAGTAGCACGCAATATATGTTGAATGAATGAATGTTTGGATGGATGGATAAATAGATGAATATTGATTTTAAGTGTCACACAAATGTTTCAGTAAAACCAGAGTGTGTAAACAAAGTGAAAATATTAAGGAGTATCTATATTTAAAGAAAAATAAGCAAGAAAGAAGATCACTGAGGGACACCAGAAAATTAGAAATAAAACCAGTGATCATGGCGTCAAGTCATGGAATAAGGATTTTAACTTATTAATAAGTAAGTGTTTCTGCTTGTTTTCTACTGTTAGGAAAAATGGATGACCCCTCCCTTTGGTCAGAAAAAATGCCTGTGTATTGAAAAATACATAGCATCTTATTTCTAGAATAAAGATGAGGATACTTAAATTTCTGTTTTATAGTTTAAAAATAACCAAAAAGGCCTATTGTATTGAGTGCTGATTTGTATGTATCTATTCAATATATATTTATTGGATTACAGTATATATCTTTGCTGGAAGGTAATAGCATATCACTCAAAAAAACTGTACATGCTAATTATAAGCAATTGAAAAACATACAGAAAACTGGAAGGAAGACTAAATCATTGGTTTAACTATAATACTTTGATGACTTAGAGTTTCTAGAGTTGTTATATTGCATTGATTTTTGAAGAAGTTATTATGCTAAAGGAATTTTCATACCATCAAAGGTGTTTTTGTTTATTAAATGCATGATCATATCGAGGCTATGTTAGGAAATATTTATACATTTCTTACAGAGCAGAGGCATTCTGTACATTTCAGTTTTCATCTTTCAAATTATCTGGACCTTACACAAAACTTCTTACTGACATGCATATTCATTACCCAAGAATGCATAGATATTAATTTGATATTTTGCAGCATACTGCCTGTGGAAGTGATTTCTTTAAATATTCTGACTTTATGGTGGGTAAATTTTTATGCTTTTAATGTGGCTTTATCATTTCTTGTGCAGTAAATGGTCACTGTTTGAACAGGCTCATGGTAGCCAGTGATAGGTCTTCAGGACATATCATTAATTCTTCTCTGGCTATGCAATCAAACATGTAATTTTACTACAAATGGTGCTCCTTAGGCTATAGGGATGTGCAATGGGTATTTTCAAAGTGAAGTTGCTAAGTAACATTAAGAAAATTGGTATGAAAGCAAAGTTAATGATCTCAGTTGGTACCATTTAGTGAAGGCATTTAAGCTAATGGCAGCATCAGACTGAATTTATTGCAAATCGGCAGCTCCTTTTCTCTGCTTTGTTGGAGACATCTTCAGTCTCCAAACAACAGTGCTTTTGGTCTTTCAACTGCTTAGCAAAATTAACAAATTAATATATCACACTCTGTGGAGTGGTTATTATTCCCATTTCACTATTAGCAAAATAATAAACAAGCAACGTGATTTGATGGGAAAATAAACTAGATAAATTAAGAGAAAAACTCAAAACACTAAAATTTGTTGATATTAGCAAGACAGCATCCTTAGATCTTCCTTAAATATTGTAAACTTATTTGATGCAAGTACCTAATACATGAGAAATTCTTAAAATATTTTGCTATTTTCCTGGATTTTATGTTTCATTTGGTGTTAACACAAAATACAAAATTCACAAATTACTAGTGGGTGGCTCAGGTTAGCTGACTAGATTAGTTAATGGATCTCTTGTATTGTTGCTGTGTGAGAAATGTGCAAAAAAAAAAAAACCAAATGGCTTGTAGATACATCCTTGCGTGATGGAATTGTGAAAAATGGCCACAATCTTTGTCACAGAGTCTTCAGCAGCTGAGACCATCACCTGTCTGCTCTGTTCACTATTGGTTAGTACCAACCTTATGAACAACCCACCCTCTTCTAATGTAAAAAGGAGAGGGACCAGAAGAAGTATGGGTGATGGGATACTGAGGTCATATAGGGTGCTTAAATGAATATCTCATGAGGTTTGTGGGTACAAGTTACTATGGAAAATTGACCTCTTGATTTGGGCTAGACGCTTACCAAGTCTTAGGACTATGGACTCACCATGGTGCAAAGTTCTTGGAAGAACATTCTGGGGACATCTGTCCAAACTGTGTTATCCTTGTTTAGACCCTGTCTGCTATTAAGGTGGGGAACAGGGAGACACTTTACATGTACCCCCTGAAGTTTAAGGAGATCTTTTAAACAGAGATTAGAGCTCTCTTTGGTTCTAGAGAATTTTGAGGGCAGGAGTCTTTGGAGTTGTGTGTGGAACCAGGGCTTGAAAATATGGTGGTAATTTTTTGTCAGGAAGAATATGGAGCAACCTCTGGCCCATGTCTCATTTCTTCACAGCACTTGGAAAGGGCAAATAAAGCTTTCTTCATGTGGTTTTACAGTTCTAGGGAATGATATGTTAAGAAGTATTGGTCAGGAGGGGGCAAAAGCCGAGTCTTCTAGTATGTCAAACCCTGAGAAAGGCGGAATTGAGACAGAGCCCCCTGCACTACATGAAGGGAGGTATTTGGCAATGATATACTTGGAGTGAAGCGGATAGTCACATCACCAGTATAAACCACCTCAGGAAAAACAGAACCCCACCAGGTGCAACAAAGAACTCCCACCACTGGCATAAGGAGCCTTATTCTTCCTCTCTCTCCTGCCTGATTCAAACACAGGGGGAGCTAGTTGCTGAGGGACATGGGACAGACAGCACCACCACTCAGGAAGAGCAAGACTTACTTTTTTAAATTAAGTTAGCTTAGAAGTCTATAATGCTAACAAGGGTGGTGTCTTCTATGTAGTAAAGAAATTGTGCTCTAAACCCAAAGTCAAAGGGAAATTTATGGAACTTGGCAAAGATGTCATTAAAGTACCTCTTACAAAGAGTCAAGGGAGATATGACAGTGTTCAGATGAAAAGAATGGTTGGGGAGACTATCAAGCCATTTCATGTTCATACCCTAGTATTTTGAGACTTCTCACAAAACTGGTTCATTCTATTTGTGGCAAGTTACTTTATCAAAAAGGAAATGAAAACTCATGTCCATATATGAAAGGAAAATTTCCAAAAGAATAGCTTTATGAGACTTTCCCATAGAAGAATAATGGAAATAATACTATGTTTAGGTTAGATAATGAGCATATTGTGGCTTGAAATGAATGGAAAATTTTATCTTTACTAGAAAACAATATTTTGATTTGTACTATCCTCTCTAGAATCTCTCTCTTAAAAAGGTCAAAGAGTTTAGTCAACAGAGATTCAACCTCTATATCTTTAATTGGATTGGAGGAATTATGTCAATATAGGTTACAACTTGAGGAATAGGGATAAGTTGGAGACATCTTATACTGATAAGGATCTGTGTAGAGAAGGTGAACAGAAAAGAACTATAAAATGGTTTGAGCTTTGAAGTAGGTCAAAGGTAGGATTTGGTCCTTATGCATACGTCCTATTCAGACAATGATGTAAGGCCCAGAATGCCTCAGAAGGAGCCATGTCCTTCTTGAAGGGGAGAATGTATAGGCCATGCCAAGAGAGAAGAATGGGAGATGAAGGGTAATTGACTAGAGGGATCATTTAGTCTTTTGTGAAGAAATACAATAAATTAAACCTTCCCTTTGAGTTCTTGATGTAAACAGTATGGTAGGACAGAATCTAACATTATATATCACCTATGGGTCAAAAAGTTAACATGTATGAACTTCCAAGACAAACGTGAGTTTGACAGTATGAAAGTCACTCTTCATTGAGGAAACTGAGGTCCAGGGTTGGCATTTAGTAATATTTCACACTGGCCATTTCACCTCGGTTATAAGATAGAATCAGGATTCTGAAATACTTGTTCTAATAATTCACCTTTTTGCAATATACAATGGATTATAGCAAGGAGGCACCATTTAAGACAGAGTGATGTGTTATGAAAGGAAGGAAAAGTGACTTGTTACAGTGAGAATAAGCAATAACAATGCTTAACAGTTTCTCAGCTGGAAAAAAAAAACAGAGCTTGGTCTTGGCTGTGGTCTAATGAAGGATATGACTTCTGTCTCATTGTTATGAAAGCTCAGATTTGTTTTTCTGCGGTGACTATGGTTCCCCTGATGACCCAGGTGGCAGTCTTATTGATTTTTATCGCTAAATGAGTTGCTGCAGCTTATATGCATAACTAGTCTTAAGTGCTTCCCTGAGTGAAATTGACAGTTCATTTTATCTGGCTTGCACAGAATTCTTGTCCTTTGCTTTACACATCTTATAAGCAATGCGAGAAGAAGTTGATTTTCTACTATTTACATTAGGCAGGCAATGTTTACTCTCCAGGGCTGGGAATGGGCCCTGAAGAAGGAGGGGGAGGGTGGGTTGGTATTTTCTTAGCAGAAATCTTATGCCTTCTTTAGTTGAGGGCACCATAGGTATAATTCTCTCCCTCTCCTATGTCTCCTCTATGTCTACCTATTTCTTTAAATATAATTTACATTTCATCTGGTCCAATACACAAAGGCTGAACCTTGAAGTAAAATGGTTGAAAGACACAAAATAGTAACTGAGAAAGTCAGACTAAAGGATGTTGGTTGCTCTTACCTACATTCTAGCATCATGCCATCAGACAAGATTTTAAGAATGAAAAGTGGTCAGGCGCCTGGGTGGCTCAGTCATTAAGCGTCTGCCTTCGGCTCAGGTCATGATCCCAGGGTCCTGGGATGGAGCCCCGCATCGGGCTCCCAGCTCGGCGGGAAGCCTGCTTCTCCCTCTCCCACTCCCCCTGCTTGTGTTCCTGCTCTCACTGTCTCTCTCTGTCAAATAAATAAATAAAATCTTTAAAAAAAAAAAAAAGAATGAAAAGTGGTCATTATACATTTTAAGCCTGGCGTTGCCAAGTGTGTATTTTACACTATTAGGAACTTGAATATGTTAATGATCTCAGAATCCTGAGTCTTTGCCCCCTCACTCACTTTAAGCTCACTATTAACATTACTTCCCTTCCTTCCCCAGGTGGCTTCTTTAAAATCAACCCCTTCTTTTCCCTTAACTATTCATGGCAAATCTTCTCTCTACACTTCAATCTTCTCATCTCCCATATCTGTGCTATCAGTAAGTCATCTTGTCTCGGTGTGTTTTTTAATATAGCAGCTTACAGAGATTGTAATTCACATAACATATCATTCACCCATTTCAAATATCCAATTCAATAGTTTCTAGTGGACTCACAGAATTGTGCAATATTACCATCATCAATTTTAGAACATTGCCATCACTGCAGAAAGAAACCCCATACCCATTAGCAAACATTCCCCTCTTCCACCCACCCCCAGCCCCTGGTAATCCCTTATCTATAGATTTGCCCATTCTGGATATTTCAGATAAATGGAATCATACATTTGAGTTTTTTGTGCCTGGCTTCCTTCACTTAATATAATGTTTTCAAGGTTCATCCACATTGTAGCTTGTATCAGTACCTCACTCATTCTTCTGAGTAATATTCCATGGTATGTATATACTGCATTTTGCTTATCCATTCATCATTTGATGGACAGTTGGGTTGTTTCCACTTTTTGGCTATTATGAGTAATGTTGCCATGCATGTTTCTTTCAAGTTTTTGTTTAAATCTGTTTTCACTTATTTCAGGTATACATCCAGGAGTGGAATTGCTTCTAGATATGTTCTCATGACTCAGTTTCTTCTGAATAGCCCACACTCACGCTTATAGTACCAGGCTTTGTTAGTACTTTTCAATTTCACCTTCACTTGGGACCTTCCATTGAGCATTGGACTCGTACCTAATAAAATCCTTAACACCTTGACTTAGGTATCACACAGACACTTTAAACTCAGTGTCACACAACCCAGCTCATGATGTTTTCCACAAAACCCTGGTCTTGGGCCAGTCCTCTTTCTCAGTAAACAGTACATTTTTTCTTCTGATCATAGAAGCTAGAATCATTCCTTAACTCCTTCCTTACTTCCTGGGTCCAACTAATAACCAGATATATATAATTCAATTTTCTAAATTTATTCCACATGTATCTACCTTTTCCTGCCTCCATCACAGCTCCTCTCTTTTAGACTTCACTTGGATCACATTAATTGTTTTCCAACCCATCTTTCACATTTACTCGAGACTTCATCCAAGTTCACTCCACCCTTCTTTAAAATCAGGAACGTGTTGTTAAAGTGTATATATGACACTACCCTGCCCAACTCCTCAGCTCTGTCTTCCTCCTCAACCCCTTCTGGGAAGCACAGATACCTTCTTCTCATTTTTTCCAGTTCTTTCAATAGGCTCATTCTTTTCCCAACTTGAGGACTTGTGCAAATATTCTTTCTTCTGCCACACTCTAGTCTCATTTAGAGAGAAATGCTACCTATCTTTAATTTCTTAACTTAAAATTACATCTTCAAAAATCTAGCTCTCACTACATCAATTCTATCTTATAAGCTTTCAATGTGCCCAGTACTTTCCTTTGTAACATTTACGACTTTTAACAATATGTAGTTTACTATCTGTCTCTGCAGTAAAATGTGCCTTTAAACAGGAAAGGCACCAAGGTGGGCTGGATTACTACATTCTCAGGAGTGGCATAGTATCTGACCTGATGAAGGGAACTCAAGAAATATTTTTGAATTAATGAGTCAGTGAACCTCCAACCCACTTCATTCATAATTTGATTTGGCTTATAAATCCAAATTATATAATAGGGGCAAATTAGAAATAACTAGGACCAGAAAAAGTTAAAAAATGAAAACCTTGGTAGATGATGACTATGTGTTAGAATACACACAAGAGGAAACATATTTAATGTTTTCTAAGAAACAAGGAGACCAAAGCCCTCTTCCTCCTATTTAAACTCTCAAATAAAGCTCACCTCGGGCTCCCTTCTACTGGTGCCCTTGCACAGATAAACCTTGATGGTCCCTGGTAAGTTTACTTCATACCTTTCTCCTTGGCACAGCCTCTTTATCTGAATTCTGTGTTTTCATCCAAGCCCACAGAGTGCTCGTGTTGATGATATCAGTCCTGTTCCCTCCACCCTTGATCTTTACTCTTGATTTAATTTTACCTCTTATCTCTCCCACCTTTTCCTCTTCCGTGACACCAACTCATGCAAATATCTTGTTTACAAAAATGAATACTAAATAATATCCCTTAAAAAAAAACTAAGATGGGATTTGGGCTTTATCAATTGTACATACTGTTTCTGTGATAAAAGTGGAGTTGAAATCATTAAGTAGGAAGCATGCCTGTTTACAATGTCTGGCCAATAAACCTGATTTACTCACTTTATTCTAGACTTAGATGGCAATCCGAACTATTTCAACCCAAATTGCTGATAATACTTAAATTGCAGTGTTGCTTGATTGCTAAGTAATGTTAAGGAGCTATAAAGCCAGTACTTGGTATAATATAGGACTTTGAGCTAACTCTAGGTCATAGGGAACAACTAAATTTAGAGTCAAGAGCTTAGGATTTAATCAAGGCTCAACTACCCACCAGGTCCAATCTGACTCCGGACAAGTCACTCAAATTTTCTGGGTCTAAATTGTCTCTGTTTATAAGATGGGAAAAGAAATACCTAATTCATTTGGTAGCTTTGAGAACTTAATTTGATAATATAGCTAAAGCATTTGGCCCATAATAAGTTCTCAACACTTGTTAGTTTAATGCAAATCATATTTTGAATTCTACATTTATCTGACAATAGTATATCCACTAATGGAGATACTCAGTAAACATAACAGGCTTTCCTTATTTTTCTTTTTAACCAGCAAATACACCAATGTTTGAATTTTAATTTGGAGAAGGTTTTAGCGGAATAGTGTATTAATAAGTTGAGATCTATATATTGATATGTATTGATCTGCAGACATTTACATTGATGTGTATTTATCTATACACGTTAACTGTGAATTTTGGTAGGCAAGTGAAATATTACTAAGTTATTTAATGCAAGTGTCAACAAACATTTTCTGTAAAGGACCAGATAGTAAATATTTTAGGCTTTGCAGATCATATGGTCTCTCTTTCTCAACTACTTAACTCTTGTAGTACAAAAGCAGCTATAAAAAATACTTAAACCAATAAGCATGGCTCTGTTTCAGTAGAAGTTTACTTATACAGAGGAATTTTAAATTCACATGTCATGAAATCCTCTGAAGTGTTTCAACCATTTAAAAATGTTAAAAAAACAAAACAAAACAAAAAAAACCCTAGCTCACAGGCCTTCTAAACACAGGTGGCAGGCCTGACATACCCCATAGGTGGTGGTTGCCCACTGGGCACACCATATGACTTGTTGAATTATTATGTTCACTTTTCATTGATCCTCTAGCCTGCAAAATACATAAATTCAATAAGCACAGGGTTGTTTTATTTTCTGATGTATTCCAAATGCCTGAACAGTGACTAGCATTAGTTAAATAATAAAGATTTGTTAAATAAATGAAATGATCTTTTTCCTCCCAAACTCTTTATGGTAGAAATCTCTAGCAACACAAGTTTGTACATGCTTTTTGACATGCTCCCACAGACACAGAGGGTTGAAAATTTTAAAAAGGTGAATTTTGACTTAATGACTATTACTCTAAGGTAATAATTATAATTTAACCATGGTATCAAAAGAAGCGTATGTTAAAGGTTAATAACCTTTTCATGTATGTGTATAGAAAGTGTGTAGTTATATACAGAAATATATATGTGTACACACACAACTATTTTCTAAACATATACAAGTTCTATCATGACACCAATACTTCACAGAGCTAACTTATATGTGGGTTTATATAAATTGTTATTCAAGTATAAATTATTTCTTTGAGTATGGTACTTAAACAGATGTTTAATGAGGGCAGCTAAGTGGTAATGACACTAATTAATCACAAAATGAAAACACATTCACCTTGGAAAAACCAACACTATTAAACTCTAAGAGATTAATTGGCTTAAAAAAAAACACATTGTAACATAATTATCTTAGGACAAATTCAAATGTTCTGTTGAATCTATGTTTGTATTCAGTAAGCATGAAGACCAAACCATTCACCGTAAATCATAATCCACCTTGGTAATGAAAGGGAAAAGAAGCATGTTTTTACACAATATTTACATAGCATAATTTCTTAGAAAAAAAAACTCTAAAAAAAATCTGTGTAGTTAACCTTTAAACTTCTACATATAAAACTGTCTGTAAACATTTAAAATGGATATTCTATACTGCAGATCAATTAATCATATATAATTCTATAGAAAATGAGTAGTTTCCCTATCTCAAGTAATTTTTAGTAGGCCAAAGTGGACTATATTCAGTTATCAGATTTGTATCACATCTTCAATAAAATGAGAAGTAGAAAAAATAAAAGTAACTCCTAAAATTCTTATACAATGGAGTTACTGCTGTGAGATTTAAACAGTATTAGCCAAAATCATAATTTAGAAATTGCAAATTATTGTCATAGTTGAATGCTTGAGGAGAACAATTTAATCCACTTGGAAACTCAAAGTTAATTAAAACAGTTTTTATGTTAGTTTCAACAAAAGTCTCGCTAGCATCTTGGCACTTCTGCATCAAAACCATTCTCAGTCACCGTCTTTGTGCATTCCCATTACCACTGCCAGAAAGCTTAGAAAATTCAGTACTTGTTTCTCCTTTGAACTGGAAAAGGGCATTAAGCTTAATGTGTTAAATAGCAAGGGCCACTTTGTACAACACTTTGAACATATTGAAACGTGCCATCTAGTTTCCACTCCAGTAGTAAATGTCATCACCAAAGGAGTGAACAGGCACAGACAGCAATGCTCTACCTGGCATAGTAAACAGCACCTGCGTACCAGGTGAGGGACTAACACAATGTGTATAGATTAATTACTCCAAGGTTCACACTTTGAATCATAGAATCAAAGTATAGCAACTATCATCCATTTTCTCAGATGCTGTACCCTTGGGGTCATTCACAGATTATCATCTAGCCCTCAATGTGACTATGTTAGGTGTCAACGAAAGGCTACAAAACCCTTCCACATGGTTACTCTGTAACTTTGATTCACTGGTGTTTAGTTTGACCCCAGTGATCTACTAAAAAAATCTGTAAAAACATCATGAAAAAAATTGTATTTAATCAAGTAATACATGAACAAATATTTACTGCAACATACTCAAATAATATGAAATATATTGAGTAAAATGGGAAAAAGCCTCTCTAAAATGCACACTCACACGCACACATACATCTTATCTCCAAATGAATGCGAGTGTAATTTACAGAATGTCTCTTGTCTTTTTTTCCTTCTTGACTTCATCTATTGGAAAGTGACCTATACCACTATTTATATCTCTATTCCATTCCTTTTAAAGGCTGAGCATACATATACAATAATTTATTCAATTATAATCTTATTTATGGAACTTAATTTTCCCTTTCCATTTCCAGTACGATATAGAATTCTGTAGTGAACATTCTGGGCATATATCCTGGTAGTAATGTGTGACTATTACTCTAGGATAAATTTTTAGAGAAAAATCCTATGTCAATGGGGATGCGGACATCAAATTTGAAAATAGAGCTAAATGCTCCCTCAAATGGGCTTTACCCATAGAGTCTATGATTGGTTCTGCTTTTTGTATCCTCATGTATAACATATATTATCAGCCTTTCTGATAATGGTCAAGTATACAGATTAAAAGGACCATCATCGCTTAATTATATTTCTTAGACTGTGAGACCAAGCATCTTTTCTAACACTTTTTGGAAATACTTGTAATTCTTCCTATCTGACCTCTATGTTCTTACTCTTTGTTCATTTGTTCCTGGCTATCTTTCTCTCATTGTTATATAAGCAATGACCCTATGCCTATTATATTTGTTAAAAATATTTTTTCTAATTGTCATTTGTATCTTTAATGTCAAATTTTAACATTGAGAATATTTAATTTTCATTTGTCAAATATGTAAATTTTTGCATTATGGTGTTTGGGTTTTGATTCTGACTTGGGAAAGTCTTTCTCCAATGTTATAAATCTTTTTCATTATTTATTATTTCTAAACATGTTAAATTTTAGCTCTTGGCTTCATCTAAAATGCAGATGTGAGTGTGTATGGTGTCACTGTGTGTGGTATATGGAAGGTGTTTATTTACCAATGGACAGAGTGTAATCAAAGCATAATTTATTGAATAAATCTGTTTTAAAATGACAACTCTATCATAAACTATATCTCTGGAGGCTGATTTGGAATCTAATATGTATCCCATAGATATACTTTTTTCTATTCATGTATATATTATACTCTCTCTTTTATTATAGATTAATCTTTTGGGGCATGTAGCAAATGAAAACCAGGTCCCTGTACTTCTTTTTAAAAATTGTCATGGTTATACCTTCACATTTTCTTTTCTTTTTTTTTAAGATTTTATTTATTTAAAAAAAAAAAAGATTTTATTTATTTATTTGACAGAGAGAGATGCAGCAAGAGAAGGAACACAAGCAGGGGGAGTGAGAGAGGGAGAAACAGGCTTCCTGCTGAGTAGGGAGTCTGATGTGGGGCTCGATCCCAGGACCCCGGGATCATGGCCTGAGCCGAAGGCAGACACTTAACGACTGAGCCACCCAGGTGCCCCCCCTTCACATTTTCTTATCCATATACATTATGAAATCAGGTTGTCATATTTCATAAAAAGCTATTTGAGATGTTGATTGGCATTGCATTTAAAATATATACATATATTTTTACATATGTATTTTTTTACAGTGAGAAGATCTTACAGAGTGTCCAAGATGTCTCAAGGAAGTTGGAAAAGAGAAGCTGAGATACCTTGTAAGACTCCAAAATTCTGCTCTCTAGGCCTGTGATGCTATCCTGTAATTGCAGTATGCACTGGACTAAGAGAGGCTTATGCATAGGCAACTCAAATAAAACATAATGCTAATATTTTAAACTTATAATGAAAAGGATAATTGGGTGAATTAAGTCCTCATGTCTTCTACATATCATATTTTCTCAATGTAACAAGCTACAGGGTAACACAAATTATAATCAAAAAGTTGATTGAGCATGAAATAAGAACAAAGGAAGTCCATTATTTAATTCAAACATTTAATGATGCAATTGATCTAACTGTTCAACAGAGATTCACAAACCACTTGACTTGGACAGATAAATTCCCTGTGCCAGGCTATACTTTCCCATGGACATTCTTGAAGTCCTTTTGGCAATATTTACCTTTTTTACACTCACATTCCTATACTTGTGTTTTATAGCAATCGCCCTTCTGATGGAAACAGATTTTCTTATAGATATTTTGCATCTGATAAGAATGTGTTAAGATGTGCATAACTGAAATCCTGATAAACAGCGACTTGCATGGCTCAATAGTAGTAAATGCAGCCAAGGCGGGGAAATGGTTGGGAATAGGTACAGTGCTGTTCATGTAGGGCCATGGCTCATCTAGGTACAAGCAAATCCCATCAGCTGGGTCACCATTTTGCAAAAAAAAAAACCTCAATTTATCCATTCTATAGTGTTAGATGTTATTTTTATAGTTCCAAGTGAGTATCTAATTCATATTGGTCCCAGGTTCCTGAGAAGCATTTTATTTATTCTCTCGTTGTCTAGATGTACTTCTGTTTCTTCTTTCATATTTGAATTCTTTAGAACCAATACTCTTAAAATTTCTATAAAACCACAAAAACAACCCTGAATAGCCAATCAATCTTGAGAAAGAAGAACAAAGCAGGAAGTATCATGCTTCCTGATTTCAAACTATATTACAAAGCCACAGTAATCAAAACAGTGTGGGATTGGCTTCAAAACAGACATGTAGATGTATACAACATATATCCACCATTACAGTATCATATAGAATAATTTCATTGCCTTAAAAATTCTCTGTGCTCCACATATTCAGAATGTGCAACACAGAGAAAACCCTAATGTAAATTTAGACTGTAGTTAATAATGATAATGATATATCAACATCAGCTCATCATTTTCTAAGAAATGCACCACACTAATATGAGATGTTATTAATAGGAGAAACTGGGGAGGCGAAGGTGTTGAGTGGGTACATTGGAACTCTTTGTACTTTCTGCTCAATTTTTCTGTAAACCTTTAACTGCTCCCCAAACTAAAGTCTGTTAATTTTTAAAATGAGGTATATTTAATTATGGTCCTCTTAGAATATTTGCATTTTTTAGTGAGAGCAAATATGTAGTATTAATAAATGGAACATCAAAAAAAAAACCAGACACATAGATCAATGTAACAGAATAGAATGGCAAAAAATAAACCCATCTGTATTCAATCAATTAATTACAATGAAGGTGCCAAGAATATACAATGGGGAAAGGACAGTCTCTTCTACAAATGTTGAGAAAACTGGACAGCCACATGTAAAAGAGTGAAACTAGACATCTTACAGCATACACAACTATTAATCCAAAATGGATTAAAGCCTTAAAGGTAGACTAAAAACAGTAAACTCACAGAAGAAAACATAGGCAGCAAGCTCCTTGACATCACTCTTGGTAATGTTTTTTTGGATTAACACCAAAAGCAAGGGCAAGAAAAGCAAAAATAAACGAGTGGGAGACTAAAAAGCTTCTGCACAACAAAGGACACTTTCAATAAAATGAAAAGGCAACCTACAGAATGGGAGAAAATATTTGTAAACCATATATATAATAAGGGTTTAATATCCAAAATATACAAGGAATTCATACAACTCAACACCAAAAAAAATTTCATTAAAAAATAGAGTATCCAAAGAGATATTTTTCCAAGGGGAAAATACTAGGGGTCAAAAGACACACACAAAAAAGTTCAACATCACCAATTACCAGGGAAATGAAAATCAAAACTACAATGAGATATCACCTCACATTTTTCAGAATGGTTATTAACAAAAGGCAAATGTTGATGAAGATGCACTGTTCATTTCTGTGCAAACTGGTGCAGCCACTACGGAAAAGAATATAGAGGTCCCTCAAAAAATTTAGAAATAGGACTACCATATGATCCAGTAATTCCATTTCTGGCTATTTATAGGAAGGAAAAGAAAACATATTAACTCGAAGATATATATGCACTCCCATATTTGTTGCAACATTATTGACAGTAGCCAAGACATGGAAAAACCTAAATGCTCATCAATAGGTGAATAAAGAATATATATAGATGTAGATATATAAACGCACACATACACACAAAAGATTATTCTGCCGTAACAAAGAAGGGAATCCCACCATTTGTGACAACATAGATGGACCTTAAGGGCATTTATGATAAGTGCAACAAGTCAGACAGAGAAAGACAAATACCATATGATCTCACTCACATGTGGACTCTAAGGAAAAGAAGAAAACTAATTCATGGATACAGAGAACAAACTGGTGCTTTCCAGAGGCAGGGAGTGGGGGATGGGTAAAATGGGTAAGGGTGGTCATGGGTACAAACTTTCATTTATAAAGTAAATGTGTCATAAGGATGTTTTGTACAGCATAAGGACTGTAGTTAGTGTTGCTATGTTTCGTATTTGGGAGCTGCCAGAAGAGTGGATCTTGAAAATTCCCATCATAAGAAAAAGATTTTCTGTGTGTGTTGATGGATGTTAACTCGACACCCTGGAGATCATTTCCCAATGGGCACATGTGTGAAATCATTATGGTGTTCACCTAAATTTAATATTATATGTCAATGGTATCTCAAAAGAATTATAGTTCTTCAACTAATTAAAAGTAGCTACCCTATCTCCCATGGTATGATTTTAATTTTTGTGTATTTCTACATTTTTCAAATATTTTGCTACATGACGATGTCCAGATACCTCGCCATCCTGTTTGATGTTCTGTTTGAATTTTAAGTACTTACTGTGTATCAAAAACATGGAGGCTGTAACTAGACACAAGAGTACTGGTTTTGGTTAACCAGCATGTGTTCTCAACTCCTTTTTTGTATTGTCAAGTGTATTTTATCAAACAATACCTGACCTACACATTTCTATTGTGCACCCATTTTTTACCAATACAAATACATTTTACGTGGAAACATCTTCCCAGTTCTCCGGCCTTAATATTTAAAATTTTCACTATTAGAGTCACAAGGATGAAAAAGTCACAATCCTTGTAGAGATAAATGATAGCACAGTGGTGCACTACACCTCAGAAATACACCAAATGTCCAAAATTGTTCACATTGCCCATTGTATGTCTGCCCATTCTCCTTTGTTGGAAATGTTTTCTCAACCAGAAGCTCTCCTGAAGGGGTGGGCCAAGATGGTCTCCTTGCTCCTAAATAACCCCATTTGCTGGTCACAGCTGTGTGCACACATGCATATCTGGCTCAGGGCACTTATTTTAGGGGAATTCAATTCATTAGTCTAAGCTTATCCAAATATACTCTTCCTTTCATAAATTTTGGATTGTAAAACAGAGATAATTCAGATTCATATCAGTAGAAATGAAAGAGGTTATAAAACTAGTTCTAGACAATGTCACATACAGCTCAAAGCTGTGAAATACAAGGAAGCCAAAGAGGGAGAGAAAGGTGCTCTGCAGAGAAAAGTTGGAGATGTGAGGTAAACAGAGCCATACACCTCTGAGGGCCCATGAACAAAGAGAGAATAGCCTTGACTCATGACTTTCCATTTGGCTGTGAATTAAAAAAATCTTCATGGCTTGGATGAAAAATGTCTTTTTGTCCATGGAGAGCTACCAGATTCCCCTGTGTCTCATCAATAATACCCTTTCATATTTGAGCTACTTTGATTGGACTTTTCTTCCTTACAACAACATTGTGAGTTTGTAAGTCAGGCATCATGGGACTAGAGAAATGCAGTCACCAGTTTTGCTTTGGAATGTGAGGGAATGCTCCATCGAGCAGGTGGCCTATGTGCTGGGTCTTGAGGAATGAACATAAATTGGTAAAGAAATGAACAGATGGATTCCATGCAGGGGTCAATGAGGACACAATCTGAACTATCTGGGGATTTTAAGGAAATATTTGGTTACATTAATTTCCTTAGATAACTAAAACCAGTTGAATTTTTACTAGTATTGTCAATAGGCGTGTGACTTTTGTCAAAGACCAGAAGGAAGTAAGGTTGCAAGGCATGTGGGTATCAGGGGAAGAACACTCCAGCCAGAGAGAATAATAAGAACAAGAGCTCTAAGGTAGGACCTGTCTGGTGTACCTTAGGGACCACCAGGGCAGTGTGACAGAGTGGTGTGAATAAGACATAATGTGTTGGGAAATGAGGTCAGAGATTGGGACCAGAGCATATGAGGTTCTGCAATGCAACCTAGGAATTTGGGACTTTATGCTGCTCAAGATGGGAAACTGTGGAACATGTTTGAGCAGAGAAATGATTTTAAAGAATCATTGTTAAATATACTTCAGTGAAACAAATTCATGACTACTTTTAATTTACCAAAGACAACTTCCAGATTGTAATAATGTAATAATAATTAATAATTAGTTCATATATAAGCTACTGAAAAATTAGATCAATGGACATACTTGATATTCTTTAGAAATCCATAACCCCCTCTCTGTGTAAAATTTTTAATAACACATTTTATAGAAAATATACACCATATTCTATAATGAAAACCTGGAACAAAGGAAATTTGTTTTCTCAAATTAAGTGCTATTAAAAAAGTGAAACAAATATTCAAAGAACACAACACAGACTATACAGTACACAAAATGCACTAAATAATTGCTAATTCTCACTAATATTAAAAATTGACATTTTTGGGGCGCCTGGGTGGCTCAGTTGGTTAAGCGACTGCCTTCGGCTCAGGTCATGATCCCAGGGTCCTGGGATCGAGCCCCACATTGGGCTCCCTGCTCAGCGGGAAGCCTGCTTCTCCCTCTCCCACTCCCCTTGCTTGTGTTCCCTCTCTCGCTGTCTCTCTCTCTCTCTGTCAATTAAATAAATAAAATCTTAAAAAAAAATTGACATTTTTATAATCAACTTAGCGATAGAGGATAATACTGATATTCCACTTTGAAAGAGTGGGCAGCCTAATCACTACCTAAAGAACATTCAATTTGAAGCAATGTAAATTTGTGATGAACACTCTCTTTATTAACTACACAGAGTAATCTGTGGAATGGATATGTTAGTAAAAGCTAATTAAACATCAGATGATATCTACCAAACTGTTTATTTCTATTTCTAACTAGTCGATCTTAAGCCATACTTTAAAATGACAATCTTAAATAGCAATTATATAGGCTGAATTAGACAGGCTTCAGGTAAAATGGTAAGATATAGGAAAATTATTTCCATTCATTTTGAATAAAAAATAAGAATCTCTGAACCTAAGCTATTTCTCCTTCCATTTCACTCTCGCATTTTATTACTCAGTAATTCTAAAAAATTAAAAGTTCCCAGAACACACTGTTTAGCTCCTCTATAACTGTAAATGCTCTTCCCTCCACCTGGACAGGTCTTCCAACTTGTCTGCCTAGCGAATTTCATATAGGGTCCCTCCATCTGAAGCTTTCCCTCAATGGAGGCACAGTTCACTCCTCTTCCTCCTCCTCCTGTTTTCCTGAATTAGTTTTCTATTGCAGCTATAACAAAACATCTTCTTCTCTCTCTCTGACTATAGTCTGGAAAAGCTCTCCACTTTTCGGGACTCATGTGATTAGGTTGTAGACACTCATATAATCCAGAGTCATCTCCCCATGTCAAGATCCCTAATTTAATCACATCTACAAACTCCTTTAGCTATATAAAGTAACATATTCACAGATTCCAGGAATTAGAATATGGACATCTTCAGAGGCCATTATTCAACCTACCACAGAACCTAAAAGCCTAAGTCATCCACTATAGTAACTACCATAGGTAGTGTAATTACTGGTTTGCAGTCTTTCCATAACACTGCATTCTTGGACAGTAGGGTTTATATTTGTTATACCCACCATGTTTAACACAGTGCCTAATATAATACTAAGTAGCTCAAATAAATAAATTTATGAATCAATAAATATACATTTAAATCTATATGGTGCTATTAAAATAAAGGACAATGAAAAATCAGAAGTAATGAGTGGTTATTTTAGAGAAGTTACTGTCCATAGGACAGTCATACTATAAAGATTTTATTCTTTAGTACATTTGGGATACTTTTACTCTATAAATCATTTTATATAATTTGGAGATAAATTTTCTATTTGTTATATCAATATTTTGATGACATGCACAATAACTTTATGGGTTTTCTCATTAAAAGTGAAGTAATGATGAGATTTTATTTGTTTTTAGTTCATATTTGTTTATATTTTACTGTTTTGTGAAACAATAGCTATTAAATATTTAAATTAGGTCATTGATTGTCAACATCTAAGATCATTACACACCAGGAACTGATATTCCCTCAGAAATTAGCCAGAGTAGACAGGCTACAATTTTTTTTTTTTCTAAAAAGAAATTATAACTAAAATTCCTTCACTATTTTGTAATGATTTTCTTTTAGAGTAGGTCATATAGTTTAGTAATAGAAGCTCCATTTGTAGTTTAAGATTTTGTTTTTCAGTTATTTAAATGATCATTAGGCAAATATTTAACACAGGTTTCTCCGAAAAGTCATACGCAGAATGGAATCAAAGACTGAGAGATCTTCTAGCCAAATCTAATTTCATTCACACACCAGGAATTCAAGACTTCTAGAATCAAATGAATTGTATAATTTTACAATGGAGAGGCTTCTGTGCATTTTCTAAATAGTATAGAAGTCATGATGCAAAGAAAGATTTTTACATCTTAGACTGTCCATAAAGTAAGCATATTCATAATTTATTCTGTGTCAAAATTCTGACAAGAATTTAAATAATAGCATTTATAAAAAGAGCAGCTTTGAGCCTATTCTTCACCTTGGTGTGGTGTTATTTTAATCCTCCATCTGGTTTTCAAATAGGCAATAGTGCTAATATTCAAGACAATAATTACATTAAATTAATTATGAGCATGATCCAGTGCTATGTTAAAATCAATGCATATTATACTTGGACTTTCTCTTTATAGACCAATGTTTTACTTCCATAAAGTTTATTGACAAATTATCTTTTCCCTAAACTTCTATGACTTTTTGGTATTATCTTTATTTTGTTTTTTCATGGATTTTTCTTTAAATTGATTACATAATAAAATCAAACTAATCACACAATAATTATCTTCTTTTATGTCTTAATATTTTATCAGACTTCTTTCTATTTCACCTATTTCTCCATAAGTTTTCAAAAGAGCTTTGTCAATAATCTACATTTCCCAAATGCAGGGCAATGCTTTGCATTAATTTGTGTAGCTACATATTACAGAAAATAACACATTTAATTTTTTGAGCAGTAATACAGGAAAAAGAATCATTGCGATACACAGATCTCAAGTAGTACAAGAGAATAAACTCAGTAATTCTTACTACAAACTTGATCTTAGTAGTAAAAAAGGAGTTAACTATATTTGGAAAAAATGGCCTCAATTTAATGAAGTAGTTAGCTTGATATCTCAAACATAAAGTTCCATTTAAAAATAGATACTATTTCATAAAGGTTACCAACACACCATTTTATCAATTAGTGGTTAAAAACAACGTTCTTTTTCTTTTAAAGATGCATAGAACATTTAAATAATTAAACCATTAAAATTTGTTTTTGGATAGATATTCCTGTTTTTACATGTAATTCAGATTGTGTATTCTTAGAAGTAATTTGTTTTTATGCATCAGCTTAGAAACAGATGAAAGAAATGTTGATCAACTCAATTTATGTCCTCCTGCTTCAAAGTAAATCAGTAAAATGCTAATTTCTTAATATCACACTCATAGAAAAATTTTAATTCAGCTATCATTGGATATTTACCCATAAACTAAAATTCTATCTAGTGGATAATTTTGAGAATATAATTTTGAGCTTCACATTCATATCCAAATCTTGACTAGAAGATCAGCAGTGGAGGTTAATACTAATCAGAAAAAAAATCTGCAAAAAGGTAAATACTATCACACCCAGCAAATGGCCATCAGTGTCTAGTAATTGAGAGTATATGTCATACTTTCCTTCAAGAATATTATCAGAAGACAGGAACACAAACTCTCCCTCTCCAACATGTGGTTGAATTTCAGATTTACTTAAACAGTTCATCATATTGAGTACTTAATTTAGCAAGGCAATGAGATCTCTAAGTAAATGTGGTAAGAAAACACATTTGAGTGGGGAAATGTGATCTTGGTTTAGTGATATAATTGAGAGTAAACATTATCTGGGTTTACTTATACACTTCTATGCTGTAAAGGGGTCTCCATACTTTGAATTTCCCATCAGAATGACGTGCGGATGAACACATAGTGCCCCTGACCACCTGCCTCATGGTAGGTACACAACATTTGTGAACTATAGGATTCTCTGTGCCTTGGTTTTCTTAACTGTAAAACAACCTCCAAATTCCTTCCTGGCTCCAAATTTATTACAGCAGAATACAATCTTATTGTTTTAACAAATATACAAAGTGTTAAAATCATGAAGTCAGGGGAATTAAGGGGTTATTAAGACATTGTTTTGAAACAGTGAGATCCCAGGTTGGGGTTTCATGGAAAACAACTTATACAATGGAAGTTTAACTACAAGAGTATCTCTCTTGATTGCCTGGATTATAATGACCCTCCTCATCTTAATTATAAATAGTAAGAAAAGACATTCATGTTAAATAAAAATTAATGGCAGAATAATTCATGATTGAGTTAGCTCCCATTTGGGAAATAGGAGATGGATTTGGATGATATACCAGGGCAGCACACAAAGAGTGAATGGGAGGTTAAATAGATATAATGAACCAGATGCTCAAAATTTCCTGGGTAACGAGACCTGATCTATTCCTTAGTCATACTTTGTATGAATTTAACTAGCATTAATATTTTTTGTGTGGATCCTCTTTATACCACCTGTTCTGACACTTGGTAGAATACCCTAGGTAGAGTAGCAAAGGTGGATCAACTCTAAAAACACTAGATAGAATCATCTATCTTCTTTGTAATTGTACTACACTTTCCAATAAATATTAAGATGATAAAGGACATGTAATGCACACTTTTTTTTTTAAAGGTTGAATACCCTGGGGGTGCCTGGGTGGCTCAGTCCATTAAGCGACTGCCTTCAGCTCAGATCATGATCCCAGGGTCCTGGGATTGAGCCCCACATCAGGCTCCCTGCTCAGTGGGGAGCCAGCTTCTCCCCCCGCTGCTTGTGCTCTCTCTGTCAAATAAATAAATAAAATCTTTAAAAAAAAGGATGAATACACTGAACAATGGAGAGATAAGAGTCTAGAGATTTTAAACCCTAGTTTCATATTCCTCATTTTCATTGCCCTCATCATTCAGCATAAACAGGATATCATGTATTATGAACTTCCAATATTTACACAAGGACAAAGTCATCTTGAAAATAATTTACTCTTTTACTTAAATTTCACTCATCTGACTTTGCAAACCCAGTGCTCTTTTTGAAAAAGAATCTTGAATTTTTTATATAAAATATATATATTGAATTGAATTTATAAACTATATATAAAATCTCAAAGAATTTTGAAAAATCTGATTATCAAAAAGGGATTCTAACTACACTGAAACATACATGTAAAGAAAAGTATCAGTGACGTACCCTTAAAGTGACACCTGAATCAACAGTTTAAGATCATTGGGGAGCCTGGGTGGCTCAGTCTTTAAGTGTCTGCCTTCAGCTCAGGTCATGATCCCAGGGTCCTGGGATTGAGCCCTGCATCGGACTCCCTGCTTGGCGGGAAGCCTGCTTCTCCCTCTCCCACTCCCCCTGCTTGTGTTCCCTCTCTCTGTCTCTGTCAAATAAATAAAATCTTTAAAAAAAATTTAAGATCATCATACCAGGGGTTATTTATTTATCTCCATTAAGCATCTTCTGTGGAGCTACCTCAGGGAAATGGTGGCTTAGTAGAAAGGACCTGGGAGCCTGTCAGAAGACTGGGCTCATATTCTAATACCACTATGGTGACACTTTGGGAAGAAGAGAGTGTAAGACTAGTTCCTTACTGTAAATCAGGAATAATAAAGTCACCAATGTCTTAGTCTCTGTGAATGATTACTCATTCATTGAATATATATTGGGTTGAGGTCTGAACATTTTACTGGAATTAACGAAATAAGAAAATAATGAATAAATAAAAAGAATATTAATTACCTGCTATTTGCCAGGCATTATGGTGAATGCAAAAAGATACAGGAGCTAAATTATTTTGCTTTAGTTTAATCTTATTTATAAAAATGGGCTTTGAATTATTGGAAATTTGTCCTAAATTTTTTCCCTTTGGTTATTTGTTCAACAAATTTTAATTCAGCATGTCCCAAATGGTTGGTACTATTTCTAGCATCTGATGACACAGGGATGAACAGGAGTAACAATGCCCTTACTTTCAGAAATCCACTCACCTTCTATGTTTTAAAATTAACACTGTAACAATCAGAAAACAATACTAATCATAAAGCAACAAAAATAACTAAACTATGTAGAGAAGGGAAAAGTTAGCTATCCCGAAAGCCTTTACTTTTCACCTCCCTTCTTAGTAATTTTATAGAATTAAAATCACATTTCAAACACAAGGCAATTCAGGGAGCATTATGAATATTGAACAATTTAATAACAAATGAATAAAGTCTCTTTAGAAAAATCATATGTAAGAGAACACTGCTAATTTGATTCTGAAAAACACTGAAAACTAATTTGTTTTTGTCTTTTTTTAAAGAGAATGGTAGATTTTTTTCAATAGAAAAGTTTGTAATATACTTGTGTTATTTCTTTTGCAGAAATTATCAGTTCCATGAATGACTTCTTTACCATTTAGCAAAATAATGTAAAAATGCCAACAATGAAAAAGTTTGCAGTTTCTCTATTAGCGTGTGGATTATGACCTTGCAGTTTAGTGACATGGATCTACATCCACTTTTCTACTCCCTCATTAAAAAGAAACCAATAAATACTGTATAATTACAAAACAGTATCACCAGAATGTTACAACATGTTTATCTGTTTCAGCTTTTTTTTTTGTTTTCTGTTTTTTGTTTTTGCTCCTTTTATTTTTTTATTATAGTTTTTTTATTATTATGTTATGTTAATCACCATACATTACATCATTAGTTTTTGATGTAGTGTTCCATGATTCATTGTTGGCATAAAACACCCAGTGCTCCATGCAGAACGTGCCCTCTTTAATACCCATCACCAGGCTAACGCATCCCCCCATCCCCCTCCCCTCTAGAACCCTCAGTTTGTTTCTCAGAGTCCATAGTCTCTCATGGTTCATCTCCCCCTCCGATTTCCCCCCCTTCAACTTGTTTTGACAGTACTTAATGCATAGGTAGGAAAACTATGTATTTTTTAATTGCTTTAAGCTACTTTAGTTAGCCATTAAATTTTTTTTCAGTTTTTTTATTATGTTATGTTAATCACCAAACATTATATTAGTTTTTGATGTAGTGTTTGCATCATTGTTTGCATATAACACCCAGTGCTCCATGCAGTACGTTAAATTCTTAAATCTCACCCATTAACAATACAGCAGGTCAATATAATTTTTTAGGCATCTTGCCTTCAACTTCACAAAACCTAATGGACTAGAAATGCGTTGGACAAAATTGAGTATGAAAATATAGTATCGGGGCGCCTGGGTGGCTCAGTCGTTAAGCATCTGCCTTCAGCTCAGGTCATGATCCCAGGGTCCTGGGATCGAGTCCCACATCGGGCTCCCCGCTCAGCAGGAAGCCTGCTTCTCCCTCTCCCAATTCCCCTGCTTGTGTTTCCTTTCTCTCTGTGTCTCTTTCTGTCAAATAAATAAATAAAATCTTTAAAAAAAAAAAGAAAATATAATATAGTAGTCCTATATTAAATTATGAATTTAGAGTTATATATCCAGTTGTTTATTGTTTTGAATATAATGAATTAAAATTTGACTAAGAAACATTCACAGGTAATCATGAGGGAGGTTTTGGAAGAAGGCGTGACTCCATTCTTCCAAAGAAGAACAAATAGAGCTATGCTGCTGGACCATGGGGGGAAAAATCTCAAAAGCTGAGTTTAAAGTTGGGTGGAAGAGAAGCATGAAGAGAATTTCTGTTCCCTTTATGAATCTTCTGTGACATGAGTAAAACACTCCATAGGAGCACAATTAACTTAAGGTTTGGGGGGGCTTCTGATCAACTTTGAAATTCTTAGAGATTTGTCAAGAGCTTCCAACTGACTTTCAAGAGCTTTTTGGCTTCCACTTTGATTCAATTCACTTAAGAACAAGATCAAGAAAAGAAGCTACAAGTTTAACCAAATAATAAAAAATAAACCACACAAATATGTTACATTTCAATATCCTTGGAAATGGCTACCATCAAACTCAAGGTGCAATGGAAATCAAGACCATAAAGAAAAAAACATGCATTACTATTATGTTGTATAAAACTAATTTGGCCCCAAATATCTCAGAAACCTGCATACTATCAGTCTGAAGAATGCTGAGACTCAAATCTCAATAGCTATGCTGAAAGGAAATTTACATGGAACTGCCTATTTACAGTTTCGTTATTGTCATTAGTAAACAATCAAAATCAAGTGCATACATGGTATTTAGTACTTCTCTTATTTGCCCCAACTTCCTGCCATTAATAAAGTGATGGCTGATCTTAATATTGAAAAGGTTAAATGCTAAAGGAGATGGTATTACTTAATCCTGATTAGTTCAAATTCTAGTTAAAGTTATACCTAGCACAATGAATATGCTCACCAATTTCTTTCCCACTCAACACATTACCAAGGAGAATACAGACTTTTTGAGAAAAAGGGATCAACTAGATCAACTGCTTTCAATAAGGGACTTTCTTAGGTACAAACAGTGGGGCATAAGGTTGTTGGGTCAGTAGATCATTAAATGCTATACATATACACACCTATATATTAAATTATTTTTTCTTTCTAAAGATAATTAAATACAGTTAAGAACTTTTTTCAAGCAAACAGGGAGCTTTCAGACAATTCTTTCTGCCAATCAAGGCAGCCTACCATAGAAAACTTAGCAAGGTATCATTTTAAGCCATTTACTTCATGATAAATGAGAAGAGTATGCAATGAACCCACTGGAGCAAGAGTTCTGTGTTCTTTATAAGTAACAATGTAATGTCCTCTTCATGTACATGCTTTCTTGTTCATTTTCTGCTCAGATAATTAAAGGAAAAATGTTGGTATCTCCAATAGAATTCACCATAGTAACTTTCAATTCTTTTGGATTTAAGAATATTCTAATGAAATAAGTTCCCAAAACCCTGCAAATTCAATATGGGTTATACACAATTTTTCCTTATATATTTTTATCTTCTTGACTTTCTCTTTTTAATTTTAATTTTACTCTTCAAAAATTGAATATAATCTTTGCAAGTCACCAGAATAATTTCTTATATTCCTCCACATCAATTGAATTTAATCAGTGAAAGGAAGTTTAAATATAATATGGTATTTTGACTTCCAATATAATAGTCTAGTCATTTTTATTAACTCCTTATTGTTTACTTAATCTCTCTCTCTCTCTCTCTCTATATATATATATATATATCACCCCCCCACAACAGGACAGGTCATCATGCTATATACCCCTTACTAGGTACCTAGAATATAAAAAGACTTGTATCACATCTGTAAGGAGCTTACATATTGTAGAAGTTACATTATTTATCTTCCTTCAATTTTCTCAAAACAATACTTCTTTAGAAAATTAAGAATTAAAAACCAAAACCAATAGTGGCAAGTATATCAATTATTGGCCAAGTGAAGAGTCTCCTGTGGAAGACAGTTACAGGAAGTTCCTCCCATTTTGGGAACAGAAATGCTTCATGATTTCCCATTTTATTTTGTAAATCACATTATAATGGAACTTTGAAATCAAAGTCAACAATATCTGTCTGCCCCTGAATATGTCCTAGGAAAAAATTTAATCACCTTATGCCCTACCCCAAGAGCTGATATCTTTTTTTTTTTATAAATCATATAAGAAAGTTCAGACAATATTTTATTTGTCAAGAATTCACAGACCTGAAATGGAGAAAGGAAATATGATTCAGGCTTAATCTCTTTATTTTGAAAATTATTTAATTAACCAAATTATATATTCCTACTAGTAGAATAAAAAAATAACTACTAAAAAACAAAGTGAAAACTGCCATAGGAAATACAGACTTGAGTGCTTTGTAAAGTTCAAAAGGCAGGAGAGAGAAGTTCCCACTTCACAGAAAAATGAAGTTTCATGGCATTTAGGTTAAATCTTTAAAAACACTAAAATTTGGGCATATGCAAAGACAAGGGGGAAATTCCAGGATAATGGAACAGCTTAAGCAAGCGAATAGAGTTCGGAAAGCAATTAGACTTGCATAGTATGCCATGATTAGTGTTATATGCTGTGAATTTGTACACATAGTGGGGCATAAGGTTGTTGGGTCAGTAGATCATTAAATGTTGTACATATATATACACCTATATATTAAATTATTCTTTTTACCTATTATTTAGACACATTGGAACTTATCTTCCTTTTTATTTTTAACCAAATATATCTTGGACATATGATATTGACATTTGTGCTGCTTTATGCTTTATCTCATTTAGAGTTCAGAATCCCACTGATAATGCCAGAAAGATTGTTTTACCACTCCATTCCTTTTTTGAAACGGACTTTGTAGTGGGAGGCAATTCATGAAGAAGAATGGCAAGCTACAGCATATCCCAGAGGCCAGGACTGACTGCAAATTTGAATTTTTTTTTCCTAAACTCAACCAATACCTGACCACAAACTGAATTATAAAAGCCTAGAGTCAGTCAGCCACAAATAATTGTCTAGTAGGGGTGTGTTGCTGCATTAGATGCCCTTGGGGAAAAAAAAAAGAAGTACACAATATGATTATTGCCTGAAATAACTTAGTTTCCTGGTTGAAGGGATGAGACCCAGGCACACAAAGTGAAATAATAATGAAAGATAAAGCATGGTTAAGCAAATATATGATAGATATGGATCTGTCTGAAGCAACAGTAGTTTCTATCCTAGGGCACCTTCATGCCCTAGGTCTCTGTGAGTAATAACTTGCTTCTGAGGGAACTATGTTCAGTATTACAAAAGTCCAAAGGAAAATGCCCAGTTCTTTCCTTTTGGCCAGATTCACATGAACTCTGTGTGACAACACTGTTTATCGCTAGGAGAAAAACAGGTTACTACTGCAGGGTTCCAATATGTACGTGTGTTGGAGGCTAAGCAGCTGGGGTGTTTAAGTATGGTAGAAAAGGAAGCAATGTACCTTAAGGAATGGTTTGAAATGAGTATGTAGTGTAAAATGATACCCAAGGTCCCTGATTTCTGTGAGAGGCCTAAGAGAGGATAATCTATTCAAGATTATACAGTTATAACTATATATAGACCGCTCTTCAATCACATGTAACAAGAGTTTCTATTAATATACCCATCACAGTTTTTAATTATTTTTAAGGATCTATATTTTATCTCACTAGACTATGTGATTTTTAGAGTAGACATTCTAATTTATTCATCTCTGCAACCCAGTCAGTCTCTAGCATAACACTTGACAGACGTATATAACAAAAAGTGTTTATGAAAGAAATAAATAGAAATGTGGAATCAAATCATGAAGAATATTTAATGTCAATTGGCAGGATCTTATCTGTAGAGAAGTTATGGGTGGAGGTTTGGCCTGAGCAGAACTCTAGGAAGATAAATCCAGTAGTTCTATAAACCACCACACGGCACTCGGTCTTACAACCCTGAGATCGTGACTTGAGCCAAATTCAAGAGTCAGACGCTTAACCGACTGAGTCCCAGGCAACCCCTGATAATGAATTTTAGATCATTGCATTTTGTTATGTCAAGTTTTCCTTCAGAGTCCTACAAGTTGGTGTGATACAAAAATTATACCAAGCTATAGCCTAGAAATAATTTATTTTCTAAAATAATTCCACTCGATTTGTTTTAAATGGCAGTTATACAGTGACACTTTGAATATTTGCTCTTTGCTTCTTTTTCTCAAACTTTTTTCATTTCCTCAGATGTTTAGAGTAAAACACCATATGGATAAAGAAATTAAATGACAATGTCATAAGGGTCAAAAGGAGGAATTAGTAATATTCCATTATCTCTGTAGTGCATGAAAAGTGTTACAGCATTATTTGAAGGTGGTTAAATTAGCTAAAATATATATTAAGAACCCTAAAACAACCACTAAAATAATTTTTAAAAGAAGAATCATTGACATGCTAAGAGAGGAGACAAAATGTTCAGTGAAAACCAGAGAAAACATTAAAGGAGAGGGACATGCAACAAATGTAAAATAGGTTTAGGGGTGCCTGGGTGGCTGAGTCATTAAGCATCTGCCTTTGGCTCAGGTCGTGATCCCAGGGTCCTGGAATCGAGCCTCGCATCGGGCTCCCTGCTCAGCGGGAGACTGCTTCTCCCTCTCCCCTCCCCCTGCTGGTGTTCCCTCTCTCGCTGTGTCTCTGTCTGACAAATAAATAAAATCTTTAAAATAAAAATAGGTTTAAACACATTAGGTAGTAATTCAACTGTATCAATACCTTTAATGCACTAATTAAAAGACAGATTATCAAGTGAATAAAAATACAAGACTCAATTATGCATTCTCTACAAGAAACTCACTGTAAATATAAAGGCACAGGTAGGTTAAAAGTAAATGGATAGAGATATGTACACCATGCTAAGAGTACTCAAAAGAAAGATGGAGTAGCTACATTAATTTCAGACAAAGCAGCTTGCAGAACATGGAATAAATTAAAAGACAAGCAACAAACTGGGAGAAAATATTTGCAAAATCATATCTAATAAAGAACATATATTTTAAAAATACAAAGAACTCTTTAAACAGTAAGTAAATAAATAACCCATTACTTCCTGACTTTGACCATATTCCCAAAGTGTAATTTATACAAGGACTGATCTAGCCTAATGTACAGATATTAGGCAGTTGAGTTTCTCATTACTAGAGTGGGAGATGACAGATAAGTGCAGGAGGCTAGAATGTGTCATGCTGTAATAGAAGAGAGTTGGAGAGGTAAACAGGAGGTCATGTCTGATATAAATGTGATTATATACATGTTGATCAGGTACAGATAGTTGCAGATGGAAATATTTATGGATGTGTATATATAAACTCGTTAGTATATGCACTTATTTTCTTTCTCATTCTTTAAGAGCTTCTTGGGAAAATGACTGATTCTAGGGCTGAGCAGGAAATACACAAGATGAAGTTGAGCATCTTACAGTGCCAGAAAGTAAGGAAGAGCTGAAAAGGTTAAAAAAATAATGGCAGTATGTCAAAATAAGACAGGAGTCAATCAATAAGCTCAAAATGGCAAAAATGGAACAATTTGAATAAAATAAATTAGAATTGAATTATAACCCAAAGTATAAAATAAATATCCACAGTCCATATTGGTATAAATAAGTGATGAATAAATTAATCATTTAACCTATGCAGAAGAATTCCAGATAATTTAATTGAATACTCTGCCCTGAGGGAGGTAGAGAATAATTCACTTTTTAAGTGGGAGCTCAGCATTGTAACTTCTTCCCAAGAATGGAAAGCCAGGGAGTGAGAGGAGAATAACTTTTCAGTGAAGAAGTATGTACCCTTGTTATGTGATGAAAATAGCCCTTTACCCCTGAGGTCTCCCCAAAACACAAAACTTCAGTCTAATCATGAAAAAACAAAACAAAACAAAACCACACACATACACTAGATAAATCCCAACTGCGGAACATTCTATAGAATACCTTACTAGCACTTACTCAAAACTATTAAAGTCGTCAAAAACAATGAAAGTTTTGGAAACTGTCAGACTCCAAAAGAGCCTAAGAAGACTTGACTGCAAATACAATGTGTCACCTTGGATGGGATCACTGGGGGGGAGGGGGGGACATTAAGTAAAAATGAGGTAATATGAATAAACTATTGTGATGGTTAATTTTATATGTCAATAGGCTATAGTGCTCAATTTTTTGATCAAATACTAGTGTTGATGTTGTTATGTTATGATGTTTAGTTAACAATTAACATTTAAGTCAGTACGATATCTTGAGTAAAACAAATTACCCTGCATCATGTGGGTGCTCTTCATCTAGTCAGTTGAAGGTCTCAAGAGCATAAGACTAAGGTCCTCCGAGGAGAAGGAATTCTCAAGACTGTTGTTTTCTGGAGAACCCTAATACAACTATGGACACTGGTTAATAATAATGTTGGTTTATTAATTGGAACAAATGGACAATGTTAATGTAAGCTGTGGATGATGGTGGGAACTGCATCAGAGGTATATTGTAACTCTCTATACTATCGTCACAATTTTTTTTGTAAATCCCAAGTTATTCTAAAATAAAATGTCCATTTTTAAATAATGATAAAGACAGCTTTCAAATCAGGCTATGTTTTACATATAATTTTAGCCAAATACAGAACCCTAAAATATTAAAAATCCATACCAGGAAAAGAAAATCACGACAACACGCACACCTGTACAGCTTAAATCTATGTGTGTGCATACTCTACATATCAAAGAAAAAAAAGAATAATTTGCAAATTGGATCAAGGAATTTCAAAATACTTTCTCAGTGGCAAACCAAAATTACAGATATGGTGGTTCAATTTATGCAGAACCTAATTCAAAGAGAGTACTAAGAATAATATTAGGGCCTAAGGAAGCCTAAGTATCTTTGGGTGGCAGTGGGGGGAAGTACTGAAGGACAAATAGGGATACTTCAATTTGAATTTTTTATGAGTGAAAAGCCCTTGAAGAACATAGAATATGTTATCCCTCAGTTATGCATCTTTACCTACCCCACTGAATATTAAACTTATCATAAAGATTCCTTAACAGTTTGTCTAAAGCATGCAAATTTAAAAATCAACTCAATTAACGACAGAGTTGTTATAAAATAATTCCTGAAGAAAAGTAACACTTGACTTTAAAAAAATAAAGTACACTAGGGCACCTTGGTGGCTCAGTCGGTTAAGCATCTGCCTTCAGCTCAGGTCCTGATCCCAGGTCCTGGGGTTGAGGCCCGTGGTGTTCTCCCTGCTCAGTGGGGAGTGTGTTTCTCCCTGTCCTCCCTGCTCTTGCTCTCTCCTGCTGTCTCTCTCAAACAAATAAATAAAGTCTTCAAAATAGAAAATAAAAATAAAAAATAAACTTTAAAAAAGTATACAAGAAAAATCTTAGGTTAAAAAAGTTGAAATTCTGTCAACTAACACTATTTAAATTTATAAAATGGATTTTATTGTAGAAACATCTAGTTAAATCAGAAAGACAAAATTTTCTTTTAAAGAACTATGTGCAGACGATCAACAAATCAAATATATTGTTCTTTTGTAGCTAGTTGAAAATATGTGTCTTATTTTGATTAGAAAGTAACTTCCATGACATCAAATACTTTGAGAAAGATACGTATAGACAGACTGTGTGTATATGTGTATTGTATGTAAACATAGAAACACACCAAGTACAGGAAATAGAGAAGCACCTTTTTAGTTCATCTGCCTCTAAGTAAGAGCAGTGGTCTATTTGACCACTGAATCCTTTGAGGTCCAAAATTCCACTTTGCATTCAATGTGGAAAACGTCTTCCCTTTGTCATTCAGCCTCTGCTTGAATACCTCCAGGGATGGAAAACTCACTTTATGAAATAACCCAATAATGTCTGGAAAATTCTGAACACTACAAAATTATTCCTGGAAGACATCTAGGAATTCAATTTGTACAAGTATAATAACTGCTAATCTAGAACATTTTTGGCTATTTTTTTCCCCCAATTTGGGGGTAGTTCTAGCCTTTGAAATAGAGTAGGCCACATAGCTCTTTCTCACAGGAAAATTTTCCATGGATAAATACACTTGCTTTTTATTAAAATGTGCATTTTTTTTTCCTCCAGAAAGTCACATTACGAATGGTTTTTTTCTTTAGTTTTATCACATTAACTCTTTTGCGGTTTTGCTTTAGCTAACTAATGCTGATCTTATACAACTTCATATATCCTTAAATGGATGGGTATCTCAGTTACTCATGTAATTCATTCCTCTTATCAAATCATTAAGGTGGGTGAGATAAGATCACCTACAATCTCCTTGCCTCCAAAATCCATCCCCTCCTGTCATCATCATGCAGTTCAGCTGTGAGGAATTCCAATCTGACCTACATCTTGCTAGATGTGAGCTTTCCTAAAGTCATAACCAATATGCCTTTGGTTCAATATGACTGCCTAAAGGATTTCATAGTGACCTCTCAAATAAGGAAGCCAGAAGAAAATTGGCCAATATTAGTAGGAAAAAGTCTTTACAAAAGATCATGAATAAATACAGCATCAGATATTAAGGTAAAAATTAGAATATACATTATTCATGTAAAGAGTAATAATCCAGAAGATGGATATCATAATTCTAGTAGCAAATGAATGGATCTATTGTATAACATTTCAACTACAAAATAGAGTCTTTGGAACATTCTGTTATACTTGGGGAGGATCATAACAATGTATAATAAGCCTTAAATAATAATATAAAATCTTTACTAACGTATACAAAATCTTATTTTGCATTGAAGATCCCAAGCAAATGAAATACACTGAGCTTCCAAATAAAAGATTGTAAATCCTCTGGCATTTTAAACAAATTAATGTGAGAAATTTAGTATTGTAGCTTATTACTCGCAGTAGTACGTTTTGTGTTCACAGTTGGACTGCATCGTAATGGACAATCACTTCTCATTTCTGGTAGAAATTCAAAACTAACAGAAAGGTGATGCAGCCCTTATACCTACAAAATTAGTATTTACAGTTGCAAAAGTAGCAACTAAAAATATGGATTGGAGAATTCACAGCATTACTATAAAAAAGTGATTTGTTTTCTGTGTTTAATACATCAAGAATTCTATTAATGAATAGATTTTTCTAAATAAAATGTGTTATGCCTCTCAAGCAATACAAGGTCACTAATCTTACTTATATAAATATAAAAGCCAGAAAAGTACTCTGAATAATGTAAGTGGACATTAATTTCTTGTATGATTTCATAGTTAGGTCTCTACACTTTAAAGCAAAACTGTCATAATTCAAATCCAATTTTAACTCTAAGACTTAATAAATAAAATTAATCTATACATTGATACCGTGACTAGTTGAATCAAAGCCCTATATATTTGCCAAGATTTTGCTAAAATAGGTATCATTAATATGCTAAATTTAAAATGGAAACTTCCTCGTTAAAAATAGGTATATTTGATAAAACATACTCCATTTCTGAAAAATTGCTTCTTTCCCCTTGTAGGCCATACACACACATGAAAGATAAGGTGTGCATGAAAAGTCAATGAGGACAAGAGAAACATACCAATGAAGACAAAGAATCACAGACCCAGAAGGAAACTGAGGTAAACATCCTGAATAGGATCGTGTATATAGATGTCTGCAGGAATGCTGGGTATCAGATGTGTGACTCATCTTGACTATACTCCCATAACAGGTAGCTGCTCCTTAGCGCCTCCTGATTGTGTCATGCAGAAATGCAGGGCACACAGATGTCTCCATCACACTCCCGCTGGCTCACTGTTTATCTTGGTAGAGATCGGCTTATATTTTTTCTTCAAAAAAAATCCCTGAGGAGATCAATACTCTTCAGACTAAAACAAAACATGTCGGCAAACTACATTTTTTCATCCACTGATGGTCTGCCACCTCTCATCTAGACCATTCAGTAGTTCATATAACTCACTCTCCATATATAAATCTTTTGGACTAACAATAGTTGCATTATCCTCTTTAGATATTTTAAGATCTAATATAAAATGACCTTTTTCAGTTTATACTAATTTTATCCTGTCTTAAACTATTATATTTGACCTTTTGTTGACATTAGGTTTACATTGTAAATTATTTTTTAACTCCCTTTCATGAGCATCTACATCATTTAAGCAAATCCCCTGAATGAAGACAAAATTCTAATCGAGTTGTGAGAATGGTGATGATTATTTGTTTCCTATCTTTAATAACATTACCATAAAGCCAGTTTTATCTGACAAAGTGATAAGAATTATACATAATAAATTTTCTAGATTATAGCATTTTACCCATTTAGTAACCAATTTGTTGTATTTCATACTTTTTAATATACTTTCTTAAATGTATAGCCTCCATAAACTCGATAAAATGATTATTTTACATTTTTGTAAAATAGGATACATTTAGGATATCATAATAACCAAAATAATATACAATGTTTTATTATGTACATACATTAATGGAGCCTCAGAGATTGATTGTACTATTTGTCTTTATAAGTCCCAAACTGATTTTGTCTTTGAGATCACGTGTCTAGAGTTTTTTTATTGTCTATGAGTGTTGGCAGGTAGAGTACAGAATGCCCCTCATTCTGTTTTGTGGTACACAATTTCTATTATTTGAGCATACAGGTGGTAATTTAGGAAAACAGGTGGTAAGTTAGAAAAATGCCTAGAGTAAGATTCTAAAAGAGAATTAGATTGGTTCTAATAGGAGTCCTTGTTTCCATGAGAGATGGTGCAGTTTTAAGCAGAATCACCCAAGTTTTTTATTTTATTTTATTTTATTAAGATTTTATTTATTCCTTTTAGGGGCGCCTGGGTGGCTCAGTTAGTTAAGCGTCTGCCTTCGGCTCAGGTCATGATCCCAGGGTCCTGCCCCCCGCCCTGTCCCCGCTCAGCAGGGAGGCTGCTTCTCCCTCTGCCCCTCCTCCCACTCATACTCTCTGCCCCTCGCTCTCAAATATTTAAAATAAAATTTTAAGATTTTATTTATTCTTTTTATTTGAGAGAGTGAGAGAGAGCAGGGGGAGAGGCAAAGGTAGAGGGAGAGAATCCCAAGCAGACTCCACACTGAGCACAGAGCCTGACCCGGGGCTCAATCCCATGGCCCTGAGATCATGACCTGAGCTGAAACTAAGAGTCAGAGGTTTAACCAACTGAGCCACCCAGCCACCCCTCACCCAAGTTCCTTTGTATGAAAGTTGTGTGCCCCACCCCTCCTCTCTAGCACGCTAATTGAAACACTTGGAGGAGGCATGGCCTGGTAGAAAGAGAATGCATTTTGGAGAGAGATGGTTTTGAGATTTAACCCTTACTTTAAATGTGAAATTAGGTAAATCACGTCATCTGTCTAAGTCTTGTTTCCCAGGCTACAAATAATGCTAACATTCTTTATACAACTAAGACTCTTGTGCAGTATAAATACGGTCGTATATTTGAAGTATTGAGCACAGTCCCAGCACTTAGTTGCCTTTAAGTAAATATTGGCTTTATTTGCCAATAATTACCGATTGTGTATACTATGAACACAGTGAGAAAGAGAAAAGCAGTCCCTGGCCACTTTCTGTCACTTATACAGCTAGACTCTAAAATTTTCCTGTTGAAATAAACAGCTTCACAGAACATTAACATCAGCCAAGGTCACTGTGACCATAATGGATCGAGAGTAAAAGCAAGACTGCTCCATGACTATTTCTGAACACAGATGGAAGCATAGTCTTTTTCCAAATCAACAAAATTGACTTAAACAACTTATCCTGGCTAATACAAAACAAAACAAACAAACAAAACCCTGCTACTTTTAGATAAGGCTTAGTAAAATACCTAGTCATAAAATTATTTCTGCTTCTTGACAGTATCCCATTCAGAGCAAAGAACTGCTCCCGTAGCGATTTCCCCAAGTGATCTAACGTGAACCCAAATCCTAGAAGTCTTTGTAGCACCCTTTTACTAAGATGCCCCATGCCTCCTTATGGTGAGTGTCCTCTCAGCAATGAGCAAAAAAAATCTAGCTTGTTCGATCCCAGGTATATTCCTGATAGTCACTGGCTGGAGAGAATTCACAAAGGAATATCAAGGGAAGTTCCAAAATGAGGCAGCCTTTTTTGTCAGAGATGGCATTTATGGTCATGCCGTTCTAGCCACCATATAGGCCCCAAATTCCTTCATCAGAGACTCTGTATCTTGCAAGTTAAATGTCAAACTTAGTTAACAGAAGTTACAGTAAGTTAACAGCAAGCTTATTATTTTTCTTAAGCCAAACTATTGGAAATAGGTTTCCATCTCCATTCCTTATATGTACATAGAGAAGTTAAAGATCAAGATTATTGACTTCCCTTTTTATTTTTCACTAACTCAAGCAAAGTGTTAATAGAAAGAAGCAGTTACTTCAGACTCTTAGAATGGGAATTTTAAACTAAAAAATAAAGTTCAGGGGGCCTGGGTGGCTCAGTTGGTTAAGCGACTGCCTTCGGCTCAGGTCATGATCCTGGAGTCCCTGGATCGAGTCCCACATCGGGCTCCTGCTCGGCGGGGCATCTGCTTCTCCCTCTGACCCTCTCCCCTCTCATGCTCTTTCTCTCTATCTCATTCTCTCTCTCAAATAAATAAAATCTTAAAAAAAAAAAAGAAACCTTTAAAAAAATAAAAATAAAAAATAAAGTTCAGAAGGAGTTTCAAAGCCATATTAAAGTTACATTTTAAAGTCTAACCTCAGAAGGAAAAGATACTTTAAGAAGGCAAGTGTTTAACATTGATTTTGATTTTAGAAATATTTGATGCACTTCAATCTTCAAGCAATATGGAAAATCTTGAGCAGTATCCTCACATCAATTATAAAATACAGACTGTATTAGGCAAACAATTTAATCAGTGAAATAGTAATAATGTGACATCAGTTGCATGCTGATCACCTGCTAGGCACTATGTTACATGCCTTACATGTGTAATCTGAATTAATCTTCAAAACAACCCTTTGAATTAGAAATTACAATTATCTCCACTTTACTGGTAAAGAAACTAGGGCTTCAATAGGATAAGAAACTTGTCTGAGCTTATACAGTTTGATGGTATAGCTGGAATTCAAACCCATAAAAGCCAGTTCCAGAAGCACACACTTAATCTCTAAGACTAGCTTTGGCACTGCCCAAGGATTCAGATTTCTTCTAGGAACATCATACATTTCCACATACAGTGAACCCTGTATATGATAGGAGCATAAAAACTTCAGAGAAATGTCTCTGTTGAAGCAACTCTAGAACCTCTCCAGAAATCAGGAAATAACATTTTCTGAAGTCTAATGACTCAAAGGCTGGTGGCCCCACTTCTGCTTCATTAACAACAACTTCATTAAAAATATTTGCAGTCAAGTTAACTATAGGCCATGTGTCACATTGTCAATAAAAAAATCACTGGAATGAGGTGTCAGGACCTGCGAGTTCTAATTCTGACTCCAGTAAAGGCATTAAGTAACCTATATCTTTTCAGAGGTGAACAAATTAGAGGATAGTTCCAAAATTATGAGCAAAAGCTTTAAGTTTGAAGCTAGGAATTAATGTAATGCCCAATACCCTGAGACTTTATTATAATCAATAATTATGTCACTACAATGGGAAGTACCTTCTTATAATACAGCAAGTTCCAGACCAGAACAACAAATTAGAAGTTAAAAAGGAAATTCACTAGAAAATAAGAAAGATTTATTTTAAACATGTGGAATCCCTGTCTTTTGACATGGGGCCATGTTTATGGGAATGGCTGCTTGTTCCCATAATGTGCCGCAGGTATAACTCTACAAATGTATCCTTCAAAAGCAGATGGAAAGTTATTTTCCCATTTAGTGTTTAAAACACATTTATTGAAGGCCTTTTAGGAGCTTAACACTGTGCAAGACACAATGGGTATATTAAAAAGAATTCAGCTGGAAAATAGTTCACTATCTATGAATTAGGAGTCATAGAAAATGACTTACAGAATCTTCCTTTTTAATACATACCTCATGGTATGATCATGTTCCACTGTCACTCAGAGCACACTAATCATGTCCAAGCATCATTATCTCTGACCTTACAGAACCACTAAAAGTGATATTGTTAAGATCCCATTGGTTTTCTACCTATAGCTAACAAGTTTAGTTTTGCAGAAGGTTTGAGCCAAAATGGCAGAAAATAATACTGTGCTTAGGAACAGCAAATTGCCTGGAGCTCACATTAGCAAATTCTTCATCATGAATTTAAAAATGTTTCTAGAATTCTATACCATTACAGTTTTCCTAGACTTTTCACGGACCATGGCTTTTCTCATATGTTGAACTAAGAATTTAAAAGAAACTACGTCTTACTAGGTTTGTAAAGCTTTAAATAGGCTCAGTTTAATTTGATGAAGTAGGCAAAGGTAGTTACATCGACAGATATTCTATGGTTCATTACATCACCCTAGCTAGAAATAGGCTTGTTTTATGGGGTATAGCCTTTCCATTGGAAGGCCATTGACTGCCTGCTAAAGAAGAAGTGAGTCATTTGAGTATGATTTTCAGTCCCTAGATGAAATATTTTACTTTTTATTTCTTTTCATTTGTAATTTATATATACGTACACACACACACACACACACACACACACATAAACACACACACCTACATATAGCACTATAGTACATAGTATAAACAGTCCATGGGGCACAGGACAGCCAAATTCTCAACCTTTGCCACAACAGTTGGAATATAATGAAATGTACATATATAGCCTTTTTATTCAGAATTAATTGGCTAGGAGTAGGCTACCACTGGGATGTTCCAGCACACTGAAGTGAGAGACAGATGCTTTGCTCCCACAGTGAGAGCTAGAAAATTAAAGGCCATATTTGGGGAGTGTTTTCCAATCTGCTCTATAGATAAGATGTCTGTTCTAGGCGTTCTGTAACCGAGGCAGTCACAGCAACATGCAATCACCAAGGCATCAGTCCCGCCTTTACGATGCCCTCAGGTTGGATCTGACCTCCCACGAAGCTGGCCTCGGGCGTCCTTTCAGAGTGACGGGGTGATGGGTGAGGGGATTTCAGCACTGCTGACTGCCCAGCTAGCACCTCAGCAGACATGTGTGATGAATACCTTCCCCTCACAAATGCCATTAGTTCACAATTCTGCTTGTATCTCTGTCATTGTAGACGAGTGCCCAGGGGTGAAAGAAGACAGGAATTATTTGGGGTGACGTTTCTGCTCCCTTTCCAAACCCTTCAGGTTTACCGTGCTATTCTGTTGGCACTGATTCTGCACCGATTCTCTCTGCCAGATAAAAATACTACTGTTTGTGCAGCTACCTTACTCGCCCCGCCAGCCTCAAAGTTCACATGCTGGAATTGTCTGCTTTTAAGATCACTCTGTAGAAATTTTTAAGGAAGAGAAATGACACACATTGCCTTGGTACCATGGAGAATATCTATGTTTCAGAAATATATTATAGAACTGTAAGTTGATTACATCAATGATGGGATTGTAATTACATTTCCTTAAGTCATGCTGAGTCTTAATAGAGCTGACTAAAATAATTTGATGTTTTTTTCAAAGCAAGTTTTTGCCCAACATAGCAGGAAAAAAACAAACAAACAAATACAAGAAAAAATGAGTTCCGTGGTTGTGATATCCCGTCTTGGGTCTCCAATTGAGCTTCGGAGTCCTATAGCAGGAAGACAGGATTGATTACAAACTGGGCACCAAATGATATCTTTGTGTAATGATCCATACCTGCACAAACCTCTGCCCTGTCTCCTCTGAGACTCAGCAAAGCTGCCAGTTCTAGTTACTTACCAATCAGATGGCAACTGAAACAACCTGAAGTGAAAAAGTAAAACACAAAAACAGTACATATATCTACCTTAAAATGGCATTTTGTGAATTAATTAATTAATTATGGGGGGTGGGGCAAGGGCAAGGCAAAGGCAGAGGGAGAGACGATCTCAAGCAGACTCCCCACTGAATGCGGAATCCACCAGGGACTCCATCTCATGACCCTGAGATCACGGCCTGAGCTGAAATCAAGAGTCCATTGCTTAACTGACTAAGCCACTCAGGCACCCCTTGTGAATATATTTAACTGAACAGGTCACTCTCTGCCATACTGAATCTTATTTTTTTCACGTCCAAACTTTGGAGAAACCACTGAACAAATGGCCTTCATTAATGAAATTGTCCTGCAGTGTAGCAGGTAAATACTTCGCACTTTTGAATTTCAAATGCTAAGTATCTAGTTTTGTTCTCTAGTGACAGGGTTTACATCCTAATGGCCACTATTGGTTTTTCTGCAGAATTATGCTCATGATCTAAAATTTCATTTCTTAACTTTTTAACTGATAAAAGAATTTTTAGAAGTTAAAATAGAACTTATTTATAGTCTGGCCTTGAGTGGTTAATTGACGTATCTTTAATGTGCCTAAAATAGGCTTTACTAAAATAATTAAATTAAGGGGAGTAGATAATGATGAGTAGAATAGGACCTGAAATACTTCACTAAAAACTGACAAGAACTGGTTTCACTGTTTCCTCCCCAGGTATGCTCTTCCTTTTACGACTCATTTTATTTCAAAGAATACAATAAGAATGTATCTGTGCACTAAACCAATACAAGCATGGTGTAACCTTAGTCTTCTGATTTTTTATTCTGGTAAGAATACAAAATTAAATAATATCACTGTGTTTCCTTTGCTTATAATATTGTACATTTATGTGACAATCAGCCCTGGAGGCAAAACTTAAGTATTGGAAACCATCTTTCTGTAGATTTTCAAGGGCTATTAAATATTCAATGACCAAAGGATTTACTACTTAGCTTAAAAACAAGTAGTTATTTTACAAGATGTGTGGGACATTTCTGCTTTTACAAGTGAGTTTTACTTCTCCAATATGCCATGGTAATGGCCTATATATGATATTGGTTTAAACATGCTTTATATTTAGGAAAAAAAAAAAGAACTTTAATGTTTCCTTTGGGAAATAAAATGGCAGGTGATGAAGATGTGAGAGCAATGAACATCATACATATTAAGATGAGATTGTCCTTTTTATGGCCAATGAACTGAATACTCTTGTCTACTATCTTGCAATTATGAAAGTATTCTCTCCATAATATGATTTCTTATAATTTGCATTATAATGTGCATGTCCCATTAACTGATATGAGCTAACCAGAGACAAGATTTTCTTATATAAGCACTTTGCCAATATTTTGACTTAAGTTGAACTAGGGTCCATATAATAGTGTCCAGTGTAAACAACCTCAGCCAGAGAAATAAGTTTATTTACACCTATCAGAAAATATGCTCTTCTCATGTGCTCGTGTTCAATAGCACTCTAATTAAAGTATAAAACACAATATTCCTTGTAACCATTCTTCAGAGTGGTGAAATAACCTAAATCCCCATTCAAATCAGAGAACAGATGTGAAACCAGGCCTTCCTAATGTTCATTTATTCATTCAACATCACTGTAAGATACGTAGGACAGATGTAATCAGTGATAATGCAGGAAACAAAGGACCAGAGTGTACAATTTACTTTGCAACTTTGCAAAATTAGAAGCCACTCATTTTTGGCAGACCCCAGATCGTACGTAGCATTCTGTGTATAAGGAGTAAGAAAAGACATACAAGCATTTTGAATGTCTCCTTACCAGCCCTAATTGATTTACTCTGTTAATTCCATGTTTACTTTAAAATGGCCATTTTTTTTTTCAGTAAGAATGGACAGATAGAAGCTAGTATTTAAAAAAGGTCATCATAGTCTGTAACAGAATGTCAAAAGGAAATTTTCCTATGGTCTTGTAGAAGAGATAAAGTGTCAAAGGTGAACACCTTGGGTGTGCCCATACTCTAAAGAACCTTAAGGAGCTTCCAGATCTATCTCCACAAAATCTGCTAAGTTGGCAAACCCAGCCCAGTTACCATCAGCAGACTATACTCCTCCAGTCTCTGTAAGCAGCATTATGAAAGGAAATTGGAAGTGTTCTCAAGAGTGTAATGTTCTTGGTGAGAGATTACGTGGGGATGGAGAGGGTGACTTCTCTCCCAGAGGCCAAGCTAAGTGAGGAGGGCACATCAAGGGAATCATTCCTTGTGAAAGAGGCTGCCACAGAAACGCACACCAAGATTTCACTTATGCACTGGAAGCCGGCTTATGCGGTAGCCTTATCAATCTGTGCAAGTTACTGAGTTCAGAAGAAGAAATTGAGTAGGCTGAGATAGCTGGGAGGTTTAACCACCAAGCAGCCTGCAGAGCAGTTTGACATGGGAAGGGTGAGGCTACCTAAACGACAAAGATCAGCAAAAACAGACATATCAAGCCAAAAGGCCCTTCGCTGTCAGAGATAAGTGCCTAAAAGATACCCTCCTACAGCTCCAAAACTCACAAGCGTGAGTCAAGAGAAAGCCAGCAATTGATTACTCGCTACACAGGGACACAGACAGGAACAGACAGTGCTAATCATAATTAATGGCTTTTGTCCCCTTTCTCTAACCTTTCCTTCTCGCCCCAACAATGTATAAACCGGAGGATATGGGTCGGAGGAATAAAGAAAAGAACACACCTTCTCCGCATTTCGGGTTTCTCAGCTGGGGCCTGGGTAGCCTTAGGAAGAGGGGAGAACGTGAGCGTTGATTTAGAAGAAACACTGAGTAGCCTAGAGTGAACTTGAGTAGAAAGACAGAGGACAGACAGGGTCTGCCTCAAATCCCATCGATGGATGAGAAAGGGAGTTTCAGTAGAATATGTTTGAAGCTAGTGATTGCAGAAATAATTGAGTAATGTCTGAATCCCACCAAAACAATAAACCAGTTTCACAGGTAATCTTTAGATAGCTACTTAATATTGCTAAATATTACTTAATATTTCTGGGCTTCAGTTACTTCATTTTAAAAAGTGAGATGCTAGTATCCCACCTTTTTACATTTATGCCACTAACATCTATTAACTGCTTAGTGTATGCCTAATTCTTTTCTTCCAGAAGAAGGCTAACCTATACGATCAGAAGACTGGCACCTCTATGTGTCAGATGGCATTGCAGAAAGTTAGACTTCTCAATCAAGTAACAACCTTTAAGAAGTCAAACAAGCTAAAAAATACCCATCGTTTATTCCTCATGTCCTCCATGCCAGACTATATAATGCCCTTGGGGGGAAAAAAAATCCCAGCCCTCAAGACGCTTACAATCTTTAAAAGTAAAATATACACATAGAATACCTTTGAATTGTAATAAATGTGATGATGACTTTGTTTTTCATTTCACCTGTGCAAAACTCTGCAATAGGTCTCATTAAACCCAGTTTTACAAATGAGAAAATTAAGTCATGGTGCTAAGAAACAGTATATCATGGTTTTGAATAAAGGTTTCCTCGGCTCCAAGTCTATACTGTTTCGATATCACTGATCATAACCTCAAAGACAAAGCAATGCTTCGTGTATCCAATTTATAACCTCAAGTTGAGCCAAAGCCTGGAAATATGTTTAAAATTGTTTTGCATCAATAAATAGTTATTAAGGGAAGATAAGGACATTTGAAAGAGGAATTCCAACCTTCTTTTAGTGATGACATTATGAATCGCCATGGTTTTTGTAGCAAACATTTGTCTTTTCTTTGTTGGGCTGTCTACAATCATCCCACTGCAATCAGTAATATATCATGTTTACTTGATTTTAATTTAGCCACACCCCTTAATTCCACATATATGACCAAGAATAATCCTAATCCTCTGGCATTTGTTTCAAGACAGGACAATCAAGCTCTCCCAGGGACTAGGAGGAACACAGCATTTTTTTAGTTGGATTCCTAGATGGGAGGATGATCTAAGCCAAGAGTTATTTATGGCAACCTGGTGGCCATATTTTCCACCTTTAAGGAGATATGCTTGAAAATAAAGGCATTAGAGAGAAAAGATACGGTAGGGAGGGAGAGAGGGAAACAGGGCAGGAAAGAGAGGGAAAGGAAGAGGGAGCTTCCCTAGCTCCCTTTAGTCCAACCCGGATGTGGGGCCAAAAAAAAAAAAGGTTCTGCTGCCCTAGCTTTACAATTCACGAAGTAATTATGAGTATCTATGATGTGTCAGGCCTGCACAAAGGGCTAAAATGTTTTAGCTTAAGACAAAGAACACACTACTGCTTTATTCTAAGTTAATGATATGGACTATATCCTCTGATTAATGACTCCAGAAGTTCCAAGAAAATATTTACTAAATGGTCCACCAGGACCCAGGTTTTGACAATTCCACCCTTTTTTTTCCCCTCTATGAATCATTATGCATTTTTAAAAATTTGACAGGACTGTTATTCAAAGATAATTTTAATGGAACTTTATTTTTCTGAACTCAATCCAATGTTGGCAACCACATATGTGTGTATGTATACACAGGTGTAAACGTATATAAAACTTATCTGTGGAAAGGAAGATTAAAATTTTTTACTATCTTGAGTCTTCCGTTTTATTTTTAATGATTTGGAGGTTCCATCTCTGCCACACAACATTTATTATTCATTCTCCAACACATTCTTCCCCAACCCCACCCAAACCATGCTTCCCTCTTTCCTCAGCTTCATGAATTCTAAAACTAAGCTGAATAGTTAAAAAATGAAATTCTTATTAATAAACTTTTCTAGTTGCAATTTCCATGTAATATTACAGAAACAATCTGTTCCTTTGCTCCCACATCACTTGGTTTTTCAACTATTTTGCCTGATACATACTGTGAATCCAGGCCTGGCAGATCCAGTGAGCAATCCTTACAATACGATACTAATTCAAATGTAATTCAAATATAATTCAATAAACACTCACTGGACACTACTAACTTATCTTTGTCCTCCAGGAGTTCACAGTATAGAAGGGAACACAGACATGCAGAATGTAATCAAACTTCTCAGTGAGACCTGCAGCAGTGCAAGCATGTGCCAAATACGGGAGGCAACACGGAAGAGTGACTCATCCCATTTGGAGGCATTTATAAAGGCTTCAGGGAGAGAATTGATTCAAGAAGTAAGATTGGAAGGATTTAAAAAAAGAAATACAAAACTGCCCAGTAGGGTATCAGGAATAGAAGTCAAGAACAATTAGAGAATAATTCCTTCTTGCCTTTGTTTCAGAACATATTTCTGAATTAAAAATTTACTTAATCACTGAAAAAAGTCGTCGTGAATTTTCTGTGAAGAGCCAGGTAGTAAATATTTTTTATTTTGTGAGCTATGTTGTCTCTGTTACAACTACTCAACTCTGGAGTTGTAGCTTGAATGCAGTTATAAGGTAATACTTATATGAAGGGCTGTGACTGTGTTCCCATAAAACTTGACTTAAAAAATAAGTGGTGTGTTGGACTTGACCCATGGGCCTTATTTTGCAGTTCCTTGGTTTGCAGTGTTTATCAACAGCACAGAGAAAAGATTTTTAATTTTAGCCAGAGTTTTAGAGACCAGTGATATTATGTTGGGGAGGGGGCATATGAAATTGAAGAGTCTTTATTCATGTCTTTATTTTTAAATAAATATCAGAATCCAAGTACATAGTTTATTTTCTTCCTACCTCAATATATCTTCTGAGAGGGGACAGAACACTGAAAAGACTCTTAATTAGCTTTCCAAAAGTGTTTTAATTCCTTTCCAATGACAACAACTTTGGTAATTGAATAAATTTTGTCTCAGAATAAGCTAAGAGCATGAGATAATATTTAAGCACCACTAGGGACAATTCTTTGAACAGAGGACAAAAATTATTACTACAAGTGTATTTCTTCTAAAAAGCAACAATCCCAAGCTTCATTGAAATTATACCTTCCAAATAAATGAGAATTAGCAAATTCCTTCAATTACCACATAGAAGAATGAAACTAAAGAAGAGATATAAAGACAAAAATGAAGGAAGTAAAAATTTACTGTGTTACCTATTTCAAACAACAAGGGTAAAGAGACAAAGATTGAAACCTAAAACTTGCTGGAAAAGGAGTATACTTTGTACATACACAAGTATACACAAACACATTTTCCCACAAGATAACATAAATTAAATGATTTATGTGACCTTTTATTTTCATTAAGTAAACAAATTGTAATGATTCTATTTCAAAAGTAATTCTCCTGACTTATTTTAAGATTTTTTTCCACTAAGCTCTTCTAAATCATGGTATATTTTTTAACATTATAGTTATATTGTTACTTATGTCTGTTTTTAGATGTGTAAATATGCTAGTAATTATAAAATGAACAAACAAACAAAACTACTTATCCTGTGAAACCTGAAATACATTTTGGGCCAGTCATCTTATTTAAGCTTGAGGCTTTAAAGGCTTTAAAATTTGGTTCATTAAAAGCTCCTACTTGTGGGCCTTAGAAATGTAGATTTTTGACAGCCTTCCCCCCAGGTATTTCTGATGCAGAAAACCACAATTTGAAAGAAAATCTTAAAACTTTCTTAGGATACAAATGACTCTGAAAAAGACAAATCTTGCTCTTCCAACTCTGCTCACAGGATGCATTTGGTTTCTACCTCGTTTTGATGCTCCAAGAATGCTCCTTGGACACATTGCCTGTGGGATCTTTCTCCCAACTTCATACATAGTAGGTAGTGATGATTAATTAATACTAATTAAAATTAGTATTCTGCTTTCTTATTGTAATGTAAATTACTAATATTTTCATCTTAGATATTACAATTTTATCATTAAACTCGTGTAGCTTTTGTCACTTAATAAGTTATGTGGTTTAGGATGAAAACATAACAAACAAATGTAGTTTGTTATATATAAAAGCTAAAACATACATATACACACACATACACATGCACACCTAAATGGTATATAACTATAGAGATGTGTGGTATATATTTATATTTGCCATAAAAGAGGCAGTCCCACTCATTTATATTTTAAAATCTTATGTTTTAAATTTCACTTTAATAATTTAGTGCAAAATTGAATATACAATGGGTAATGGCTTGACAATATATGACAAATGAATTCTGATTCACAATCTTTACAGCAACCAGCCTGGGAAGCAAACCACAACCCCTACAGCAATCACCTTAGAGTATTCATAACTTTGCTAATGTTTTCCAGCTTTCCTATTTTGGGTCCTTGACTCCAACTTGGACCAATTAGTGGGAGCCAAATACATACCCCGAACATTTTATTAGAATCTGGTACTTTTCATCCTTGCAACACCTAACTCCTGCTGTTCTTCTGCCCTTACCAGAAGAAGGGAAATAGTCCATACCTATCAATTATTAATTTAAATCCAAGTGGGACTAAATTCTCCAAAAAGACAAAGAGGCTGAACGGATTAAAAAAAACAAGACCCAACGATATGCTGCCCACACAAAATTCACTTAAGTTTTAAGGACACATACAGATTGAAAATGAAGAAATGGAAAGAGATATTCCAGGAAAATAAAAACAAAAAGAAAGCGTGGGTAGCTATACTTATATTAGACAAAATAGTCTTTAAGCCAAAGACTATAATAAGAGACATAGAATGACATTAAAGAAAGAGGTAAAGTTTTGGGAAAGATAAACAAAATAGTTAAAGTCTTAAGCTAGGCTTACCAAGAAAAACAGAGAAGACACAAAATTATAAATGAAAGAGGAGATATTACAACTGATACAAATACAAAGGATCCTAAGACATAGCTATGAACAATTATAGGCCAACAAATTGGGCAACCTAGAAAAAAATGGATAAATTCCTAGACACATACAGTGAATCATAAAAGGAAAATATGAACAGAGGGATTATTAGTAAGAATTTGAATCAGTAATCAAAAACCTTCCAACAAAGAAAAGTTCAGGATGAGATAGATTCACTGATGAATTCTACCAAACATTTAAAGAAAACATTCCAATCCTTCTCAAACTTTTTCCAAAAAGAAAAAAGAAAAAGAAATAGAAACAAACAAAAAGGGCGCCTGGGTGGCTCAGATGGTTAAGCGTCTGCCTTCGGCTCAGGTCATGATCCCAGAGTCCTGGGATCGAGACCCGTATCGGGTTCCCCGCTCCTTGGGAGCCTGCTTCTCCCTCTGCTTCTCTCTCTCTCTCTCTCTCTCCCTCTCTCTCTCTCCTCCTCTGTCTCTCATGTATAAATAAATAAAATCTTTAAAAAAAAAAAAAAAGAAACAAACAAAAAAATCCCAAACAAAGAGGAGAGGCCACTTCCAAATTTATTTTATGAAGCCAAGATTACTCTGACACCAATCCAGACCAGGACACTACAGCAAAAGATTACAGACAATATCCCTACACATGCAAAAATCCTTATATAATTTGCAAACCAAATTCAGTAGTGCATTAGAAGGATTATACATCATGATCAAGGGGGATCTATTCCAGGGAAGGAAGAATGGTCCAACATCTGCAAAACATTAAGTGTCATACACCAGATTAAAAAATATAGGAAAAAGTCATATGACCATCTCAGTGGATGCAGAGAAAGCTTTTGACAAAATTTAGTAATTTTCATGACACAAACTCCCAACAAACTGAGTATAGAGGGAACATATTTTTGACATAATAAAAATCACATATGACAAACCCACAGAGCTAACATCATATACAACAGTGAAAAGCTAAACACTTTGAGACAAGGATGCCATCTCTCACCATTTTATTCGACATACTACTGAGAATCTCAACCAGAGAAGTTAGGCAAGAAATAGAAATGAGACATCCTTATCAGAAAGAAGTAAAATTGTCTCTATTTGCAGATGACATATGAAATATAGTAAACCCTAAAGACTTAAAACTGTTAAAAAAATAAATGAATTTAGTAAAGTTTCAGGATACAAAGTCAATATACAAAAATTAGTTGTGTTTCTGTATACCAACAAACTCCCAGAAAGGGAAATTAATAAAATCCCATTTTATAAAAGCATCAAAAGGAAGGGAATACTTAGGAATAAATTTTACCAAGGAACTGAAAGATGAACAGGACACAAATAAATGGAAAGATAGCACATGTTGAAAAACTAGAAGAATATTGTTAAAAGGTCCATAATACCCAAAGCAGTCTACAGATCAATATAATTTCTTCAAAAGTTCCTATGATATTTTTCACAGTTATAGAAAACCTGATCCTAAACTTTTATGAAACCACAAAAGACTCTAGATAGCCAAAAAAAAAAAAAAAAGTCTTGAGGAAGGACAGAACTGGAAGCATCACACTTCTGATTTCAAACTATACTACAAAGCTATCTAAACAGAAACTTTACTAAATTCACTTATCAGCATAAGAACAGAAACACAGATGAATGGAACAGAATAGAGAGCCCCAAAATAAGCTCATATGTGTATGGTGAATTATTTTATAATAAAATTGAGAATATACAATGGGGAAACACCAGCTAGTCAATAAATGATGTTGAGAAACCTGGATGGCCATGTGCCAAAGGATGAAACTGAACCCCTTCTTACATCATAAGCAAACATCAATTCAAAATAGATTAAAGACTTGAATGTAAAACTGAAACTGTAAAACTCCTAGAAGAAAACATAGAGGGCAAGTACACTCCTTGATATCATTCTTAGCAGTTTTTTTTTTATTTTGATACCAAGAGCAAAAAGTAAACAAGTAGGGCTACATCAAACTAAAAAGCCTCTGCACAGCAAAAGAAACCATCAACAAAATGAAAAGGTGACCTAGGGAATGGAATAAGATATTTGCAAATCTGATAAAGGATTAATATCCCCAACATACAAGGAACTAATACAACTCAATAGCAAAAAAACCAACAACCCAATTTAAATATGGCAAAGGATCTGAATAGTTTTTCAAAGAGCTACAAATGACCCATGGTACATGAAAACGTGCTCAACATGACAAATCATTAAGAAAATGCAAATCAAAACCACGGTAAGAAAACACCTCAGACCTATCAGAATGGCTATTACCAATATCAGAATGGCCACTCCCAGAAAAATTAGAGATAGTAAATGCTGGCAAGGATATGGACAAAAGGAAATCCTTGTACACTTTTGGTGGAAATGTAAACGAGTAAGCCAATTTAGGCACCAGTATGGAGCTTTCTCAATAAATTAAAAAAACTACCATATGATCCAGCAGTCCCACTTCTGGGTATATACCTAAAGGAAATAAAATCATTATCTCAAAGACCTATCACTCCCATGTTTACTGCAACATTATTCACAATAGATGTGGTATGGAAACAACCTAAGTGTCTGTCAACGAATGGGTAGATAAAGAAAATGTATATATGCACATTGGGATATTATTCAGCCTTTAAAAAAAAATACTGATGTGACATACATGATAACATGGACGAAGCTGGGGAGCATTATGCTAAGTGAATTAAGTCAGAGCAAGACAAAACTGCATGCAATCACTTATATGTGGAATCTAAGTTGAACTCATACAGAGTAGAAAAGTGGTTGCCAGCGTCTGGGAGAGTGGAGGAAACACTGGTTGCCAAAAGAATACAACTTGCCTATTCAGGACCAACCGAAGAAAATTCGTATGTTCCCCAGACCAATCACATGCCCGGATTCTAGGTAGCGCACCTGCAGCTTCCAAATGTCAACAATCTCCTACCAGGGCACATCTGAAGCTTTTCCCCACTGCCACCAACAAAACTTTCTCACTGCCCTGTTTGACTTTGAGTCTCTGACGGTGACGGATTACCCTGCTCTGAATGAATAGCCCGTTTGTTCTCATCTGGGTTCATTCTCCTTCATTCATTTCCACATTAGTCATGTCCTCCTTTTACTAAGAAGAAAATCTGATACTTATTTAATGAACAATTTTGATAGCTCTTAACATTAACTTAGACTAGAATAAGGTCTCACAATGCCTATCTTTTTCTCATCAAACAATATGCCTGCCATGGGTCTTTATGAACTTTAATGCAAAGGCATCTTCTGAAAAGTCTTCAAACTAATAATGCTAATAAAGACCTCCCAGTTTTAAGCTGCTATCCTTACTGAAAATTTCTCCCACAACTTTTACGTCTTTCCTCTGGGACTCATTGTCATGACCTGTATTTTCCATGTCATGTTATTAGACATGTCTGGCTGATTTGAACCATATCTCTAGGTAACATAAATCAACACCTTTCTTTGTACTTAATCCTCATATCATCACACTGCAGTGTGGATAAAGTTCCTTATGCATCTTTAAATTGCTATCATTTTGTTTCTGGCTAGTATCTTATTATAAATTGCCAATTCCCAAAGGGAAAGACAATTTTTTTTTTAAATTCCACTGTAGCTCTCCAAAGAACATAGAACATAGCTCTAAACCCATGGATAGTCATTCCGTGTTGGCAATGGAATGATGAGATAAAAGAAAGAACAGATTTGAAACTGTAATTTGAAACTGTTCTCTTTCTACATACTCCTGAAGTGAACACAAAATTCTTCAGTGTTCTGATAGCTCTCTGGACCAGTAGAGGTTCTCGAGATTGGGTCCCTGGACCCGAGTCAGCAGTATCACTTTGGAGTTTGCTAGAAATGCAAATTATTATCCAATCTCCTTCCCGTCACACATATCCTGAGTCAGAAACTCTGGAGCCAAGCATGTTTGTTTTAACACTGTCACGTGGGGATTCTCATCCATGCTTCAAGTGTTAGAACTAGTGTTGTATATTCTTACAACTCCATGTATGGCCCATGGAAGCAGAAGCTTGGGCCTCATCTGGGGACTTGTTAAAAACGCAGAATCTTAGGCCCTATCCCAAGCTGAATAAGATTCTCCTTTTAAAATAAAAATCTACTTGCATGATTTGTTTGCACATTAAAGTTTCAGAAACATTGGTCTAGAGAATTCCATCGTGCAGAACCTAGCAGAATTTTAACCAGAAAATCAACAACCCATTTTATTTTTTGTCCAGGAGGAGGCTCTTATTGTCTCCATCCATAAGAATCAATTGTGCATATCTCCTATTAACTAGAAGAAGTTTAGTGCCATCATGCTGAGAGTTTAAAATGTGCCATTATGGAGACATTTGCACCACAGAAATCAGCAAATACTACACTGTCACTCCACTACTTTACCTGCATACCAAGGGTAAGAGGACTCATTTTATTAAATTTCACCCAATCTAAGGTGTGATATATTCAGTTAATAAGGAATCAGAACTTATTGCAAAAGGTGTTACTTCATTTTTGACATCTTCTACTGGGTTAGAACAGTGGGTTTTTTAACTAAGGTTTGAATCTATACCATGGTTTCCATTTGTTAAATTTTACCAAGTTGATTCTATAGTTATTGAGAGGGTTGATGAAACACCAGAGCTCAGGGTTTTGATTCATTTGTAGGAAAATTGCAACACAAGGTCAAAGCAGTATGCTATAATATTAATAGGATTATTGAATAATTTCAAGAAAATATGAATGGCATTTTAGTAACTACATTCAGCAACATTACACCAATCATATTATTATGAATTATTTATCAGTTCCATGAAACTAACCATTACACTTCCTTCACTGTTAATCAGATGAAGGAACATTATTGTGACCTTGGCTAGTTGTGGCAGGATTTGTCACTTTCAGAAAGAGTAAAACGAAACTAGCTCAAGTTGACTACTATTTTTCTATAATGCAAATTCCATTGGAATGGACTTTGTGATGTGTACAATTTCACCTTCATAACCCTCCTGCTATACTTTAAAAGAATCTTTTTCATGAGATATATTCAATAGCAGAATATCATCAGGGATATGAAAGATTGAGTTAGAAATATTTATAATCATAGATACAAAGTACCTACAAGAAAACAGAATATTATAAACTCATGAAGTATATGTTGTGAAAAAATTAAATTATTTGGGGGAAAAGAGTGACAGTGCATTGAGTTTATGTATTATGTATAGCGAATGCGTTCTAAAAGAGTAGAACACAACTCCTAAACATTCTAATGGTAAATGGACAATGCTTTTTAAAAATCTTATTTGGAGGAGACTCAGTTAATTTTCCATCATTTTTTCCATTTAACAGAATGTTAGAGGTAACTAACATGCTGATTTTTCTGTTTCTTTTTATCTTCACATTTTAAAAGCAAACCACTGACTTCTGGGTTTTAAATAAAATTAAGTAGGTGGAGTTTCCATCCCATCTCGAGAAAACATCAATTTTGCTGATATAATAGGCTTCCTTTTCCATCTATTATTTTAAGGTAATGATTCCCTGTGCCTTTTATAATTCAGAAGTTACCCATCTATTGACCATTTAGTGGAAAATAAATAAAGCAGTTGCCATCCAAACTCTGTAGGTAAGCAATGTAATCCTCTTGCTAAAATTCATGAGCCTTAGAAAGAACCAGATATTGTCATAATTGACTAGAAGAAAGCAATTTTAACAGTCTCCCTCCAACTTACACCCATGATGCATTGGTCTTACAGCAATTCCCACATATTTCACCAAATTATTTCAGACTCATCTTCCATATGAATTTCTAGGTTTGTTTCAATCAAACTAATTTTCTAACACTCAGCTAAATTTTCCATATTCAGGTCTGACATTTATCATCATATAGATATATTTTACATTTTAAACAGCAATAGGTGACAGCAGGATTTTTACATTCTAAGGAAAAATTATCAGGCTCAAGTTGGAAATAATGCTTTAATGATTCTGGAGAAGTAGAAAAGTCATCTGGAGACAGTACTTACTAAAGTCATCTTAAAAAAGAACCTGCTTATAAGCACTGATAGGAGAATACATAGATGAGCACCTTACTACATGGGCTTATTAAATATTTGTTGATTTTCTTTAATAGAATTGTAGAGTTAACATTTGAAAGTATATCATAAATCTCTTTCTGGCCTTTAGCAGAGTACTTATTTTGGTATCTTGTGAAATTATACTATAAAAATCAATTCTAATTACTACCTATAATACAACACAGGCAAAAGATAAGGAAATGGAATGTTAATGGTAAGTGATTATGCATTAAATTGCAAGGATTTTTATGATGGGAAGTTCTGAAATTTGGTGTTATCACTGCTCTTAATTTATTTTTATTGATGTTCATTGAGCGAATAGCTCAAGACTCATAAAGTAGTTTTCCTGAAATAGTTTGTAGTGCTCATATCCACAGTTTTATTCATTCAGGCTTTGCTTATTGAATGCACATTTGATTCAATATACTATGTTGGGTACCAAAGGAAATACAGCGACCGTGAAAGCGTTAGAAACAGTTCTAAAGACACACTGATGAATGACAGTTCCTATATTAGAGTCTAATATGTAGCTGTCTTATCTTTTTACTTATTGCAATCCTTGTGAAGGCAAAGACTGTACCTTGTTTATTATTTAATCACCCAGGGCCTAACCCAGTACCTTGCAAATGGTAAGTGTTCGGCAAATAAGATCTTAAAGACTTTGTTTTGTCTACGAATTTTTCCCCATTATACCTGACAAATACCAGTGTGCAGGTTGAGAAAAGATAATACAGTAAGTTCATGCTTGACTACAGCACTTAAAGACGGTTTTTCTTCTCATACAAAGAAACCACTAACCCAAAGCCAATAATTACTCTTCTCCCTAGAAAACCAAAGGAAATCCTTAATTCAAAAGTGTGTATGCCTAGCTTTGGTTAACTTAATTAGTCAGATTCTAGCCTTTCTAACGAACATAAAATGAATACCAAAGCTTTTAAAAGTAGTTTGAATTGTAACTCATTTGTAAGTTATTTATTACTTTCACAAATACCGTATTTCAGTCCAAAATTTTAAAATGCACTTCCAAAGTTTAACTTTCAGGATTCTATTTCATTTTTGGAGGTCTCTGAGGTTAAGAGTATAGCTCTCAGCTGCTTATCCGTGACGGTAAAAGGTTTTACCTTAGTAACTTGAATAATTCTGTATGCTTTACCACTAACAATTTCTCCAAGTAGAACCGATTTATCAACTCCTGAAGAAGGCAGAATTCCTTTCTGATACCCTGTTCTCATTTCCAGCAGTGGGGAATACCCAGCATTTGTTGACTCTTCCTATCAAAACCCAAGAGAAGTTGCATTTTCATAAAATTACCTTATAAATTAAGGAGGAAATGGAAAAATAGGTTTTAAATCTCCTTCTGACTTCCTCATGTCAAATCATTGTATTTACTCAACTACATAAAGATATGTATCTGGAGTATGGTGATCTTAAGGTGAAGTAAAAAAATGGAAAAATAATTTTCAAAATAGAAAAATGGTATTATCACTAACTTTGTTATATAATGAATATAAAATATCCCTTCTCAGCCTCAGACTTACATCACTGAAATCATGAGAAAGGCAAAAAGTGACAAGAGTTAGAACAAAAGGTAAAATAACAAATGTTTTAACTGTTGAAGATATTGTTAAGACTATCCATTGGATGCAAATTCTTTGGAGTTTTGTGGCAATAAGAGTTCCTATGTCAATGACCCAATGACCTTCTAGAATATCACTCTTGATGAATGCCTCCTGATGATTACAGTTAGAAATCAGGATTATATGTGAAACTGACAAAATCATTGACAAAGTCAATTAGAATATGGAATGGATTACGTCTCCTGGCCATGAAAACACTTGTTGCTCTAGAAGCAGATAGTCTTATGTCACGAACTCTCTGAGAATTTTCTGATTAATGTGGACTTCCTTTTTTCCATTTTGTATTTGGTTGTTTCTTTGTGTGCATTACTTTTGTAGACTTTGACATTTGGCAACAAACTGAATGGATTATTATTATAACTGTCCTGTCTGAAATGCATGTAAGATGATTCAATATAGAGAAGTACAAACTAAATTGAAGTAAAATAAATCTAAGCAACAATGCTGCAAGTACACCAAGTAAACTGCAAATTAAACTTTTTTGCAATATGTCAATTCCCAAATCCTCTATCCTACTCTACAAATAACAAAATTGTATTTATTTCTATGATATGTGCACTAGTCTTGAAGTGCTAATGCCAATGTCTGAATAATAATGCTATCAGCGTTTCAATCAAAAAATGAAATTTGTGTTGATGTCGAGGAGACTTTTTTTCTCTTAGGTGTAGTGCTGAAAGTACTAGGTTTATGAAAAGAAGTAATCCTCTTTCTGTCTGACAAATATTCAATCGAACAGCAGTAGCTGTAAATGCTGGTGGCCTTAACTTTGAATTGAAATGTCAGATACAGCATTCAAACCTGAATATGTCTTTTCAGACATTACATTAAAGAAAAAGAAACCTGAATTACCCTTATAAAAAGATGCTTTACCATCCGTTAGTGCACTCAAAATATGAAGAATTTCAGAAAAAATATCTTAATGGTGCAATGCTAGTTTTACCGTGGTTTGCTATTACTCATGTTTACCTAGGTCAATGAAAGTTATTCGTAAGACAACCATTCCTGCAAAGTAATGAGTCAATCAAATAAAAGACCAATTAATAAAAGCTTTTAAGTAGAGAATTCTCTGATTACAAGGAGAAGGTAAAGGAAAGAACCAACAAGGCCAGAACCAGAAAACAGAGAATCTTGCTGCTACATATTATTTTTAAGTAATAATTACAAAGTTTTGCTTGTATATTTTTGCATTTATTTATATAATGTACTTTGTTTCTATCATTATTACTCTGGGGATACATAACTCGATTGCTTATTCCTTATTCTCACTAACTTAACTGGGGAAAAGCAAGAGGGATTAAACTTATATGAAGACTGCTAGAAAAAAATAAAATACATTTTAAAATCAATGTTCATTCTCAAGAGTAGAAATGTGTCACAATCTCAAAATGTGGACTTGATGCCTTCTCTAAATTATTAAAATTAGGAAAATATCTGAAAATCAAATTCACACTTTGTTTTCATGAGAAATAACTCAAGGTTAGTTTTAGGTTTCTAGCATTTCTTCAGGAAACATTGAGTACTTAAGTTATATGCTTAGTAAGGTAGTCCCTACTGGAGAGCAAAAGATGAATGAGTCTATATCCTTGTAAGCCCCGTAGGGTATCTTTTGCAGAATACTACCCATGCGTTCATCTGAATTTCAGTTTTCACAAGCAAGATTTTCCATTTTTCAAATTTATATGCTTAATAAAAAACTTTTCAGTCCCTCTTTTTTTTAATATATTCCATTTCTTTCCTAGTCATGCACATCTTTCCTTTACTCTCTTGAACATAGGGAGAATAATTATAAGCACCATTTTGCCGTCCTTGCCTACTAGAATCATCTTTTTCAGCTGATTCCTTTTTTATTTATCTCCTCTTTATGGATGACATGTTTGTGCTTCTTTGCTTAGCTGGGTATTTATGACTGTCAGACATGATGTATTTCACATTGTAAGTTGTTGGATTTTTGATGTGTCTCTCAAGACTGTTGTCCTTTGTTCTGGTGTGCAATTAAGTTACTTTGGAACTAGATGAATGCTTTGAAGGCTTGCTTTTAAGTGTCATAAAGCAAGTACAACACAGCTTTAGTCTAGGGCTAACTTAACCCCATTGATAATAAACATCTGACAATCTTACCAAATAACCCATGTGTTACAAGATTTTCACTCTAGTTTATGGGAACAGGAAATGTTCCATTGTTTTTCCCTTTGCTCTGGGTAGTTATCACTCATGCATGTGGGACCAGTACTGAGCTCAAGTACTGTTTGAGGAGATTGGGGAGAAACCCCCTTCAGTTCTGGTTGTCTTTGTCTCTAACTCTCTCCTCTGATATTTTCTCCACAAATTCTGGCAATCTTGGCCTCTGTGAATTCTGGTCTCTGCTTCCTCGACTCGTCAAGACCACCAGGCCCTGTGTGGGTTCCCTATTCTACACAATGGCCTGGGAACTGCAAGCAGTAAGCTGAGGCACTCCTAGATCTTGACTTGTCATTTCTCTTCCCTCAGCCTTTTCCCTAATGCATGAAAATCATTGTGTGATGTAATCCACCTTTCTAGTTGTTTAAACCAGAAGGCTATCCCCTCATCTTGGGCAGAAGTAAAACCACTCCCCAAATCTTAATAAAAAAAATCTGCATTAAAGAAATATTGCTCAAGAACTAAGGGAACAGTCTATTACTTCTAGCAAACACTAAAGCTTTTGTTTTTTAACCAAAAGAAAAATGTAAGAATGGAGCAACGAATTTTCAAGGCTGTTGAAAATGTTCCCTGTGAGTTCTCAATGTCTTATAGGACTTGTACTTGAGTTCCTGGTGATGAGAGAAATCAAAGGACAATCAAAACCCATCTCTCAGCCAGGGTAAATTATATACTTGAATTTTCAAAGGTGGAAGAAGAATTGCTAGTGACAGTGCTCAGGAAAGAAGTATATATAAAACCCTCCTTTGTAACTAAAACTGGTGACTAAAATAGTCTCGGTCAGTTTCTCAATAGAACTAAATCTCCTTGTTCTTGTTAGTCAAACACCTGTCTCCCTTGACAGAGGCTGAGGACAGCTAGTAATAGTTCTTTGTGGCCACATTTTAACAGGAATCCTTCCAGGCTAATAGAAAGGAAAGAACAATCACAAACGCTTATGCAAATACACAAATACATCTGTAACAACAATTTGAGTTACAAAAAAGTATAAAACTCTCACCGGGTACGTGGAGAGGATGAAATAGTAGGAAATTATTTAATTCTACATTACTTTCCCTAAGCTAAAGAGTTAGTAGTAGCATAACAATTATTTCTTTTATTATTTCAGTATCATGTTTAAGGAATCTGCCTCCACAAGATTTAAAAATGCCTAAGGTCTATAGCAAATAATGAAAAAAAACCTGAATTTAAATCTGAGTGTTTTATATTTATATAATGCAAGTTTATCCATGTAGATCATCAACTTTTTATGCTATCACCCAAGAATGGAAATGTCAAGCATAACTCTGAGAAAAAACACCTTTTTTGCCAGGTAATCCAATAATGAATGGATCATTATAGAGAATTCTATAATCTGTGGAGGTTTTCTTGAGCCAGATATTTGTCTTCAGCTTATTCACAAATGATTAGCACCCACTTTCTCCCCACTCTCTCCACTCCTAAAAGGCAAGAATTTCATTCTACTCTTCGGCTGTCCACATCTCACTACTTAGGTGCTCTGTTGTGGTTGCTTCTCTGAATCCATCCACTAAGCCCCACGTTTCACTCTCCATCAGACATCTATATATTAATTGGTAGTCTTTAGGGAGCAAAAAACATTCTCACCCTCTCTCAGCTCATATACTATCATACACATGACAGCTTTTCTCACCCATAGGGTGGTTGTCTGTCAAAATCTTGATCCATAATATTAAGGAAACCTAGAGTACAGCACCCATTCCTTTTTGTTTTGTTTTGTTTTCTAGAATAAGAGAAGGAGCCTGAAACTCAGACAAGTTAGATGACTGGTCTAAGGTAAGGCAGCAGTGTAAGCTGCCATGATGGGATTGAAGTTTGAGTCTTCTGAATCCCAGGATTTCATTAAAGGTTTCCTACTATCCCCAGATGTTCCAAGTTAATATATAGGCATGTAGACTTTTGTGACCCAGGGTTTTGTTGTTGTTTTCTTCTTTTTTGTGCATTTATTTTTTTCATTCATTTGAAGTGGCAACATTTTATAAAATTAGGATATTTTACATACAAACTCAGATTTCCTGCTTCTCTGGACTAAATGGCAGATTCAGTGACAATGCCCACACTCTCACATGGCAACCATTTGCTAGAACAGACAGATCATGAGCTTCTCCATTCCTTCCATTTTCTGTTGTCTCTGCAGTACTGAGACAAAGTTTGAATTTTCATTTGTTAATTTATGCCAGGCTCACATCACCCATTTACTCAATTGGTCTCCCAGACAATTATGTGGAGACCTTTGTAATCCACACTATTTATTGTTTCTGCAACACAGTGCTAATGGTTTACCAGATCAGACTATAAACAATTTCTCCATTCTCAGTCTTCTTCTCTACAAATGGCATTTCCATCCTTCCCATTTTGCAGGCCGAACACAGGGGAGCCATTGCTGTTGTTCACTCACATCCATATCCAACCCATATCCAACCCATGTTCAGTTCTCCCTTTAAAATGTATCAAAAATTCAACAACTTCCCACCACCTCCACCAAGAAGATGGACACCATAATCTCAGACCTGGAATATTTAAGTAACTTCCTAATTAGTCTCCCTGTTTCCATTTTTCTCCCCTGGAGTCAGAATGCATAACAACACTGCTCAAAACCCACCAAGAGCTCCCATCTCATTCTAAATGCTAAGGAATTTACCAGGGTTACTTGCTCTAGCCCCTCCTTCTGCCATCTCTTCACATCTGACCTGATCCTCAAGTTCTGTTTCTGTGGCTCATTCTTTTCTACTCACCCTGGACTCCTAGCTGTTTGGGTCATATTATATCATAAGTATGTGTATTCTCAATAAACATGTGCACAATAAATAAATGGTTAGAGAATGAACTACATACACAAGGACTATGCTGGATTCTCTGGTCAGCTAGGACTTTCGAATTTTATCTAGATAAGAGAAACAGAAGTACCAGTGAGTAGAGAGCAGACTTTAAAATAGGGCTGAAATCTTCCCCGACAGGAATGATGATGGAAAAAGGGGTCAAAGGAGTGGGGTATTATGGGTAATGACAGTAAAGAGACAATGTGAATTTCAGTCAAACAATGAGGGAATTGAGGGTCTAAAGAAAGCGATTTACATTGAAAATCTCAAGGAACCTGGTAATTGCTGCAATGAAGCTGTAAGAGATAGAAAGAAGATGACTGATTAGTGAATGGGTATTTGAAACTGCATTTTGGGGTACGGGCTCTTATTGGTCATGACAAAGTCTATTATATGCCCACGCAGGAGGTAGCTGATGTAAGTGAGGAGAAGGAATGGAGAAGTCAAGACACTGAATTGATCATCTAGTGGGAATGGAAATAACACTGTAAGCAACAAAAATATTTGTGGAAAAGAATACAGTGAGAGGTGTTATAGTCTTCAGCAAATGAAGGAGACAAATCAAGAGGACAGTGTGACTAAAAAGGGGAGGACCACAAGATAAAATCTGATGTCAAGTACCTCAGAGGAGCTCAATGGTCTAGAAGCAGCAAGGAGAATCCAGACGTACTCCTCCTGGCTAGTGGTAAGGAAAGCAAGGGACACAAAACATGAAAGGCTGCAGGAGAAACAGCCTTAGGTTGTTTCATTTCAATATCATGGATTCAAGGAAGTTTCCTTATATTACTTTAAATCCTACAAGGCTATAGAGCTCTTACTGCTTTAGCTTCATAAAAATAAAGTATTTCCTTCATTGAGTATTATAGTTTAATTTTTCAGTCTTGAAAATCCAGTTATGTTGAAAACAAACCACAAAACCTCTAAGAGCATTTAAGTTTCCAAGGTGAGTGATTTATCTTCAAATAGGTTACATATACACATGTATATAGGTGCACACCTATATGCTTATGTTATTAATAACATCAATTTTTAACATTAAATAATAGAGAACCACAGATTTGAGCTACGGTTCTCAAAACATTTACTTCAGTCTCTTAACTACATCTCAAAGAGGTAACTCAAATATAGGGCATGTAATACCAGCTTCATTATCAATCACTTCTGCTACACTTTTCCTTGCCAACTGAATACCACTTTCTCTTTTATACACAATATTCTCCAGCATTCCAAGATTATTTTCAGTCCAGGACTTTGCTCAAGGATTATTTATGCCTGGAATTCTCTTCCGTTGATTTCCACAGAAGTAACTCCTTCTTCTGACTCAGATCTCAGCTTAAATGCCATCTCCTCAGAAAGGATTCTCTGACTACACAGAATACAAGGGCAACCCATTCAATCATTATCATACACTCTTTTAAACCCCATAGCCTCTAAGTTTTATATTGGTTTCTTTATTGTCTCACCCATTAAAAAGAATAACCAGTATCACTGCCTAAAATGGTGTCTGGTACACAGTCAATTCTCCATAAGACTGGATGAATTAAAAACAAATCATGGATAATGTTAGTCTCAAATTGTATAAAATGGGTTATTGTTCCATATCTCTATTGCTTAAGCCAAATTCATTGTCTAAATCACATCTCTATTTGACCTGCAATCAACTGATAAAATGGAAAAGGATAAAATTGATAAAAGCAGCAAAATAAATTTCACGATAAAATGCTTTAAGCTATTTTAAGAAAATGGTTACATATGCCTTAGCTATATTACCATGGTTATATCAATAGAGAATGGCAAGTCAAAGAACCCAGGATTTAATATAAATTAGCTTGATTCCTTAGTGGAAAATTCTATCAAAATTTGTGACCAGAATTACTGTCAAAGTATACAACAAACTCTTAACAGGCTACAATTGTAGTTCAGAGCATGTGTAACTTTATAATCATCACATTGAAAATTATGTTTTGACAAGGTCAAACAAAAAAATGTTAAAATCTGGGCAATAGGTTACTAACAAAATGCATGGGAAACAGAGACAAATATGTTTATGAACTTTTAACATTAAGCATATAATGGGTTCTAAAAACATTACTCTTCCACATAAAATTTGTACAATTCTTTTCAAAATAGCTAAACACTCTCAGTTGTGCATGGTATAAGTTTGTATACATTTTTATTAATCCCTTCACACTCAGAAATAAGGTTCAAATAACCTCAAAATATATTAACATATAGTAGGTCTCGGTTAGAATCCTTATCTAGTGCTAGATGTTTAGTGTATGAGCTAATGAAGTCAGTGATTATCCATACCCCAAAAAACACTAAGGTTGTAATTATTATTCATTTTGAACTTCAAAAATCAAGTATTGAAATAACTGTAAGGCTTTGTGAATTATATGTGCTCATAATCTGTTTACTCCTGGCCTGCTATGTAGTGATTTATTTAATAAATTTTAGTGAGTTTTCTACCACAAGTCTAGAACCCAACACAATATTTACAGAAACCCAGTGTTTCCTCCTCAATCTCATTCCTCTACCTAACAATCAGAGATGATCGGAGAATCTTTCCATTCCCATGCTTGTCCCTCCCTTTTTATTTTTTTATATGCATATGTACTCTGTATAGGCCTTAAAATGTATTTGCTTGTATTTGTGATATTTCTAATTTTATTAGAAAGACTTCATGCTGCATGCAATCTTTAGGAACATATTTTTCATTTATCATGTTGCCAAGATAAATCTGTACTACTGTGTATCATTGTATTTCATTTGTTTTGTGTTTCATATAATATTCATCATAGAAGTATCCTTACTTCATCCACTCTTAACTGATAGACACTTCCACTGATTCCAGACTTTCGTTATTATGAGCAGCACTACTATAAATGTTACTGTCCAAATCTGAATGCACATGCACAAACATTGTTCTTGGATACACCCCAAAGGGTTTTAGAGTATGTAAACAATTTCTGGAATTTCTATTTTTTATTTTAAAGACTTATTTATTTGAGAGAGAGCGAGACAGTGTGTGTGAATGGGGGGGGGGGAGAAAAGGGAGAGAATCTTCAAGCAGACTCCATGCTGAGTGGAAAGCCCGTCTAGGGGCTCGATTGCATGACCCACGAGATCATGACTTAAGGCTAAACCAAGAGTCAGTCACTTAACTGACTGAGCTACCCAAGTGCCCCAAGTTTTTGAATTTTTAAAAGGTAATACTATAATACTATTTTTCAAAGTTGTTGCACAAATGTGTGCTCCCATTAGCAATAGATCAAGATACTATACCTATATCTTTTTTAAAACTTTTTCCAGACTTTCTATTCCTGACAATAGGTAGAAAATGGCATCATACTGCTATCTTGATTAGTATATTAATGATTAGTAATATTGACTATCACATGTTTACTGATCATATGGGCTTTCATTTCTATGAGATACCTAGTTATGTCTTCTGACAAGTTTCTACTGAAGTTTGAAATTTTCTTATTCATTTATAGGAATTCTTTATGTATTCTTGATACTAATATATTGTGGTTGTGTACAATTATCTTACCCCAGTTTGTAATCTATTCCTTTGCTTACCTTAAGTTGGCTTTTTAAGTATCCATGATCTTATTTTATTTTATTTTATTTTTAAGATTTTATTTATATATTTGAGAGAGAGAATGAGATAGAGAGAGCATGAGGGTCAGAGGAAGAAGCAGACTCACTGCTGAGGGTCAGAGGGAGGGTCAGAGGGAGAAGCAGACTCCCTGCTGAGCAGGAAGCCCGATGCGGGACTCGATCCCGGGACTCCAGGATCATGACCTGAGCCGAAGGCAGTCGCTTAGCCAACTGAGCCACTCAGGCGCCCACATGATCTTATTTTAATATGACTAAGTGTAGTATCTTCTGTTGTAGTCAATTAAGAAACAAAAAATATGACTTAAACATTTCACTATCTCAATATAGAGGTTTATCTATATTTTTAATCAAGCATTTTAAAATTATATTTTTGATGTATGACCAATTGGATTAAGTTTTAATATCTTTTATGAGGTAAGGATATATTTTTTTCATACATATAGTTATTTTTCAGGTTCATTTATGATATAACCCTTCCATAACCCACTGAAATGACAGGCCAATGTTGTCATATAATAAAGTCCTACACATTAATGAATTGATTTCTCATCAGCTGGACTGTCTCTGCACCTTTGCCATACTCTCTTAGTAACCATGGTTTATAGTAAGTCTTATTAGCAAGTATTTTCTTGCTGCATTTCTGAGTTCTATGTATTCTTTACCTGTCAATGTAATATTCAAAATCACATTGTTGAGTTTCATCAACAATTTGGGGGGATTTTGATTGGAATAACACTGATCAATTTAGGGAGATTTAACATTTCACACCATTGTTTTCCTGTCCATGAATAGGACAGATCTCAATTAACTTAGTTAATTTTTATAATCTCTGTATTTTTACTTTATAAACTTATTCTTAAACACTTGATACTATCTTTTACAATTTTAAATGATGTTTTCTCTCTAAACTTTCCAGTTTGCTGCATTTTATAGAAATGTAATGGATTTTCCCATATTAATTCTTTATATATCAACATTTATCTGCCACCTGTCAAGTTCTTGCATTATATCAAATAATTTGCAGGTGAGTTATTTTGTATTTCTACATATATGATCATATAATAGGGTTAAGTTGCTTTTATCCCTAATTTACAGTCTTTGTCTTCTAATTATATTTTCTTCCTTTTTGCCTGGGGTAGAACATCTAAAATGATATTGAAGACAAATGGTGATAGTGACCTTAATTACCTTGTTCCTGCTATTAAAGATATTTCTTCTAATGTTTCAACATTTAATATGTTTGTTATAATGTTTAGTAGATATTCTTTAAGAGAATAAGTACAAATCAGTTCTGATAAATTATGTACTTTAAAATATATATCCATTTTGTCCACTTATTAAAAATGTGGCTATATAGTGGTTACTTTTCTCATGCTATTATCAAAATCTATTTTTCATGTGGCTATTTTCCATATTTTCATTAGTATCACTATTAATTTTTGTCTTTTCCTAATCAGCTGGATAGACCTATGTGTGTTTTGCTAGATTTTTAAAGAATTATCAGGAAAAGAAAGTAAGAAAATCCCACTTAAAATTGCATCAAAAAAATAATGTACCTAGGAATAAATTGATGAAAGAAATGGAGTATCTTTCCACAGTAAGTGGAAAGATATTCCATGCTCATGGATTGAAAGAATATTGTTTCAATATATACTACCAAAAGCAATCTATAGATTCCATGCAACTCCTATCAAAATTCCAACTGTATTTTTAATGGAAAAAAATAATCCTAAAATTTGTTGGAACCACAAAAGACCCCCAGTATCTAAAGCAAACTGAAGGAGAACAAAGCTGGAAACACCATGCCTTCTGACTTCAAACTATATTATAAAGATATAGTAATCAAAAAAGTATGGTGTTGGGACACCCGGGTGGCTCAGTTGGTTAAGTCTCCAACTCTCCATCTCAGCTCAGGTCTCGATCTTAGGGTCATTAGTTCAAGCCCCACGCTGGGCTCCACCCTGGGTATGGAGCCTTCTTAAAAAAATAAAGAAATACAATTTTAAAAGTACGTTGTTGGCATAATAGCAGACACAGATCAGTGGAACTAAATAGCCCAGAAATAAAGGCATGGATAGTTGGGCAATTAATTTATGGCAAAGCAGACAAGAATATATAATAGGGAAAGGGCAGTGTCTTTAATAAATGATGCTGGGAAAACTGGATAGCCATAGGCAAAAAAATGAGACTGTACCACTATTTTATACCATACTTAAAAATCAACTCAAAATAGATTAAAGACTTGAACCAAAGACCTGCAGCCATACAAATCCTGGAAGTAAACTGAGGGGATAACCTCCTTGACCATGGTCATGGTTATGTTTTTTGTTGTGTTGTTGTTGTTGTTGTTGTTGCTGTTGTGTTGTATGTGATACCAAAAGCAAAAATAAACCAATGACACCATAGCAAACTAGAAAGCTTCTGCACAGCAAAGGAAACCATCAATAAAATAAAAAGACAATCTACAGAATGGGAGAAAATATTTGAGAACCACGTATCTAAAAAGGGGTTAATATCTAAAGTATATGAAGAACTCATACAACTCAGTATCAAAAAAACTGAAAGTGTGATTTTAAAAATGGACAAAGAAACTGAACATTCTGCCACAAACAACATACAGATGACCAACAGGCCTATGTAAAGGTGCTCAACATCACTCATCAGGGAAATGCAAATCAAACCAAAATAAGGTATCATTTCATACCTATTAGAATGGCTATCATCAGAAAGACAAGAAATAGGTTTTGGTAAATACGTAGTGGAAAGAGAACACTTGTCCACTGCTGACGGGAATGTCAATTGGTATAGCTACTATTAGAATATAGTATGGAAGTACCTCAAAAAATTAAAAACAGGACTACCATATGATTCAGAAATTCTACTTCTGAGTATTTATCTGAAGGAATGAAAACAGCAATTTGACAAGCTATATGCACTCCCATGTTCACTGCAGCATTATTTACTATGCTTGAGACTTGGAAGAAACCTGTGTCTTTTCACAAATGAATGGATGGATAAAGAAAATAAGGCACATATATACGTACGTTATACATGTGTACATACATGTAGTGTGTGTATATACACATACATACATGCACAATGGATTATTATTCAGCCATTAAAAAAAGGAAATCTTTCCTTTTACAGCAACATGGACGGACCTTGAGGGCATTATTCTAAGTGGAATATGTCAGACAGAGAAAGACAAATACCCTATGATCTCACCTACAAGTGAAATCTAAAACAAAAAGCCTCTCCACACCCACCCACCCCCAAAACAAACCTAAGTTTAGATACAGAAAACAGAGGCAGGGGTTGAGAAGTACACAAAATGGATGAAGGGGGTCCAAAGTACAAACTTCGGGTTATAAAACAAGTCATAGGGATGTAACATGCAGCATGGTGACTTAGTTAACAATACTGTATTATGTATCTGAAAGTTGCTGAGAGAGTAGAGCTTAAAAGTTTTTATCACAAGAAGTGAAAATTTGTAAATATGTGTGGTGACGGATGTGTACTAAATATATTGTGATCATTTTGCAATATATATATTTATCAAGTTGTGTTACACATCTGAAATTAATATAATGTTATGTCAATTATAGCTCAAAAAAAAAGCAGCAGAGGAAAGAGGTCATTAAATTAAAAAAAAAATGGACCAAAGGACAATAAACTTGAGAATACTTTAAGAACCCATACTCAATTCCTGAACTCTACTATAATAGCAGTTTTACATTAATATATTGTTAACACAAATAAGCTCCAGGAATACGGTTTAGGTGACATTTTTAAAAATTTAAGTCATATCTAAAGAATTATGGGTCAATGGTATTCATCACTGAATGAAGTATATTTTCTTAGAGCAGTAGACTTACCTTTTAAAAATGACTTTCATTATTTGCCATAGAAATATCATACCTATTTGGTCATTTCAGGACAACACACACTTATTCATCCTTATCTTTTAGAATGCAATTTCTTGCCTTCTCACCATGAGATTGGGCTTGTCATTGTTAGCTTCCACTACTCTCATAATAGAGGTTTCCCCCACTATGCAGAAGTAAAGTGTTATGAAAATGTCCTAAGTCAAAATGTTTGAAAGTGAGAAGTATCCAACACTTTCCCACAAAAATCACATTACGCCACTTTGCTTTTAGGAAAGACCAGCAATAGTATCTGTTTCACTAACCAGAAATCCTAAGAGAATTTTAACATTTAAAAAAAAAAAGTTGTTATCCTACTAGAGAAGACCTTTCATAAAAGTGAAGTGGCATAACAGCAACTTTCGGAAAGTGAGTGATACGCATCTAAGACTGGACAATAGATTAGCAAAAGCAAATGGATAATAGCACATGTTCAATAAACTTACGTGGAAACAAATCAAACACTGATTTTATATAGAACAGGTTTTGGCAGAATATAAAACTCTGGCACATTTCATTTAGATAATTTAGTGATGAATGTTATATTGCTTAGCTTAAATTATGAGACTGATTTTACAACCACTACCAATGTTTGATTGAAATGTGGTGTTAGGAGGAAGCTACTGAAATGTTAATTTTATAAAAATTATGTTAATATGGGTTCATTGTAAAAAACAGAAAGCATCAATATCAATCAAGACAACCCTATTATTGTGTTTCAATACATGTCTGACTTATATCAAAATAGCCTAGTTTGTCGAAAGTAGAACTTGAGAACTCATGAAAAGAAATACAGTAAGAGAAAAATCAGACAGTAATATACCATGATTTCAGAGGAAAGAAAAATAAAAGAAGTAGTTTAAGGACAAGAATATTAGCAGAATGGAGCACTGGGTGTTATACGCAAACAATGAATCATGGAACACTACATCAAAAACTAATGATGTATGGTGACTGACATAATAAAATAAAATTAAAAAAAATAAAGAATATTAGAACCACAAAATCAAACTGAAAGCACTGTACTCTATCTTACAATACAGGGCAATTTGAACTTCACTTAGTCTTCCAAACTCTGTCAGTAATTAGCAATTTCCTGCTCTCCCTGGCTCCTGGGATGTAGGCACAGACATATTGATCTACATGATGGTGAAGTATCACTTTGCAGTAAGTGTCTAAGTGGTGTTTTAACACCCGGTACTTTGATAGCCTAAGAGAAGGACACCTCCAGACCCATCTCATTATAAAGAAGTAAGACAAATGTCGGTCTCTTAATAAATAAAACCGAAAACCAAGGGTGGTTGTGAACTTCCCATCTCACCATGTTACTCTTTAATCTGTTACCTATTTAAATTTTTTCATTAAAATATTAAATATAAAAATGTTGTGTTCTAGAGAGATAAAATAATGTTGCAATATATGAAAATGAAGTACCTGAAAATGTATATAAAGCAATATGATAAAATTCTGACCAGTTAAATAAATCCCCTGAAGATAAAGTTTGATTACCCAAGGCTGGAGTAATAGAAAGTGGTGGGGGGAAAAAAAAAAGTAGTAAGAAAGTGGTAGAATGCTTTTGGGTTTGTTAAGACTTAGAACATAAAAGCAATGAGAAATAATGGAAGGGTTTTCAGAAGACTGACATGAAAACATTCATATTTTTAAAACATAATGTGGCATCACTGTGAACAATATCCACCAATAGCAGGTGCACAGGAACTAGTTAGGAGACTCTTGGAATATTTGAGGGGAGAAAACGTTCCTTGATGAACAATGGACAGGAATTGATAACTGACTAGAAATGGATAAAAATACCTAGTTAAGGAGTATGCAGTGAAAACAGAAATTTAGAGCTCAGTACAATAGACACCATGCTCCAAAGAAGGCAGTTGTAGAGATCAGAGTTGAGCCAGAAGGTGCAAGGTCCAAGATTGTGGCCTGATATAGGAACCAAACAATTAGAAGACATAAGAGTTTACAGAAAATAAGCCAATTGGTGATAGATGTTAGGGATGCAGAACTCAAGATATCAAACTCATGATCAAGGTTAAGAATGAAAATTGTAGGACGATAGCAAGACAATTTATAAACATGATATGTCCTGCATAACAATGATTTCTTGGTCAGAAACCAGCTACCCCAATCTGCATCCCCTTTATAAACATCGTAACTTGCAGCATCTTTTTCACATTTTTGTTGGTAGAGATTTTCCCCCTTGATAAATACTATGCTCTAAGTTTTTGTCCTCTTTTATTGATTACACACAATAAGATTTCTTTAGTATTTAAAGAATAAATAATTTTAATAGGAGATTTACTTTGACAAAAATTTCATGTTTGTAATCATTCAGTTTTTTTAAAAATGTGTAATGTCATTCATTCATTCAGAGAGTGCATGAGTGAGAAGGGAGAGAGAGAGAGTATTTTAAGCAGGCTCCATGCCCAGTGTGGAGCCTGATGTGGGGCTCAATCTTCCCTGAGATCATGACCTGAGCCAAAATCAAGAGTCGGATGCTTTCCGGACTGAGCCACCCAGGTGTCCCATTCAGTTTATTTTCATACAAAGCTGTACTTTGTATGTGATCAAGATATTTTTGAGGTTGGGTGCCTGGGTGGTGCAGTCGGTTGAGCATCTGACTCTTGGTTTCAGCTCAGGTCTGATCTCAGGGTGGTGGGATCGAGCCCCAAGCTGGGCTCCATGCTCAGTGTGGAGTCTCTGCTTGAGTTTCTCTCTCCCTCTCTGCCTCTCCTCCTCATGCTCCTCTAAAATAGTAAATCTTTAAAAACAAAAAAATATTTCCAAAGAAAACCTGAAAAAATGTTTCTTTGCTGTAAAACAAGTTCCTATAATATTTACAGAATTACTTTACATTGATCAATACAAGGTTTCTTCTAATCTTGTAACTTAATTCATGTTTCTTTAATATTTATTTTTAAAAAAAGATAAAGCAACTATGTCTTTCATAAATCTCTTATCAAAAATTTAGAGGCTGATCCCAGTATAGAATTCAGCGATGTGCCTTTAGAATTTAGGCCCCATATAAATGGAACTGAAGCCCAAATTTATTTCCTCCTTAAATGCTTGCTATCATAAAATCCATTGTGAAATGTCCAAGTAAAGCCCTTGGAACTTTTCACTGGGAAAGAAATCAGAGCAAAGTAACAGTGCCTGTTAATTTGCTTTTTTAACTAAGTTTTTCATCATCTAATCTCTTCTTTGCTTGAGAACATGGACATATTTACTTTTATCCAAACTTTCTTGAAACTAATTATTTCCATTATTTTGTCAAAGATTTCTCAAAATAGGTCTTTTCTTAAAATACAAACTTTTAACATAATAAAATTTTTAAAAAAATACAAACTTTTAAAAACTAAGAAGCACTAGAGCAAATCAGTGCAATTCTACAAAACACAAACAGAAAACCCTTGTTGCTTTAGTGCTTCTTGACAGAATGATGTTCATTAAGTGGTATTTGCATGTTTTACAACCCAGTAACCTATCTGATGACACTATAGGCTGTACAGTAGGAAATATAAGAAGTAAAAATTGTTTCCATTATTTTTGCTCATTAAAATCAAATTGAGTTTTTGTATCTGTTGGGAGTAAAAGTCAAACATTTACACTTTCAGAAAATCTGCACTATTTTTTATTATCAGTACAGCCATGTGACCAATTTTATATTTTACCCAATAGTTTCAAATCCTGCCCTTTCAGAAAGTAAAGAACTATTAAAATTACACTGCTTAATATATTCATGTTTTAATATAAGAAGCTTTTAAAGCCCTTGAAAATCTAAGATCGTGTTTATTTTTGATAAAACACTAGTTTTATAACTACTTTCAAATACTTAAGAATTTAGATTCAGTCATATTTCAGAAACTGGGTGTATAGACTAAAAGTTACGATATCTACTTGCTTCACATTCAGTTTTGGCTTGGAGTTAGAACCCTGACATTGAATGGGAGGTTTGTTTCCCAAATTCTATCTATTTTCATCATTATGTACCATTATTGCTTCCCTGAAAGTAAACATAGTTATCATTTGAATATAATTTTATTATGGACATGTGTAATATGTAAATATTTTCTGATTGTGACATTAATTAGTAAGCCAAAATTTCATCTCATCTTAAACATTAATACTAAAGTAGTATTACTATTCCTGTAATTTTTGTCATTTAACTTTTATTTTTAGTGTATTTTTGGTAAAGTAAGTAGAGATGATAAAGTGAATATGTGCCACAAAAAGTAAACATTTGACGAACATACTCTTCCTCCTATATTTTTTTCATAGGGACAAATGCTCTGCATAACTAGGGTCTAACACAAATTAAAAAACATTTTTGTAGATATATGTGTGTGCACATTTGGCATCATAAATACATTTAATTCATTGTAAAAACATGGCTATAACAATAAAAAATAAGCTACCCAATTAGCAATTAGAAATTATATATATATATATATTTTTTTTTTTTAATTTTATTCATTTGAGAGAGAGAGATAAGGAGCAGTGGGGAGGGGCAGAGGGAGAAAGAGAGAGAAGCAGATTCCCTGCTGAGCAGGGAGCCTGAATGGACGTGGGCTCAGTCCCAGGACCTGGAGATCATGACCTGAGCCAAAGGCAGACCCTTAACCAACTAAGCCACCCAGGTACCCCTATATTTGTTTTAAATAAAATTTCTCTAAGTATTAGAATACCTTGCTTTAACTGTCCTTTAAAGCCTTTTAGAAATGTCCAGATCAGTAAAAGCAAGTTCCTGAGCTTAAAATTGCACATTTGTAGTAGCTTTGGCAATTCTCAAAATGTATAATCCCCGGTTTTCATATATACCCAATCAACATTTTCCTGTGTGTCTGAGATCAAATATCCTCAAAAATACTTTCAAGTGCACATCACTAGCTAATTGGATAGTTATAATACCATTTAATATGTTCCTAAATGTGGAAATAAATGTGGCAGAAGTCTAGGTAATGTCATAAAACACGAGGCTCTGAATAGGTCTCCCATTTTCATGGAATACAATAAATAAATATTACATAAAACACTTAATGCCTCCTTAAAAACTTCCATTTTAATGTCATTGATTTCTCAAACACCTATGGCCTTCTCATTTGAAGTCTATGCAGCAAATATTTATTAACAGAAAATTACACTCCAACCTTACATTACAAGCATATTAGGACATCCTGTCTTGAAGAACAGTATCATTAGGCAAGAAAGACATGAAGAAATATTGGAAACAGAAGACACTATAGACAAATAACGTCCTATATATATATATTAGGTATAATATATACATATATATACTACTAAAGTAATATTAATTTTCCTGTAATTTTTCACATTTAACTTTTATTTTGAGTATTTTTGGTAAAGTAAGTAGAGATGATAAAGTGGCATATATATGTGTATATATATGCCGATGTATAGCATCTGTTCTTTGAACAGAAATAATATTTTGAAATGGTCTATCTGGTGTCAAGCAAGCGCTTTCATTTAATGAATGTTTTAGGAAAATAAAATATCTTCAATGTCTTGTTCTTTTCATTAGGGCTAAGTCTACCTAAGGGATCAAATTCAACCTATGAGGAGGATGGTAGAGAATGACTTTCTTGGACAAGGAAATTTTCCCTATTTTCTAAAATAAAATTTGTGATCTTTTCCCAAATTAAATTGCAATGATTGCAATGTGTTGACTGCTTACTTTACACTGTGCTGTTACTTCCCACAGCATTCCTATGAAGTACTCCCATAGTTCTCATTTTAAAATTGAGAAAACTAAGGATAGAGGAAGTTACATAAGTGAATTATCTTGAGCCATTTCAGTAGTAAATCATGAAGCTGGGATGGGGCACAGATCCCTATGACTTTAGAGCTCACACTATTAACACCCTATTTATTGTGCGTCAATCATCTTTACTCCTCACTGCTAAAAGCCACTTAAAGGTGAAGTACAGAGAACAAAAATACAATGCAAGAGCTAATAAACCAGTATTCCCAGCTTGTTTACCCTAGTCCCAGTAAAAAGGATGATCTTTGAAAAGCTTAAGCAATACTGAGATACATCCCGCCTCAGCTAGAATGTACAGTTGAGTATTATATATTCAGTCAGAACTTCTGAAAATGTGTTATTGAGAGAAAGTGAAAGGACTGCAAAGTCGTTATAAAAAAAGCATTTGAGAAAGTTCAGAGCGGGAGAGTGGCTGGGGCGGGGGAAGGAAGGAGACTCATGATGTCAGCAATGGACCTTGCCAGGAATATTTCAAAGATTTTTAGAGCTATGAAATGAGGATTTTTGAACATATGCCTCTAATTACATAGTTTATATACCCAGTTGCTTTTGTTTTGTTGCAAACTGTAATTACTTCTTACTTTGCTTACTAATCAAAATTGTACTGAGTGCTCCAATTTTTCTTTTTTTGTTGTTACGGAATTGAAATTACAAGAAAGAATCCTCCACAGGGCGCATGTTAGTTAGCATCTAAAACACTCCTAATATAAATTACAAGGGTCTGGTAAAGATCTGAAGACAATAGTTTAAGTAAGACAGTTTTTGGTCAGCAAAAGTTTGGTTGCATGGACACACAATATGAAATGAAATAAGATGTACATTTCAGCTGGTATTCAGACAAAAATATATATTTTATCAGCCATTTCTGTGAATGATTTTTTTTCAAGCTGCAAAAATATTTACACTTGGAATACTGGAGGACAGGTAGAAGGGAGGCAACTTGAAATCCTGTTGGTCATCGACTCAGCCAGGGCATTACTGTGCTTCTATTTCAACCAGGTATCTCAGCCGTCGCTATTTTTGCTTTATAATTAACAGTACTGTGAATATAAAGACTGAGAAGACTTCTTCAATTTAGCTTTCTCTTTAGTGAAACTTCAAATTTCACCATTCATCAGTTTCTCATTATGTGATAAAATATCCAAAGACAGAGCGGAACCGGATGAGAAGAAGCTTAAACTCGCAGACTTCAGTCATTTTGAGAAAATATAAACTGGAGGCAGTCTGTAATCATTATGCTTTAAAACACATTCCTACTTTGATTTCTGCCTCATTGAATTTAGGGTGTTCTCATGTGCATTAAAAGACTGAGGAAGAAAGGAAGAGGGAAAGACTAGATCATTGAAGAAATTATGCAGTCTTCACCCAAGAATGAGCAGAGAAAATACACTGGCAATTAAAAATTCAACAAGTAACATCTTATTACGATGTTTTTAAAAATTTAGATTTCGGGGGCGCCTGGGTGGCTCGGTCGGTTAAGTCTCTGACTTCGGCTCAGGTCATGATCTCAGGGTCCTGGGAGAGAACCCCGAATCAGTCTCCGTACTCAGCAAGAAGTCGGCTGGTCCCTCTCTCTCTGTCCCTTTCCCTGTTTGTGCTCTTTCTCTCTCTCAAATAAACAAAAAATATACACACACAGGATTACAATATATACGAAAATGCTTGTTTGGTGGATGGATGAATTAAAGAAACAGTGAATAGGGGTGCCTGGGTAGCTCAGTTGGTTAAGCGTCTGACTCCGGATTTTGGCTCAGGTCACGATCTCAGGGTCCTGGGATCAAGCCACTAGTCAGGCTCTGCACTCAGCAGGAGGTCTGCTGGAGATAGTCTCTCTCCCTCTTTCCCCACTCACGCCCTCTCTCTAAATAAATAAATAAAACCTTAAAAATTAAAAAAAGAAAAAGAAAAAGTGGATAAAAAACCAATGCTCTGCAGGGAATTGTATCCCCTCTATGATATGCCAAGAGCTGGTCCTAGCACATCCCACTAAGAATGGATGTTAAAAATAGGCACGTGGAGGAGATTACCATCTTCCACCACTGGCAGTCTCCCTTAACCAATGAGGGGAGACAACTGGGGTTAGAATCAGAGGATTCTGTGCAACTTCCCTAAGGGCCAGAACTTGAGGCCTCTCAGTATACCAACCCATTGCATTGCTGATAGTGTCTCTCATCTCCAAATCGTGATTCATGTTTTTCTGGGGCTGCGAAGTTCTTAATCAGCCTTCCAACAACTCCATCAGTTCTCCATCTGACTAATTAGGAAAAGCTGGCTTGAAGCAAGGACGTGTGAGGAAGAAAAAGTGGGGTGGGAGGAAGGTTTTTTTCCAGAACTTAATAGTCTCATAACTGGTTCTCTTTCATAGAAGGGGAAATTAACATCAAAGCCTCTTCTAACCCCAGAACAATTCTGTAGAATGCAGTTCACCTAGTTGACATAAAGCACCTTTATTGAGAGATCGCCACTTTTTACAACTTCCTTTGATGATGGTTTACCAAGCCAGAAGACTGTGGCTGTCTTATGCTGTCTTCTTGGCCCCTGTTGACAGACTGCTATAGCCATGGTCTGGTCTTTTCTAAGCCCAACATTTTTACTTCAAAAGATGCCTCAAGTTAAAATGAATGAAATGAATGAATAATACAGCTGGAATAATAACACCCCCTCTTCTATAACACTTGAGTTCATCATTTTTAGAGTGAAATTAGAAACTGATGACTAGAGGAAGCTGAGATAAGCCATCTAATTCTTTGTACATATTTGAAGGAAGAATTATAACCTGCTTGACTCCCTAGTATGTTCCACACCCCCAGTTTCTCAGAAATTTAGGATTGCAAGCCCTGACATAGGTCAGGGCACAAAATTCTAATAGGTTGAAAGCGGGAAGGCATAAATCAGGAGTTGCCTGATACCTGAGCACATAAATTCAAGGAGAAGAACATGAAAAGCAGCATCAAAGAAAAAAATAAAATACCAGGTAATTGATCCAAAGCCACTAAACACAGAATTCAGTATGGATTAAATAACAAGCACCACCACAAAATGACGAATAGGAAACTCAGCTGGGACCAAAGCATTGGAAATAGGTAGGGATGCAGAATCCAAAGAAACTCTTTGAAAGCGGAAATAAAATGGCAAGGCTCTTCATTAACCCTCTTTTCCTTTCCAGGGAGATGGACAGGTATGAATGAATCTGACCTGACCTAGAGGCACTAAGTGAAATCTGTTCCTGCCCATGGGTAGTTTGAGGAGTACTGAATCATTGGTATCTTCCTGTGTGTTTACTCTGGTTCTTTTCAAGCCAACAACTCTTACCTCATAGCCTACTTCCAGAACATGTTCAGACTCATTCCGCTGGGACAAAGGCCTTGATTTAATACCTTCCTTAATACTCCCATCTACTTGGGAATGAAATCCCTACTTCTTTTACTTGACCTCTTAGGAATAGGCAAACTGTCTAATAACTCAATCCAGATGCTCTATCTTGGTCTCTTTATTTGTACTTGTAGTTCCTACCACACTGTTGCCTGCATCTTGCAGCCCTCAGATATTTGTATGCCATGTTCCTCATGCCTACCCAGCAGGACCTATTATGTGCATGTGCCCAGTCCCAGAAGTACAAAGAGAAAAGGACATCTTTCCTATCCTTAAGGGGCTCTCATTTTAATACGGATGACTTGTTAGTGACCAGATGAACCACTGTGCCTTAAGTACCATAGAGTATACAGAAAGCTGCTTCTGCCCTGAGGCAAGGTAGCAACAGCTCTACAAAGTATATTGCAATGAATCTGGCCCAGCTAGGAAAAGCCTCAGAGAGGGTTGTGTTGGGCTTTGAATTTGAGCTAAGACTTTATCCAATGAAGACAGGCTGGAAGCATCTTCCAGTTTAGGGAACTTCACTGCAGGTGGCATGGAGGAATGAGGACTTGCTGGTTTGGGAAGTGAGGGATTTGCTAGTAAAGAAGCAAGGACAGGAAATGATTCAAGAAATGTGGTTTCAGGACAAAATGAAGGGTTCTTGAGTATCATAGTCAAGGGTTTTCATTTTGTTCTATAAGAAACCAAGGAGTCATCTATAGCTTCTAAAATTAGAGCATGATTATGTCTGTAGTTCACAAAAGTAATGCTGATGGTAGTGTTAAAGATGAATATGTGCTTAGATCTCACCCCTCCTACTACTGGGAGCTGTACAGATTATTCACTCTGTTCTAGCAGCTACACCATTTCCCCGATCTTGTTCTCTGACCTACAACCAATACAGCCAATACAGCCCTTATTTTGATAGGTTGAACGCTAATTATCAGGGGGTCTTAACTAGTGAGGGTCATTCTTCCCTGGTCATAGAGCTAGATGTTGACAGCTGAAGGATCTGATATCCTGCTACCTGTCCCTTGAGAAACAGAAAAATAAAATTGCATGAAGAAAACTAGTCAAGGTAGAGGTAAATATCTGAAAACTGAGTCAGAATAAATTAATGTCATTTGCTCCAACAGTTAACATCATAATAGAAAACCAGATTTTAGCCTCAGAGAATCCTGGTTCTACCACTTCTTAAACACCTAGCATATGGCAAGATCCTGCCCCTTCCTTTGCTTTCATTTGTATTGTTTAAAAAATAGATTGATTCATTCAATGATCCTGATTATAAGGTACAATAAACAGATAAAATTGGATAATATATAAATGGCACTTGGCACATATTCGTTGAATGTTGAAAAACATTCTCCCAGCAGATCAAGAGAGAGGGTCTTGTTTCCAGCAGCATAATGCAACCTCATAAATGATGACATTAAAAAAGACCAATAGCTAATGACAAATTTTGATGGCACTAGCAGTTAAGGTATAAATCTTGCCCATTAGAAGTGGCTTCAACCAGCAGATCAGACTTCTAAGGACAAATGTGAAGGCTGGAGCCAATGTCATGGGAAAAAAAATGACCTCAAATTTGGAAACAGGCAAAAGGATGCAAGATTTCTTTGCAGAGTAGTAGAGGGTGTTGTAATAGCTCAATCTGCTTGAGAAATTATCTGACCTTCAAGGTATATGTACATCTGGTCTTCCTATTTAAGTACATGTAATAACTCTTAAGAGTTGAAGTTAGCATGTAGAAAAGCAGTAAGTAATTGACTGTCTGAGAGCAATGAAGATAGTTTTATTCAATAGCAATATAAATATCTTCTGTCCAGGATAGAAGGTAACACCAGATGTTACCATTTATTGCCCTGAGTTTTGTATCTATTAGCACATTCATTGCCCTATTCCTTTGACTGACTAATCACTAAGTTTCTGTTCCTTTGTTTTTGAGCTAGTCTTAAACATCAAACTGACCCTTTCAGTAACTGATATATTCAAGGGAATCTTTGGCATATGTTGAAATTTTATATCAAAGTCATTTCTAAGATTTTGAACATACTCTACCACAAACTTCTTTCCAATGATAGTACAAAAGACTTGGAAGTCTTGATTACTATGTGAATTTCTTAATGTTTCATTACAAATATGCCTTAGTTAACTATTTATATGTGACTCACTGCAGATGTTACTTTGGTCCCTCCTCCTTAATTCCACCATTTCAAAGTCCTAAAGATTCCTTTCCTGGTGTCAAGAAAATAGAAACTTTGAAACCATGGGGATTGACCACATTTCAGGTGGGACTGCTTCTCCCTTGAGTCTGCCAAGTTGGCCAACCATTTTGCATTAACTTTGCCCACACAGCTGTTGATCACAAAAAGATGGTGCCAGATGACCACATCTTTCCCAAAAGCAGTGGAAAGTATAAAAACTGGCCACACTACCACTCCACATTTGATATAAGAAGTGAAGGACAGAAGGCAAGGAGAACAGGCTTATCCATCACTTCAGGTTTTGCCTGCACAACAGCCTCCACTGCCCGCTTTCCTACCTCCTCCACCCCCCCCATGCACACACAACATCACACTCTCCCCACCGAGAATGACTAGAGACATTACAGTAATGCAGCCTTCTCTGATAGCTAGGCACACAATTTTTCTTGGGTAATGGATACATTCTTCTAATAATTTCCTCAATAATTTTTTATCTTACAAATAAGTTATTTAATAACTTACAAGTGACTTACCAATAAGTATTTAATAAGCCATCACTATGCACAAAGCATTCTACTATAAGTTTTGTGCCTGTGTGTGCACTAACGAAGAAGTAGAAGACCGAATTCCTGCTCTGGACTGAATGTTTGTGTACCTCTAAAATTCATGTATTAAAACCTAATACCCAGTGTATAACAAGGTGGGGCCTTTGAGAGGTGCTTAGGTCTAAGGATAGATCCCTCTTGGATGGCCTTATAAAAATGGTCTGAGAGCTCCCTTGTCCCATCGTGCAGAGTTACTATCAGAAAACCACCGTCTAGGAAGCAGTCTTGCCCCAGACGCCAAATCCACCACGGCCATGAGCTTGAATTTTCACCCTTCAGAACTGTGCGAAATGTTTGTTATTTATAAGCACCTATTTTATATTATTATAGTAGTCCAAACAGAATAGAACAATTCCTTTAATGAAGGTGCTCACCATTTATAACAATTTTAATATTATTAATAGTAACTAAGTTGCCCTGAAACGTTTATGAATTTTCAAAGGCCCAATTTGTAGGTGAGAATTCCTTAGATTACATTAGGTAAAGGTGTTTGCTTTATTTGATTTATTGAAGTACTAAACCTGGATCTCACAGTATGATCACTGAAATCATTATGTGAACAAGTGGATCAGCTGGGGCCCAAGAACGTAGTGGAAAAAGAGATAGCTTCCTGCTAAAGCACCTATATTTCACTCTCTTGGGCAAACCCTTTTTTCCAAAGTATTGCTGTTCATAAAATTATTTTTCACGGACACTTAAATGTTTTATCACTATTATAAATATAATATGAAGCCAAGTAGACTTAAAGACATTAAAAACCAAACTACCAAAACCAAAGAAATAGATGAAACTGTGCATACACACTGAAGTTTCTATAAAAATATGATTAACAAGTTGAATGCTATAATTTCTTTTTTCATTCCAGACTATTTACATGTAAGCTTTTTCCTTAAAGTTTTAGGGGGAAGGGGAAAGGAAGGAAATATATCTGTGTGAGTCTTGAGTTTTTTTTAACCTAAATTTTTTTTTAAGCTACATACTGGTAAGAGGCATTGTACTTGAATGAGAATATCAAACCTATTTTTTTCTCACTGGTAACTTTATTCCTTACTCAGAACCACAACATAACAGTAATTAATGTTTCAGATGATTTTGAAAAATCTCAGAATCACGAGTTCAGATTTACTTTCATTTGGAATCTTCCTTTGCCTCTTCCAGATATATGACAACATGTTTTGTGAAATCACTACTTCCTTTTGCAAATGAACCATATAATTGTGCTCTTAGTCTGTACAGTTTTTCTGATTTGTGTGATATGAAGTCTTTTTGGGATGCCTAAAGATAAGGTATTTCAAAAATGGCTCTAAAACTCTTCTTGATCAAATTTGTCTCCTTTCAAATGAAGAAGTTTACAATAACATGTTTAGGTTTATAAAATCTCTACAGCAAAAAGCAGTGAGAAAAATCAAAGTCACACACACAGTAATATGCAGAATGCTTTCCAGCAATATTTTGTCTTACCATATAATGCTGACTAGAGATCATACTACAATAAACTTTAACAAGGTATCACCTCCTTGTTCTTAAAGTCTTATTTCTATTCTCAGGGCTCTTCATTTGGATCTTGCTCTCCAGTCTGTGCTAATCTACAATAAAGACCAGAGAACTGCCACCTATTTAACTGTATTTTATTTTCAGTCATTTATTATGCCAACCAGGCATGTAAAGTATTTTATCTTTATTGCAGAGTGAAAACCTTTGTTTCCTGTTAGGATAATATTAGGCATTAATATTCAGGCATGGAGACTTTTGTTTTAAATTGGCTAACAGCAAACATGTTTATATCTAATCATAAGGTAGGATGTGGATGCAGTTCTAAAATAGTGTGTTTTTTATCTCATCAATCCACACCTTTATGTGCTGTGTGTGGGCAAACTACCATAATCACTTTGAATCTAGTACTGGAGATCTCAAGTACAACCAATATGTTTTCCTTTAATTTTAAATTACTATCTTGTATATATGCAAACAGGCTTTGTGTTCATTGTTGTATTTAAAGTATGCATGAAAAGAATTAATTCTTTTGCCATTAACTTATTCACAGATTGTTAAGTACAAAAATCTCTAGGGTATAATGACACTACTGAACCTCTTGACAGGTAAGAATTGTCATTTTAGTTCTCATGAATGGAAACCACAACATTAAAGTATATGAAATACAAGAGGCAATGGGACTTTACTAAAAACATACTCATTTTTATGCAATTTTTTTGTAAATTACTACTTTTTAAGCAGTAAAGTATGAATTGTCAGATAGCTTGAAATCACACAAAATGGATTTGTTTTCCAAAACTGCGACATAACCATCTATCTTTAAAATAAATTAGATTGTGAGTACGTTTTATAAACAGAACATGGATATTAGCAAAACAAAGGATTCATTTTTTATGGACAGTTAAAACTATTCTTAACATCAGGAATCATGCTTAAGAAATCATTTCACATTTTAAAAATTTTCAGTCTTTCCTACCAGCTTAAAAATTGATTTTAAAGACACAGTTTTTATTACTAGATTAGATATTCAATACATAAGTGAAATTTTTAGAAAATTATTTTTTGGAAGATATAGGATACAGGCTTTAATTTAGAAAATAATCCAACACCTAGTGTGTGCCAACTCCTTTAAATATTTTTTCATTGTCTAGTCAGTTCAAACCAGTATTTTTGCTGTATCTTACCAAAAATACACCTCATATGAAAAAAACTAAGAACCTTGTTTGTGTGCCCAGAAATAGTAATTAATAAAGTTGATATTGGCACTCTGATGTATTTGATTTCATAGACTTTTTCCTTTCATTACAGAGCTTCCTTCAGAGCATGTCAAATTTATTAACAGAGAGCAATGGGGGTATTTTAGGAACTATAAAAGTCAACTATTTTTTTTTTCTAGGAAGAATCCTGAACAAGATCGAAACTCTGCTTCTCTGTCAGTCTTAAATTTCTTAATATTTTGCCCCCTTCCCTGACAAGACACAGAGCTGATCCAAAGCATTACTGGGCTCCCTCTTCCCTGGTGTGAGCTGTATATGCTTCCTTGTTAAGGACATGAATGTTTCCTGTTTACAGAATGCTTGTGGTAGCATATTAAATACTTGCCTGATGTGGAGAAATTCATTAGAGAGTAAATGGAGTCTTCAAATCATTTTGTCCATGATGGAAATTGAGCATGAAACCCTATTTCTTCAAGGATGAAAGTCATGTCGCTGTTGAGCTCATGAAATTTGTTTCTACTTAGATACATCATTATACATACAGTGAGATTTTAATGAATTCACAAGTACTTATTGAATGCCCACTATGTACACAGCATTGAATTTAGTCTATAGAGAATTACAAAGGTATACAGTCTAGCTAGTGAGACTGTATTAGCCATTTACAAAACCTATGTGCTTATATGTGTATTGCACTCAGTTTAAGAGGCCAGAATTCCTGTGGTTGCTATAGAAATTGATTCCAAAGTCATGCTTTGAGATACAATTTACAGATGCTCCATAAGATTTTTTTTCTTTTTATTTTATGTCCTAAGTTAGGCCAGATCTAGTGTTTGCTCATAGTTTGTGAACTTCTCTTATCTTATCCCACTCACCATCTACTTGGTAACTTGGTTACTACTCATCTCTCTCCTAAGGTTGTATCTAAAGCTCTACCACTTACTATATGTGTGAACCTGTTTGAGTTATTTAACTTCTGTGTGCCTCAGTTCCCCCACCTGAGTTAACAGAGGCTATGTATTAATTATCTTTTTATTCCTAAGATGAGCTGATGTGTGATGCATTACATACATCTTACATGGATATATTCATTAATTATTGTTTGGTTATAAAAATAAAGTTAGATTAAGTATGATCACAGAGACTATTTTGGCTGATATCTCTATTTACTATTGGTTGTGAATAGAAAGTATCATGGCAGCTAAAACTAATTAAAAGAAAATGAATAAAAAATATTTTTTCAACCCATTCTAAAATGTCTGAAAGAAATAAATAGGAGTGTGTATGTTAAGTTACAAGAGAAAACAAAGAAATTTAGTAGCCAAATCAGTATACTTCAATTATAAAAGCATAAAGAAGCATAAAGTGTTACTAATTTTCCCCATCAATAATTTAATTTGCCTAATAATCCCATTTTAGATATTAGTCTTTCATCTTAGCTCTTTTGCAACTTATGCATTTGAAAGTCTTTATGTTTACCTTACCTTATATTTAATGTAATTTACTTTAAAATGCATTGATGTAAAAAGATACAGTACGTAAATCAATGATACATGTATCTGTAAGAGTTTGACATCAGCATGCTGTCAAGCCATTTTCATTCGCTAAAACGTGGGCTGAATGACTTACTCCAGAGATCTCTTCCACCGTTTTAGTAAGGTGATTTCTAACAATACTATTCTACGCTGTACAAAAAAGAAAACCAACAGTATTTTGTTATCAAGATAATTCGCTCAAATTTAATTAGATACCAGGATTTATTATCAGTGGGTCAAGGATTCAAGAAGAATGTTGGTTTATGTGTTTTTGTGGATCACTGATTTTAAAAATTCCACATTTAAAAAGATCTTCAAAACAGTCTTGTTTTCATAAATCATGTTATGCTTCAAGATATTTAAAACAATTCCATGAAGTTCAGGCATTTGGGGGCCTTAATTTTCTGTCTACGGTCTTTCTAGTTGCTAATCAGATTTGGCATTTGCCCTATGTTTTGATGAGAAGGTTGCAGTTTTGGTTAGAAAGAGATTTTAGACAAAAGTGTATTTTCCCTTATCAAGGGTCATTAAGAAATAAGGCATCCAGCAAAAGACAAGCTGGAACTCATTAGTTAGCTTAATAAAACACTTATGAGAAACATCACGTACTAAAAGAATGACTATTTATATGGCCTTTTAAATAAAGCAAAGCCAAAAATTACAAGCGAAAATGACATAAAATAGATTAAAAGGTAAAAGTTGAGCAGCTAGGAAAACCACCTGCATGTTATTATCTTATACATTGTGGAAATCAGTTTTTCTTCAAAAGAGTAAAGTAGGGTCTTTATACAATTCATTTAATCCTATATCATGCTTTACTTAAGACAGTGGTTGGGATTTCAAGATTTTAACTTTCCCTCAAGTGTAACATTTGAGTTGATAAGTAATTTAAGTTTCTTAGATTACTCACCACAAAAATGCATGCAACTCCATACACTAATGTGGCTTTGCATTTCTTGGAAGAAATTATAGAGTCAAAGCAAAATAAAGTAGTACTAAGTTTAATTTATAAGTTATATCCTGTGCTTATTTTTTTTCTAACTTAAACTATGGGAGACTATGTTGAAAAATAATAAATTACCTTGAAATAAAACTGTTTATTAATAGTGGTAATGATACTTAGAAAAACATATTGAGATTCAACGAATAAATGGAATTACAGATGGTAATTGTGACTACAGACCCAAAGCAATGATAAATAACATGAGTAATATGTACGTTTGAAGTGCCAAGGCACTAGTTTTCATTGCCTGCTAAACTACAAATGTTTTACCTGATGCAAGAATTTTTAAGCTTTTTGAAAATTCTCACTGAAAAATGATGGTAACAATGTTGATGCACTGTACTGCATAGTTCATGTGACATAACTGTATGGAAATACCTACCACTAGGCAGATAAAGCGCAAAAAGGGCCAGCTGCTTTTAACATATTAAGAAAGTAGCTATTCCTTAAGTCAGTGATTACTGGAGAAGTCATAAAAATGTTAGCTCCTGAAAGTTCAGTTTTATGGGGAATATATTAAGGATATGCTGATCTTCCAGACAATCAGTGCACATAACAGACAGACCATGCTTTAGATATTCGAAGGATTTCATGATGGAGATTGAGGTAGACAATCTTTATAAAATATGTATTACCATCTTAGTTCATATTTTTCTAACTAAATTCCTCTTTTAACTTTAAAGATATAGTCTCATGAGGGAAAAATACTTTGGTCCCAAATTATACTAAAAATCACAGTTAAGATTCCTGATGTTTTTTTCCAAAACTACCTTAGTAGTAAAATACATGTATATTTAATTCACTAATACTGATTCTGAGAGAATGAGAAAATAACCCTGATAAACTGCATAAACATTCAAACTGCCGTTTCCTGCAAAAGAGGATTTCCACTGTATTCATAGATGTAATCTAGTGAAAGGAACTTGGATGTTTAATACCACTGCTGTGTCAGTCTCCACCCACCTCTCAACCAATTGAAAGAGCAAATGGAGAGGACTTTGCTAATAATGTTTCCATTTAAATATATGGTCCTTAAATACATGAGGTGTTCTTAAGTAAGTTCCTGCACCTTTTATTCATTCACCCAACCAAAAAGCAACATTCACTGAAAATATCCTTTGGACCAGTAGCTGCCGTTGTTCTCAGGGATGTGGAATGTAACAATGACATATACAAAAGTGAAGCAAAAATGCTAGAGCATATCTACCCTCCTTTCAAAGACTTCAGAGATTAGTGGGGACCCACAAAAAATTACAGTACCTTGTGAAAATTTCCACAATTAAAATATATCTGCAATTCTATGGGAAAACATAAAAGGCAATGGCTAACTTTATAACATTAACTGATAGAAAACCTAACTGAGTAATGCCTGTTAAGATGGTACGGAGGCATGTATCCTGAACTAAACTGAGACAGTATTTCTGTTCTATAAAGCTTACCTTTGGGCCCCTGGGTGGCTCAATAGGGCTTCGGTGTCTGATTCTTGATTTTGGCTCAGGTCAGGATCTCAGGATTGTGAGATCAAGCCAGCTTCGTTCTCCCTGCTCAGCAGGGAGTCGGCTTCTCTCCCTCTCCCTCTGCCCCTCCCCCAACTCTCTCTCTCTCTCTCTCTCTCTCTCTCTCTCTAATAAGTAAATCTAAAAAAAAATTCTCTCTTTTAAGACAGGTGCTGGCAATTATCAGGAATTTGGGGAGCAAGTGGTTCAACACACATTTAAAAAATTTTAAGTTTTAAAATTATTTTAATTTATAACTAAATAACTTACAGTAAAACCAAAGATAATAAACACTCAAAACCCACATCTTCCTATTTTACTATTATCTATGCTCTTGAGGTTATTTAAGCCTGTATGATAGAAATACTATAAAAATAAAAAACTCCACGTTTAGTGATGTCATGTCGGAGATTGGAAATAAGCCCTATCCGTATTTATAACACAGAAGTTGAAAATAGTACGATGCAGGTTTTGGTGTGTGTGCATGAGAGTGATGCAATCCAATTATTAAACATTTTCTAGCATACCACAGAAGGCACCCAAAGCAAGTTATCCTATTCACAATCAGTAACAAAATATAAACAGAAAATGTACCTTAGGTACATTAGGTATATTAAGGTAAAGATACCTTAAACATTAAAAAAAAAAAAAAAATCAGCATAATGACACTTAAGTCCCTCCATGATAGGTATGGTTATGTTGTCAAATATGAAAAGCTTCTATCGGGGAAATTAGGAATTGATATTAAGATTTTCTTCACTTAGCCTTCAGTCAGTGATTAATGTAGGTTTGATGGTCTCAACTTCTAGAATATATTTTATCTAATAAATTCCATTATCCATAATTGAAATTGATTACACCAGAAATACTTCAAAATTGTATAACCACATGATCTTCCAGACTGCTATAGTAATTAGAGGAGCGAGGTCCACCTAAAATGTTAACCGGCACCTCTCTCAAATGTACAAAGGGTAAATACATGACACATGAAGAATAAATTCTATTTTCTATTTCCCACCATCCTGAAACTTAGAAATCCATCACTTTCCCCGAAGACCTCTTTCTTGACCATTATGTTGGCTCCTTTTCCCCAGCCCACCACCTCCTACCCTTCTGAGAGCATTCCAGATAGATCACACAAACTGTCCCTTGCTGCCTACAGCCCCTGGACACTCAGCTCTTATTGTCCCAGACACACTATCACTATAACGGCTTTTATCTCAAGAATCCTGCCCCTGCACCCTTGGTTGTTGGAGAAAGCTCTGGACAATTGCACATTAACTATCTTTGGCTAAACTTTGATATATTTAACATTTAGAAGTAGGAAAGCTTATGAATATAATTTCTCAAACTATGATTTGATATGGAATTTTCTATAGCTTATAGAATAAACAGTATCAGCCATACCCAAAAGATTGCAATTTATTACTACAGTAAGGAGAATATGGTGTACCATTTAACATGTAGAAATATGAATAATTTATGAGTGATTAAGAGAAAACCATCATATATAAAAGTTGAGGTAATTACAAGTGACCTTAATCAAAATTTATGAAAGAACTTAGTTCAATACCAAAATTTGATCTTGAGCCCCTTTCCTTACCCAGAAAATTTTTTCCAAAACTGATTTATACATATATATGTAACACTTTCTACTAGAAGAATCTTCAATTACTCTATCAAATGCAATATTATTCTTGGAAAAATATAAATTCCATGTGCATTTGAGATAATAACATTAATTTGAATCTATTAAATAGAGCTTCAATGCTCATACATTAGATTAATAGATATTCAAAACTCATAGTGTGTCTTTAGTTTTCTTATATATATTTTTTTTACAAAAAGCTATTTACGTTAAAAAAATAGCTTACATAAACACTTAGGTAGCTGTCATTCCATGCCTAAAATGTCATTTTACTGAAAGCTAAATAAATGTACAAAATAGGATTTTGATTAATGCTAAAAGCTAAAGGAAATGCTATGTTAAGGAAAGCATAATTATCTGCATATACCCCATTCTTGTGTATTACCTTTCCTCCTACTTTATAAGAAAATCAATGATTGTTTTTTCTTTTTCTATATAATTAGCCTGTAGATATTTAAAAATAAAACCCCAGGCACTGGCTGGATGGAAACGTGGTGGTATGGTCTATGTTTTTCTGAGTTTACATAGTTACCATTCTCATTTTGATTTTCCATGGTTTCATGTTAAAATATCTTACTGATCATTGCCTTCTTCGTATTATACATAGATTGAGATGTGGTAAGAGACAAATGTAATCACTGAACAGAAATTTTTTAAATACAATAAAAATCTTCTAATCTAATCTGAACCTGCCTTTAGAGTTAATCAAAACATCGAAGCAGGGAATTATATAACTTGTTCTTTTCAGTTTTATTTTAAACACATGAGAGTATGTTTATTAGTCCCTTAAAGTAAGGTCAAGCTTTTCTCTTTGGGAGTATTTTCACTGAGTTCCCTTTACATAAACCACATCCACAAAACATCTACTTTTTCTAATTTTATTTTCTTTCAAGTACAGCACAAATTAAAACACTTTAATATAAGTGGGAGTTCTTCTTAGATGTTTACTAATTGTTTTTCCAATCCATATCTCGTTCAACAAAATTTTAGTACTTTACCTTTTCTAAACTGATCCAAAACTGGAGTTTCAGTTTTAGTGGAAAAACTGCTCTTCAATCTTTCTTCTTCCATCTTTAAGTTTACACATTCCACGAACCTAGTCACTTGTGGTATCAGCACACATGATCTACAAGGTCAGGGCAGCATTCAAGAGGTGGGTAGGAAGAAACGAGAGGTACTCTTCCAACTCCGACATTCAAGTCACAATGGATAGGAGTCCAAACGTTTCCAGACTGAATGGGGAGATCTGGTAAATCCATTGTTTCGGTAAAATGAAAAGTGAGTTAAAAAAAAAAAAAAAAAAGCTTCCAAGAGGTTAAAATTGAAACTTGGGAGTAAATCCTTATCCAATTACCCATACCTGGAAAGAGATTACTTAGGAGTCTATCCAATTTATCTTACCTGCATCTCCTCAAAATCTCTCTAGTCTGTTCATTCTTTCCTACTACATTTCTGATTATCTAGTCCAGGTAACCACTGTCTTATTCCTGAACTTTTCCAGAACATTCTAAAAAGAATTTGTTCTTCCACTTGTTCCTTTTGCAAGATATCCTAACCCAGAAGTTAATGCCCTTTCACTCTATTGCATCTGATTACATCACCTTGAATTTAAAACCTAAATCAATGTTCTACTGACTTTTGGCTAAAACCCAAAGTCATCGATATAAAATACAATTTTATCATTTCCCCCCTCCCTCAATGTCTCTCTCATTGGCTTTCTATGTGCCCATCTCATTACTATTATGTATTCCTCTACGGCCCTGTGTTTTGAGGATATTATCCCCTTATCACCATGTTTTCAAACAATTTTTCTCACTTTGTAACACTCTTCTAAACACTTGTTCAATTTCTGTCTGGTCTTCATCTGAATAATTTTTACTTATTTACCAAGGGTCAGCTTATAGTTCTTTCCCTTACCCTCGAGTTGGTTGAGTATTTTCTGTATTCAAATAGAAACCTGTTCTGCCTCACTAGTCCACTAGAATTGCCTTTTTCCTGCATGTTGCTCACTATGATACACAATGCCTAAAAATGTGTGTTTAGAAGAAAATAGGTAAATGGGGAAAGAATAGATGCTTGTTTAAAATTCATAGTTACTATTCACTAAGTGCCATGTGTAAAGGTACTTAACATAGTATCTCTCATCCAGCAAACTATTATTCACTTGCATTGTTCTTGCTCTAACTCTTGGGAGTGTGTCTAATGGGAGAAAATTATTCTGCTGCAGTGATTTCAGTAGGTCTGGGTTTTCCTTTGCAGCCCTGAGGTACGAAACTTGAGAATATTTTTAAGGTGTAAGAAAGGTGTAAGAAACTGACACACAAGCTGTGACAAAAGGGATTGAGAGAGAGACAGTAGATCTACAAGGTACCTGACAACTGTCTAGCTACCATTGCTTCCGGAAAGTTCAGGACAGAGCAGTTACCATTGAAAAGAAATTTGAGGAAGTATTGAATGTGGCATGTGATAGAATTCTCCTCTCCATTTGCCTCAAGAAACTTCACCAAAAAAAAAAAAAAAATCCATTAAACTCTGATGTCAGAGTTTATATGCATCCTTTCTATAAATGTAATTAGTGTTCAGAGCCATATATTTCAAACTGATAGAAGGACTCATTTTAAGATTGGTCTAAAGGTGGTTCTGGCAAGAGAAGTTCAAATTCCCAGGTCAGTACTACAAATGGTATGGGAAAATCTCTCTCGTTCTTTCCTCTTTGATGTGCCAAGACTATTTTCCTATAAAGGACAAAGTGGAAGTAAGGGCTGAAGATTGTAAGAATAGGGAAAGGAAAGGTGTCTAAATAGGACTCTGCCTGGTTCCAGATTGGACCCTTAAACATTAAGAAAAATGGATAAAGTCTGGGGCAGGAGTAGTCTTTTATCTCACTTAGTTCATGGTCATAAGAATAGACCAGGGATTTGGAGTAGAAATCCAATCCAACAACTTGACTGACACATCCTCTATATCACATTGCTCAGGTAAAGAAGAAACTAGATGTCTGAGGTCTTCTTTAGGCCAAGGTAAGAGAAACCTTGACCTCTGAGACAAATAGCAAAAAACAGAACCTCAACTTCTGGAAACAGTAGACTTTAAAAACAAAATCAGTGTGATGCATCTCATCTCTTCATTTTCCTTTCATTTTTCCTGTGCTGCTTTGTCACAAACTATTTGCAATTATCTCAAGTGCAGAAGGACCTTTCTTCGGGTAAAATTTTGGAACTGTGCAACTTTCAGGTATAAATGGTACTAGGTAGATTAAGATAAAAAAAAAAATCTGTTACTATTCTCAGCATGGCTCCCAGGAATTGATATTGCTATATTATTCTTTGGGAGTGGAGAACTGGCATGAACTTTTACTTTAATAACCTCAGTGGCTAGAAAAAATGCTTGTGTGTATCAGCAGCTATGTCACAATTCTGTTTCTGGCTCATACTGTTGCCCACCCACCCCCCCTTAAGGTTTCTTTGGTCAGAAACATTTAGAATTCTCATTCTAGGTACAGAGGAATGACAGTAATGGTCTTTTAGAAAATTTACTCTTTATATGTACAAGCTCATGGTTCACATCATTACCTCAACATTAATATAATTTCTGGAGTTACTACATGAAACCTATTTCCTCAAACTAGGCATTTTGAAATTAATGAATGATATTGGAATTTGTCACTCATCTGAATTAGAATAATGAATTCCTTTACCACACATACATTTTAGAAATGACCTAGGTACTGGATATTATAATCAAGAGCTAAAAAACATTTTCAAAATTTAATTTGGGGTTAAACTTATTAAACAAAAATGTTACGTATTAGCAGAAATTGAAGACAAAATTATATTTACAGAACAATTCTGTTTTTCTAACGTGACATGAAGATTATCCTGTCACTTTAAAATTATGTCAATAAATGGTAATTTTATGATTAAAATACAAAGGAAATTTTAAAGATGAGTAAGTCAATGAATTTTATTCTATTAATGAATATTCAGTGCAAAGTATCAAGCAATTACTTAAATTATGAAAATAATATGTTGATAACAAGTGTTGGCAAGGATGTGGATAAAAGAGAATCTTTGTACACTGCTGGTGGGAATATAACTGGTGCATCCAGTATGAAAAACAGTATAAAGTTACCTCAAAGTATTAAAAATAGAACTACCATAGGATTTAATAAAACCCACTTCTGGGTATATATCCAAAAGGAGCAAAATCAGTATCTCCAAGAGATATCTACAGTCCATGTTCATTGCAGCAGTATTTACAATAGCCAGGTTATGGAAACAGACTAAATGTCTAATGACTGATTAATAAAGAAAATCTTGTATATATACATACATAAAATGGTATATTATTCAGCCATAAAAGAGAAAGAAATTCTTCCATTTACATCAACATGGATGAACCTGGAGGACACCGCTAACTCCAATAAGCTAGATACAGAAAGACAAATACCATAGGATAGCACTTGTATGAGGAATTTTAAAAAGTCAAACTAATCAAACCAGAGAGTAATAAAGGAGGGGTTGCCAGAGATTGGGAGATGGGGGACAGACAAAGGGAAATATTGGTCAAAGGGTACAAACTTTCAGTTATAAGATGAGTAAGTTCTAAGTTCTGAGGATCTAATGCACAGCATAGCAATTATTGTTAGTAGTACAGTATTGTAAACTTGAAAATAGTTAAGAGGGTAAATTTCTGTTATTTCTTTGCAGTAGGTACTATTAAAAGTTTGTTTAGCTTTTAAAATATTATGTAATACATATAGGGCCTTAGTTAAACTGCTTAATTTTGATATACTCCTGAACTTTTTTTCTTCTTAACAGTATGTTACATATATCAGTGTTTTCTTACAGCGCACAGATCTTCAACCTCTCTTAAAGTGGAAAATGAAGAAACAGGAGCTATCCTAGAAAGAGGAGTACAAGAAAGGCTTTGAAATTCATATCCTTTGAAGATTCACAATGTTTTAAAGATTTTTTTTTTTATTTATTCATTTGAGACACAGAGATACAGAGCGAGCGAGCATGAGCAGGGGGAGAGGCAGAGGCAGAGGGAGAAGCAGGCAAGGGACTCGATCCCAGGACCCCGGGATCATGACCTGAGCCCAAGGCAGATGCTTAACCATTTGAGCCACCCAGGCACCCCGGTTCACAATGTTTTAAACCTAATCTAGTCCTACAGAGGCCCAAGTCATCTCTTCAAAAAGCAAATCTGATCTTGCCACTGTCGTGGTTAAAATTCTTTAATGACTTCCCAGCGCTCTTGGAATAAAGACCAAAGTCCTTTACAGAGTCACAGTGGTGTGACTGGTTGTCCCTTTATCACCTGATTTTTTCTCCTCTCCCACTTGTTCTCCCCCCCCACCCCCCCACACCGTTTCCACCCATCAGATCTCATCCAAAGGGTATTTCCTCAGGAAAAAATCACCAGCACCAAAACTGAATCAAAGTCTCCTGTTCCTTCCCTTTCTCCTTTACACTTGTGTCGTAAGTCATTAAATGATGGGTTCATTTTTAAAATGCCTAATTCCTCTAATAGAAGGTAAATGCAGTGAAGACAGGGCCATTTATGTCTTACTGCTCTAACTTCAGTGGCTAAGATAGTTCCAAGTACATGTTAGCTGCCCTACAGATATTTTGAATATGCATTTTTTTATTACTATGTGACTTTCATATTTTAGAATTCCTCTCAATTACTCTTACATGGATTCCCATATGTATACCTTGTATTTATGAATTTAACTATTGCTGTTCCTTAGTTATTTTCATTAGAAAATATCAAATGGCCTTTTTCTATGTGAATCATTTAATGTTTTCCCCTCTCTTTTAATTTTCTATTTTGAATTTCAGGCTAGTTTAACATTTGAAGCCTGAAAATTAATTTCTACTAAACACAAGAGATATTCATGGAATAATGACATGATACATTCAACTAGGATAATCAACCAAGCATTTATTTATTCAAACTTTCCTTCAAAATATTCATTATCAATGCTATCTGTATAAATTAGCACATAGCCTTTCACCACCCCTTCCCTATAATGTGGTTATTTGTATAGAAAGTGCAAATTCAATGGTTTTTACATCTTCTTATCTACTTGCAACCTATATATATTGTAATCGGGAAAAATGAGATTAAAGTCTTAGAAAAAAGGCAGTAAGGAGGATAGAAAAATGTGATCTTAAAAGTTTTCAGAATAGAAAATGAGAGAAGGTAAATAACCATAAAGCGTTTGGGAAAATCTATCCCTTTCTACAACAGGATTAATCCACAGATAAAGTAGAGATGTGAATTTCTTACTGGTCTGCTCTCCTGGAACTCTGCAGAAATGGTTTTGTGGGGCGCCTGGGTGGCTCAGTTGGTTAAGCGACTGCCTTCAGCTCAGGTCATGGTCCTGGAGTCCCGGGATCGAGTCCCACATCGGGCTCCCTGCTCGGCAGGGAGTCTGCTTCTCCCTCTGACCCTCTTCCCTCTCATGCTTCCTATCTCTCATTCTCTCTCTCTCTCAAATAAATAAATAAAATCTTTAAAAAAAAAAAAAAAAAAAAAAAGAAATGGTTTTGTGAAGGCCATCTAAGGCAACTTGCATGGAATGAGATGGACTGCTACCCCTGAAGCCATGCTTCTGCTTTCCAGAAAGGTAGAACCACAGCTCTAGACTAAATTTTTGGTAAAAATAGACGTCTCTTTCTGATGTGCCATAGATGAGCATCAGTAAATATAGAAATAAGGAATACGGAGGTGAAAAAGCATGAAGCAATTTTGTTCAAGACCCCAACCTATTAGTATAGAAAACCTGCCTCATTCAAGTGTATGAAAGTCCAGGAAAGAAATAGAGAAATGACAACCACTGCTATTTATAGCGGATTTAAGAGGTCCTGTTTTAAGAATATTTTTTAAAGCGTATTTCTTAATTATTAGCCAATAACGTAAATGAATTAAACAGTATCTATCCAGTGGCCTGAATTGAAGATAGTGAGATAGAAATAACAGATTAAACATGTTTATATGTAAACACATTTAAACTGTTCCATTCTTATAATATACATAAGAATCCAATTATTTAATTAAAAATACACAAGTCATGAATTCTTAGGCAGATGTCTGAAACAAGCCTTGAGAGATCATATAATTATGTTCCATTCAGGACTGAGTTATTAATCTTGTGCCTGTAGATTCCCAGTGAAACGGAATATATATTTTGTTTCCTCAATCATTGCGGTGTACTGCAGCTCTTACAATCAGAAAATTGCACATTTTACCTTCAATTACCTTTTCCTATTATCTAAAGAAAATATACTAATACAATGTGCACCACAGGGTCTATATTCACTCCATTCTGCTATGGATGCTATCTTGTTTTCAACAGCTATTAAAAAGCTAGTGCTTTGTTTTGTTTTTCATTGCATGAATGTGTTCAATATTTGCATAATGATCGCTCTCAAAAGATGAGAGAATGAATGAGGAATAAATAAATTGCAACCTCCCTCCCTGAATAATGACTCTACCTTTAAAGATGGATCACACATGGCCATGCTCGAATGCATCCAATATATCAATATTTATTAAGTAGACAGAAAGTCAATTGAACCATAACTTGCTTTGTGCTAAGAAAGAAGAAACATTGAAAAGGATATGGGAAGATTATTAAAAAGAAATGTAAGAACCCTCCCCAACGTCAATATCAGAAGCTCCTACTGAATCTCTTTTTCCAAATCTTTATGGAATTGAGTAAACCATCTACACAGGGAATTAAAAAAGATAACTAAATATGAAATGGTCATGCCCTGTCAGAAAACCTTATTGAGTTCTCAAAACAAATATCTTCAATCTCTATTCGCAAAGATGTTCTGTACCATTCTTACACATTATGCAAGAATTTTTAGTTCTTATAGATATATATTCATTTCCCCAACTGGAACATGTTCCTTGAGAACATGGTCGTTGCTCTCATGTATTTTGAGTTCCATAGAAAAGTGTTTAATAAATGTAAACTAGCAAATGGTGAATAATTGGGGCGGTGTATTAGGAAAGATAGCAATCACATACAAAAACCAAAACAAAACGCCACTCCTAAGCATGGTCTTACCCCTTTATTATAGTAACACTTGTTGAATATTCTGTGTACCAAGTACATTAAATAACTCTCCTTATGTTATTTAATGCTGACAAACTGAGTTGAGTTTTATAATTTCCACTTTATAAAGGAAACGATGCTTGAAATACAATTTTTTTCTAAATTAAAAAAGGAATAATTAGAAAGCCAAGGCACCGAACACTGTTTTCTCTGATCCCACAGACCATGCTTTTAGCGACCTTACTATACTTTCTGGACCACTTGGTGACTTACTTTGAAAAAGATCTATATGAACAACACGTTTGATTGAAAAAGAGACTTAAAGTAAATCCTCAGCTGTCACTCTCTGCCTGATAATTAAAATGTACTCCCATACAGATGCCGACACAGGCTTGTTGAAAATATTTATTCCTCCCTAGATGATAAAAAAAAAAAAAAGAGGGGGCAAGGTATCTAACCCCTTACTGCCTTATTATCCAATCTATAATGTGGATATACTGTTTGGAGATGTTATTTTAGGTTCTCTGTATGTGTGTAGGTTTCCTTTTCTGTGTTTTCTATTTTCACCTGTCTGGCTCAGTCTTAGGGAAGGGTTGTGACTTTTGTTTTACACAGGTTTGGGCTCCAGGAAAGGAAAATTTCCTCGGCCATGACCAAAATAGAGAATGACAAACTTCTGGATTACATAGGGGTGTGTGTGTGTGTGTGTGTGTGTGTGTGTGTGTGTGTGTGTGTGTGTATAAATATATGGATAACCTACAATTTTGAGTATAAGCATAAAGAAAGATACATGTTTAAAAAAGAACACAAATTTCATAAATTATGTTTACTTTACAGCATGTAGGTCTCCTAGGAATAGTCTAAGTGTCTAAGGAAATACAAAATTTCATCTTCCTATAAAAAGTTAAATTTTAAAATAAAGCAAAGTAGCTAAATAGCAGGGATTTTCAATATCCTGTCATTTTCCTTCCATTGACTTTGACTCCTGCTCTCTAGCATTAGATCTTTATCAAAACAAACATAATGGCTGGAGTAGAGTCTCCATGAGGCTACCTCCCACAGGATGCTCCCTCTTGACTAAATTTTTAATTCTAAGGAGCCTTCAAGTTCTTCTACTCCTTCCAGTTTACTGTGCATCTCCTTTGTGCTCCTTTTTCTCTTATATTTTTTCCTCTCTTACCTGGTTAAACATCTCAAAGGTAAGCTCTGCCTCTAGTTTGCAAATTATGTTCTATACATCCTAAGTCTGAGAACTAGGAAGAGGAGGGGAAGAATACAAGTTTTACTTCTTACCATTTTCAGTTTCTCTCTCTGTCTCTGTCTCTCTCTCTCTCACACACACACTCTTCCACTTTTGAAATAATAAAAATAAATAAATCTCGAAGTTTGAAAAACATTGGTCTATTCACACTTAATTTCTTATTGTTCATTTACTCTATAGCCTCCTAAAATCCAGTTTCCAATCTCACTACTCAACTGAAACAATCTTTTAAAAGCAACAGCTTGACTTAATGGAGAAGCCAGTCCATTTGCTTTTTCCCTCCAGGTACTTTTCCATCTCTCTGTAGCACTTGAAACTGACAGTACCATCCTTTGAAAAACTCTTCTTCACTTTGTCCTTCTTGGGCAATCTACTATCCCAGTTACCCTCTGACTACCCTAAAAGCTACTCCCCAGAATCCTTCACTGACTCTCATTACTCCAGCCACTCTCTATGGGCAAAGCAACATCAGGGGCAGAGGGGGGAGGCAATAAAAACAGTGGACTTGGAATCTGAAGAGTTGGGAACAAGCTTAGGAATTTTGGATTTTCCATCAAATATGATCAAATATATCACACAGTCCTGAACACAATGGATGCTTAATAACTGATTGTGAAGGCAAGAATATAATAACTGAATATATTAGCAAAAGTGGACATAAATTTAAAATACCAGATTTGAAATATTTCCTTTGGAACGATATTCTTTTAGGATATTCTTTGAGTGAAATGTAGTGTTAACATTTTGACAATCTAGTTTCTTAACTCATGATATTTCCATGATAATGCTGTGTGAAGGGAAGAATATTAAAATAACCAATTGATAGGATCAAGGCAATGTGCTGAAGGAAGATATCTTATTTTCCAGTGTATACTAAAACACAGTTTTGTTGACTAAATGTCTAAATATCAGGTCATTTGGGATTTTATCTTAAAATACTACTACTTCTAAAAAAGTAATAGATTAATTAGACCTATATGATCTGAGTTTTAATAATTCTCTTCTGAACATATTTTTAGACTTAATAACCTCTGTATTTTAGAAATTGGTGATATGTTTTTGCCCTGTATTTAACTGAATGTAGGTTTGATGGCTAATACAAATGACAAACGGTAATTTAGTACGAATAGTTGGATATGAGCAATGAGTAGTACATTATTCAGAGAGTTACATCATTTAGCAGCATATTTTTTTAAAGAATTGAAAATTAGATAGATTCTTCTGAGAGTAAAAATAAGTGCAATGTTCAGTTTAAAACGGAATTCTTTGATTCTTGGTTTGCTACCTTCTTTCCTTTAAAGCAAACTACTGTAACCAAATGAGGTTTGCATTTGGGTTATATCCAAGGGCACCATTCAATTTCACAATTTCCACCACAGCAATTATACTGAGCTCATTTCATTCATGAGCATAGAAGCACTCAAAAAAAAAAAAAATCTATGTCAGCAATTGTGGTACTTTCTTCTTTTCCCTATGGGCATTATCTTGCACAACTGTCCTCAAACAACATAACAGAAAAAATAAATATTAAGAGCAACATTAATTAAAGTGCAGAAAATTAGTGCCAACATTGTACTTGCAATGTGTTAAATGGAAGATTAACGTATGCAATACTGTTTATTGTGAGGGACTGAAATTCATATCTATTCATATATATCTACATACATATGAAAATTTATTCTACATATATATTAAAATATCTAGACAAGCATATTACATAGATATGTCTACATTACACACATATGAAACTGTATCTCTAAGTATATTGACATTCAGAATTTATACATATCTGTACATAATAGATCTGCTCCACTTGACAAGTTAAAATTTAAACTACTGTAATCATATCAGTAAAAATAGCATCTTAGGCTTATATGTAACTTTATAATTTAGAGTTGTGACCGGTTTTTATATATAAACCCTAAACCTGATGGAATAGAAGATGCATTATGCTCACTATGGAAGTGAATAAACTGAGTTATGGATAGGTTAATCAATAGGTACTAGGTCAGAAAGCTGGTCAGTGAAGAATCCGAATTTTGTAAGAGACCAAGTTCTCCAAGTCTTTTCTTGCTACCCCATTTTAATAAACTTCAGTCCCGACCGACATAACTTATCACTTATAAGTTTACCTAGACCCTCAAGTACGTTTTTACATGTCTTTTTTTTTAAAGATTTTATTTATTTATTTGAGAGAGAGAGAATGAGAGATAGAGAGCACGAGAGGGAAGAGGGTCAAAAGGAGAAGCAGACTCCCCACTGAGCAGGGAGCCCAATAATGTGGGACTCGATCCCGGGACTCCAGGATCATGACCTGAGCTGAAGGCAGTCGCTCAACCAACTGAGCCACCCAGGCACCCACATTTTTACAGGTCTTAGCACAACCTCTACTCCCATTTCCAGCAACAGGGATTCCAGAGCCTCCATCTTTCCAAGCCCTTTTAGCTCATTGCTGACTTCTGTCTAGCAGATGATTACATGATCTACCACTTTGAGAAAACTGGAGTTATCAGGAATGAATACTCAGTTTGATATTTCAAAGGAGCCCTTATTTTTCTGGATTTCAATATTTCCTTTATGCTAAAAGGGAGGTTTAATTTCCAGACAAGTTGATTCCTTTCAGTGGCATGTTAAAGTCTCTCCCTTTCCTTATACTATGTACTACTAGCTATTCTGTTGCTTCAAGAGGAAAATAATAAACTTTATTGCTGTCAAAACCACAATGACAACCCTAATTAGCCAGGAAGCCAGCTTTTTAGCAGTTCCAGTGAAGAGGGCTAGGATCCTCCTATCAGGGCATAACCCTTACTTACACTTAAGCTAGCAAAACTCATCTGACTTATCTTAGATTTTCCAGGTGATTCTACTGTAGCTCAAATTTGAGAACCAGTAAGACTTACGTATTCAACAGTAAGGCAGAATAAAAAGGAGAGAATCCAGATTCTCTAGAGGAGTTAAAAATCTGAGAAATTGGTGCAACAGGTTTTGGGCATAGGTCTTTGGGAACCACATTGTCTTTGTATGCAGGCTAATTTTCCCTACTATTGTACTGTATTCCTTCAAAACACTCTAGGATTATACCCTTTGCTTTACAGTCCTCTACACGTGAAAAGTATGCTTCCAGAAAACCTGTCTTCAAAAAACAATAAGGAATTTCGGCTTTATGTGGTTTGAAACTCAAATGAATATAGTTTCATTCTTTTGTGAATGATAAATCTGTTGTTTTCAGGAAGAGTTTGATTTAAAAAACAATCCTTCCAGGTATTGTTTCAAATATGTTATCACTTTAAAGTTTGGTTCCAGAGTGGGCAAATTAAGCGAGGAGCACTCCTTACAAAATGTCAATTTCAGAAATCTGCTTTTTTATAAGCCTTAGGCTTACTATATAATTTGCATATCATACAAATGATACAATATAATCATGCTAACAGCTTAAAAGTCTCTACTATGTATGCAATACTTAGATAAAAGACCCCTATTCTTCAAAAAACCCACTTTAAAGCAATTGTTACTAATGATTTCTTAGTGAGTTAAATGTGCACATAATTTCAGATACAAAAGATGAAAACAGTTACTTGAATTTTTAAACTAGAAGAGTAATCCTTTCATTTTTTCTTAGGCTTCAGAAATAATCATTTATGGTTATAGACCATCTTCTGGGAGAAAAAGACAAAATCTCTGAGTTTTGCTATATTTATTAAATATTTTATTGTTTTTACCCTACCTTTATAAAAAGTATTTTTTTTAAAGTAGGAGTGTGCTTTAATTGCTAAGATTTTTCTTAGAGATGTTAGTATTTACATTTAAAATGAATTGTTGAAAAAAATAAATAAAATGAATTGTTGATATTGGAACTGGACATTTATAAATCTGAACGTTAATTACAGCCATTATTCATAGTCATTACACTTTTGGAGGTATGGATATCACCCTAGTGTTTCATTATATATTTAAAAAAAAAAAATGCACCATCGAAGAAGACTTGCTCCTAAGCATATCAGCTTCTGTCAAAAGATTTCATTACTATAGAAATTACTTAAAATAACCATAGTCTATCATGTGGAATGGTTTGAAGTGCTGAACTATAGCCTTTAAAGATTTTTATGATAAGTTATAAGACAGAAAAACATAGGGCATTTTAAGTGTTGGAATGCTAATATCACTTATTTTTCAAACTTACATATTAAAAAGCCTTTACAATTCCATAACTTAAAGTACTAGAAAACAACATCCTAAAATTCTTTTTTTTTTTAAATTTTATTTATTTATTCATGAGAGACAGAGAGAGAGAGAGAGGCAGAGGGAGAAGCACGCTCCCAAGGAGCACAGAGCCCGATGTGGGACTCGATCCCAGGACTCTGGGATCATGACCTGAGCCGAAGGCAGATGCTTAACCATCTGAGCCACCCAGGCACCCAACATCCTAAAATTCTAACTGAATTTAATTAAATGATTTCCAATTTCAGATTCACAGCTTATTTGAATGTGTATTTAAAAATTTTGCTAATATTTGATTTTAATGAGCAAGTGTGCAAAAGAAAGTGGTTTCTTACAGTAATTATGACTTACTTCATGGAAAAGTGCTATGAATCAAAATAATGTAAGTGAAATCCATTTTCTCATATTAATTGGTTACAATATTTAGATTGCTCACCAGGAGTCTCTTGACTACATAGCAGTGGGCAAAGATATGTTCTGTAATCAACTACCAACTCTACATACTTGTAGTCTTGACTTGAAGTTCTAGATAAATCAATTAAACAATTCAAAATTAATATTACCTTAAAGTCGTCTAGCACTTCACATTTTACAGTACTATCAGAACATAACCCAATTGCCACCTTAAAAAATATTTAATATTATTCTATACCATAAAATCTGTGTGTAAAAGGATGATTGTGGGTACTTTTTATCTAGTTTCCAATGCCTGCTAAATATCTCCTGTAACAATTTAAAAGAAACTTAAGGCTTATGATTATAAAATTCAAAACAATTTTTTAGGGAGCTTTGAGAACTCTTTTAGGGAATCTTTAGGCAGCTCATGAGTGTCCTGAAAAATATATTCATAAGAGTGTATTTTACTGTCTTTTCTCCTATTAGTATGGGAAATACGACAGTGATGCTTTTTATCTTGGCATATCTATCTAGTTAGTAAGTTGATAAAATTTATAAGAAAAGCTAAGGATTAAACATACTAATTGCATAGATGTCCTATGATTATTTTTGAGATGATCTATAGAAGTTATTTAACAGTTTCTGGTATATAATAAAAAATATTGGTAGTTGATAGAATTATTAACAAATATTATGACATATGTGATAAAAAGTAAAATGTTGGGCGCCTGGGTGGCTCAGATGGTTAAGCGTCTGCCTTCAGCTCAGGTCGTGATCCCAGGGTCCTGGGATCGAGTCCCGCATCGGACTCCCTGCTCCTTGGAGCCTGCTTCTCCCTCTGCCTCTCTCTCTCTCTCTCTCTCATGAATAAATAAATAAAATCTTAAAAAAAAAGTAAAATGTTTTCATAGGGCTAATTTATACCCTTGTGATCTTCATTTCTACATTATCAAATATATATATATATTGAAGGAGTAATGGTTGAAAACTTTCCAAATGTTACAAAAGACAAAGTAATGTCAAAAAAGTTCAATGTGCAACAAGCAGGATAGATTCAAAGAGCCACACTGAAACACACTTTAGTCAAACCATTAAACCCAAATACAAAGAGAAATCTTCAAAAACACCAAGAAACAATACTCACCATGCAGAAAGGAACTTTAATATTATTAACAGCCAATTTCTCATCAAAAACTATGAAGGCCAGAAGGCACCAGGATGCTTATTCAAAGTACTGATTCATCAAGAAGCTAATACAATTATAAATATATATATATATGTTTGTTTATATATGTTGAATAGATCTATCTCACATATAGATCTTAAATAGCAGAGCCTCCATGTACAGGAGACACACATTAACAAAATTTAAAGAAACAGGCGGTTCTGTAATTGGAGACTTCAATATCCCACTTTCAGTAATGGGTAGAACTAGAATAACACTGACACAGCACTCTACACAACAAAATACACATTCTTCTCAAGTGTACATGGTGCATTCCCCAGGACAGACTAAATGTTAGACCATAAAACAATTCTTAAATTTAAACAAAACTGAAAGTATACAAAGTTTCTTCCCTGGTCACAATGAACTTAAGCCCGTACTATAAGAAAACTGGAAAATTCACAAACAGTGGAAATTAACATTCTTTTTTTTTTCAAGATTTTATTTATTAGAGAGAGATGTGAGAGAGAGAGCACATGAGAGGGGGTAGGGTCAGAGGGAGAAGCAGACTCACCGCTGAGCAGGGAGCCCGATGCGGGACTCAATCCAGGGACTCCAGGATCATGACCTGAGCCGAAGGCAGTTGCTTAACCAACTGAGCCACCCAGGCACCCAAATTAACACACTCTTAAAGTCTGTATTAGGTTGTTAGGGATGCCATAACAAAGTACCACAGACTGAGTGAATCAACAGAAATTTACTTTCCCACATTTCTGGAGAGTGTAAATCCAAGATCACAATGACAATGGGTTGGTTTTTTTTCTGAGGGCCTTTCTCTTTGCCTTGTTCGTGGCCATCTTTTGTTTTCATATGATCTTCCCTTTGTCTGTTGATGCCTTTTTCTCCTCTTATAAGAACACCAGCCATATGAGAATATACTCAAATCACCTTATTTTACCTTAATTACCTCCTCGAAGTCCCTGTCTCCAATTATAATAACATTTTAAGGTACTGGGGGTTAGGACTTCAACATATGATTTTGGGGGGTGAGAGAAGACATAATTCAGCCCGTAACAGGCTCAGAGAAGAAATAACTAGGAAAATTAATAAATACTTTGAGATGAATAAAGACAGAAACACAGCATACCAAAACTTACAGGATGCTGCAAAATCATTGCTCAAAAGGAAATTTATAGGTGTTAAGTGCCTACATTGAAATAGAAGATTCCCAATCAACAACCTAACTTTATACTGTAAAGAACTAGAAAAAAAGAGCAAATAGAATAGAGTGAACAAAATAAAGGAAATAAGGTTAAAAGAGAGATGACTAAAATAGGAAAACAGAATATATACAATACCAATGTTGCTTTCTTGAAAACAACAAAATTGAGAAACCTTTAGTTAGCCTGAGAAAAGAGAAAACACAACTAAAACCAGAAGTGAAAGTGGGGACATTACCTCTCAAACTTACAGAAATTACAAGGATTATAAGAATACTATGAACTCTTGGCAATAAATTAGATAATCTAGACAAAATGGGTAAATTCTTAGAAACATACCAGTCAATTCTATCTCAGGGGAAAAAAAATCTCAATACGCTTATAATAAAGAGATTCAACCAATAATAATAGTTCAGGACTACATAGGTTCTCTGGTGAAGTACAACAAACTTTTAAATAATTAAAACCAACTCTACTCAAACTCTTTCAAAAAAAAAATTGCCTAAGACATTGTATAAGGCCAGAATTACACTGATACCAAAGTCCAACAAAGATACAAGAAAACAGAATATTCTTTATAAATATAGACACTAAAATGCTCAACCAAATCCATTTATCAGAACATTAAATGGATTATACACTGTGACCAAGTGCGATTTATCTCAAGAAAGCAAGTATATTTCAATGCAAAAAAAAAAAAAATCAATGTTATACACCATATTTGTAGAACAAAGGGGAAAAAAACATAAGGAACTGATAAAATTCAACCCTTTCATAATAGGAATGACATATTCAATGAAGGACTGAAAGTTCTGCTTTTAAGATCAAGACAAATATTCTCACTTTCACCATAGGTCTTCAAAATTGTAGGGGGGTGTCCTATCTAGAGTAAATAGACAAGAAAAATAAATGAAAGGTATTTAAATTGGGAAAGAAGTAAAATCATCTTATTTGTAGGTGACATGATTCTCTACATAGAAAATCTCAATCTACAAAATAGTATTTTTGAATTTAAGAATTAAAAGTGTAATATTTGGGTTTGTTTTTTTTTTTTTTTTGGAGAGCACTAGGATCTTTGGCTAACCCTGGATAGATACGTCCTGAAATTCCAGTTTCTTTCTCAAATACAAATTTATCATTTTCATTTGGCATCCATTTGTTTATAATACATGTTATTAGTTTTAATCAAACAGTATGTAGAGACCATACTAAAATGAGAATATTTTAGTGTCTAAATACCATCAAGCCACAGATCAGATCTTATGTTGTATATACATTCCTATACTTAACAGATGTTCAGATGTTCATAGACTATCTATTGAACACTCTTTCGCATATTACAGAAATTAGAAAAAAGTTTCCTGTGATACCGTTTCTGTGATCAAAACTTTGAACCTGATAGTTTTGGACATAAACATTTTTGACCATTTATTTTTTTTTAAAGATTATTTATTTGAGAGAGAGAGAGAGAGAGCGCGCGCATGAGAGGAGGGAGGGGCAGAGGGAGAAGCAGGCTCCCTGCCGAGCAGGGAGCCCAATGTGGGACTCCATCCCGGGACTCCAGGATCCTGACCTGAGCTGAAGGCAGTCGCTTAACCAACTGAGCCACCCAGGTACCCCATTTTTGACCATTTAATTATACAATAGCCACCATTGGCTGCAAAAAAAATAATTAATCCATTAATTTTTGATGTATTCTCAATATGTTCTATGGGAGTTTTATTAGCAATGGGAGAGAATAAATCATTAATTTACACATGTACTGAAACCGGGAGTTTTCATCGGCTGGGCAAAATAAGTGATCTATGATTTTGCCCTTTCACTGATTACATGCCACCCTCATCTTTGACCATCCTTGAACATAACCCATACCTAAAATTATGCAACCAATAGAAATACAAGTGCATTTCTTTGAAAATAATCCTATTGTTACTTTAAAATATAGAATGATTGATTTGGCCTGTGACATGGTTTAAAATTCATTTCTGTATTTCCCACCATGAAATCTCAGTGCAATCATTAACTTTGTCTTCCTCTCCATTGCCCAAGGACACTCAAGCTGTTAAGTGTTTCCAGATCCATGGCCCATGTCCATTCTCTACACTCTTGGGGAAAAAAATATCTATAGAGTTGTGAAAAAATATGAAACAGAATTTTGAAACTGTTTCTATTTATTTAAGGAGAGGGGGCAAGAGTTGAAACATGGTATCAACCAGCATAATTGGGACTAATCCCAATGTTGTAAGCACCAGAATGTTGCTTTAGCATTTCCTATAGTTTTGATGTAAAATAGGAAAAAGACGACTAAAAGTAATGTTCACTTTTCCTATTTTTCAGTGTACTAAATACTGTAAATGTGTATCTAATCTGGATGAGTAAAATTCTACTTCACGTGTATAATTCTTTTCTGTGAACTTTAAAATTTTATCACGTAATGCTTTCAACTCTACTGAGAAAAGATGTTAATTTATGGCGACATTAATAAATATAATCTATAGGAAGTCATTATAAGCCTATTGGAGCATTGCATCTTAGGATATTTTCTAGTAATATAAAGCCATTAATTCTGATGAAATAATTCATGGAGCAAAATGTAGTACAAATGTTCCCTGGAATGTGTTCTGAAAATTTGGAAGTAGTTGAATAAGTAACATGGGCAGAGAACTAGCATCCATGAGTCACTTCTCCCCCCCAGCCCCCCAGGAGCACAGGGAAATGAAATGGTCAGCTTAATGCTGAGTTATTTTTGGTTCTGATTTTAAATAGGAATAAATATTCTTTTTGAATCTTAACTAGCAATAATACAATGGCCCCAAAAAAGAATGTTCTTGTCAAAGAATACATTAGCTTTCACTGGAAAAACTGAGATAGTCTATGAAAGAGTAGAATTTTAGTTGGTAGAAATACAATAGCAAAACAAAACATTCTGAAAAATCAGAATGATTAGATATACTGTGGATTGCAAATTATTGCACTTTAATTTTTAAATGAGCTTAGACATCTGTGAAATTTAAACCCCAGGGCCAATGATTTGTGTGGCAGTAGCTCACAAAAGGAACAAAGCTTTGACATGCAAATTTCAGCTTTATGTTGCATCAGCTCAGGTAACCTTGCAAACCACCTTCACACAAACACGGGAAGCTGAGTGATGCCTCCCATATGGATCCATTCTTCCCTTCCCCTTCCCAATCAAGTTGACAGCAATTCTCAGTTCATTTTCTAAACACACTGATAAAAGATATACTAGGTCTTTACCTGTTATTAACCTCCCTGTACTATTATTACTCATATTTTTTTTTCCTTTGAGAGAAGCAGCTAGATGCAGAAGCTGATCTTTGCATATGGTGGGCCATTACCCCCCAAAAAGAATTGCAAATGTCAATTTGCAATTGGGTCATTAATGTCAGATCATGATATTTCAGAATTTGATGTTTTTAACCTTTACAGACATCAACCCATATACAATACACTTTTGAAAAGAATTTATTTATCCTTAGAAACAGTGGATGCATGCTCCAGGAATGCTGTCATGTAATGTTAGGTGCTGTGTATACGGCAAGGATCATTAAGTACGTTTATGTAACTCTCTCTTCAGCTTAGTTTGGCCCTTCATCTATTACTTTAGAAGAATCCCGAATCACAGATGGAAGAAACGTTCAGATGTCTGATAGAGAAGATGAAGGAAATAGAATTTAATAGTGTTTCTCTTTTATTGTAGAATTATTCAACTTTGACTTACTGTTTAGACAAAATTTGCAAGGATATTTTTTTTCTTCTGCATCAGAAGTCAAAGTTGTTTCATGTTATAAAATTCAATGGAGTCAATTTCACCACATGAAATAGTTTTAGTGCATAACATTAAAGTCATAATTCAAGAGGGTAAGGAAAATCTACGATGAGATAATTTAAATAGGAGATTCTGTACACAGCTGTGCCCATGTTTACACTGCTTTGGATACGTGCATTTGCAACATAGCTTGAAGATATTAGAAAATAACACAAGATGCCTGTGTATTTTAGAATTATTTGAAGTCATTTTGCTGATTTATTTTTAATTGTTTTGTATTTTCATTAAGTCCCTACTTTTTAGGTTAACTGGACATACCTAAAAAATATTTTGAAAACAAGTAAGGGGGAATAAAAAGGAATCTAGTCAGAGGGAAAAAAAGAGTTAAACAAATTTATCTGTTATCTTATGCTCAAAGGAAGGGATTTTCTGCATGTTTCTATAAAGTAGCCTGCATATAAACCATCCTTCCATTCAATGAAGCATTCACTGGGCAACTATTACCTCAGTACCTACTGTACGTTGGCACAGGACCGGTGATGAAGGACAGTCGGAAGAAAGGCCGGCAGGGACGAGGAGTCCCCACTGCGCTAAGAGAAAACCACCCTTAAGAGGATTTTATACCACCCTGGAAGGAGCCCTCCACCTTTTTCCACCTGATAGAACCAAAACCTGATTGGATGACAGGCATATAGAGGGTTAATCAGATTGAAACAGCCTGCCAACGAGCCCTTGAAAACCCCTAGACTTAGAAACTCTCTTGGCAACCCTCTCAGGTCCCCTCTCCTCTTCGGGAGCTTTATATTCTGTCACTCAAGCTTTACTATCACTCAATAAACTTTGTTTTGCTGCCCACCACTCTGTCTGGTCTACCTCTTCATTCTTCGAAGCGGTGTGACCAAGAACTGTGGGCACCAAAAGAGAAGAAATCTTGTAACACTGGGCCCTACTGTGGTAGGCAGACTCTCATCATGGTCCTTGCCTTATGTCATTTCTCCCCCGGAGTGTGAACAGACCTATGATTTGCTCCTAACAGAATATGCCAAAGATGAGATGTCCCTCCCCACCCCCCAATTATGTTATATAAGATTGTCATTTCCAGGGTGCCTGGGTGGCTCAGTTGGTTAAGCGACTGCCTTTGGCCCGGGTCATGATCCTGGAGTCCCGGGATTGAGCCCTGCATCGGGCTCCCTGCTCGGCGAGGGGCCTGCTTCTCCCTCTAACCCTCCCCACTCTCACGTACTCTCTCTCTCTCTCTCATTCTCACTCTCTCAAAAAAAATAAATAAATCTAAAAAAAAAAAAAAAAAAGCGTGCAGGTCTGGAGTGAATTCCGGAACCCCGAAACGCAAAAAAAAAAAAAAGATTGTCATTTCCATCTTGCTAACAAACTCTGCTGTCTTCTCAATTTGCCCACTTTCATAAAGCAAGCGGCCATCTTGGAGAAGCTCACATGGTCAGAACCTGAAAGCAGCCTCTGGGCAATACGGAGGGAGGATCTGAATTCCACCCAACAATTATGTGAGCCTGGAAGCTTCTCTTGCCCTGTTTTACCTTTTAATGAGACTCCAGCCCTGATTGACACATTGTTTATAACCTTGTGAGAAACCGTGAAGTAGAACAAACAGCTAAGCTATGCTCAGACTCCTGACCCACAGAAACAGTACTGTGGGGTTTAAGTTCCTAAAGGTGGGGTAATTTGTTATGCAACAATGGAGAACTAATGAACCAAGGGATGCCATAATAAATAAAACCATTAATAGTTGCTGTATCTTAGGGAGCTTATGTAGCCTATGGGGAAGGAGCACACAGTTCTAACACAGCATGGTAAATGTGACCGAGAAAGGTGACTAATGCTACTGGAGGGACACAAATTTGGAAAACCAAATGGGGCCTGGGGAATAAGGAAAGTCTCCCAGGGAAGTAGCAGTTGAAACTTGAAGGATGAGTAGGAGTTACTAGGGAGAAGGGGGAGGTATGTTTTGTGTGTCATGGGTGGACGGTGTTGGTCTGGAAGGTACAGCATGTGAAAATACAGAAGTGAGAAGGGCAGTGAAAGTTGTGCCCGATCAACATGTCTGAGATATCAGAAACAAGCCAAGGTATAGTAAAAGATGAAGAACTAAGAGAGACCAGATCAGGTAAAGCCATAGGACTCATATCTACAATAAAAACCATGCTTACAATAAAATTCTAGGGCAATAAAATTATAAGAATCTTGCAGAATTATTTGCAAGAAGCATTTGCTCCACACTATTTTCTGATTATTTGATAAGTCTAATTTTCATAAAATTTTAAAATGGGACTTTATTACAAATATAAGTGGTCAAAGATTAAATGGTGAGGGAATATGTACTAAAGACTATTTATTAAGAGAACCCAGTAAAATATTAAGATTGGTTTAAGTGAGGTGGAGGTTTACATCATCACCTGAACAAGATTTTTTTGTATTGGTGTGAATAGGAATCTCTTGTTGTGCTGTTTTCTATTTTTTTTAAAGATTTTATTTATTTATTTGAGAGAGAGAATGAGAGATAGAGAGCACGAGAGAGAAGAGGGTCAGAGGGAGAAGCAGACTCCCCGCTGAGCAGGGAGCCCGATGTGGGACTCGATCCCGGGACTCCAGGGTCATGACCTGACCTGAAGGCAGTCGCCCAACCAACTGAGCCACCCAGGCACCCCTGTGCTGTTAGTTTTCTAGAAGGCAGTTAAAGATTCATTCTTACATAACCCTTTATATAATCATAATTCGTGGAGGACCCACTAGACTATCTTCAGCAATCTACTGGAAAGTCACATGGTAATTAATCATTTTACCTATTTGCAAATATTTCATAATTTTCCTTATTAAATTGTATAACACAGAACATCTAGGACTTTCATTTGACTGCCTATTTTCTGAAGGATTAAATACTTGGGTCAAACTATTTCCCCTGAACCTTGACTTTTTTTTTTTTATCCTTTTCCTCCTGGCATTTAAATTGACAGAGAAATTTGAACTTCTCTCCCAAATTCTTGTATCCTCATTGAAAACGTTTTTTTTTGGGGGGGGGTGCCCTTTTTTTGTTGCTTTGATGCTCTAAATCCATGTAATTAAATACCTTACTAGAGTCTATGGAGCTAAGATTCCTTTTATTATTTTGATTAGAGCTTCAAATCATCTTTATTTCTACACCCAATTGTCTTCCGTTGTTTTAGTGTGACAATAGCTAACACTTATTCTGTACTTATCTGTACTAGGCATTAGGATAAACACCTTACATGCCTTACTCATGTAAAGCCTAACATACTTAAGAATTAGAATATCCACCTATTTCACAAATGAGAGAACTGCACAAAAAGGTCATATGTTCAAGATCGAATAGCTAGTAAGCATTGGGATGAGAGGTGGACTCAAGCTGACCAGCCCCACTTCGATTAGTGTGATCATCACCCAATGATTAATTCAACAAATAGCGATAAGATACCTACAATATCTAAGCCTGATGCAGGGCAAGGAGACTAGTGTGCTAAACAAATACATCTAATAATAGAGACTTTTTAATGTTTAATATTTTAAATTTAAATTAAAGCAAACACTGATTAAAATGAAATCTAAGCAATAAGACAAAGCTCTGTTGTCTAATGAACATCCACGTCTCAGGAAAATCCCAGGGAGCAGTGTCCCCTGTCCAGGATCCCCATGAGTTCAGCCCTTTAATTCTGCTAACACAATATGAACGACACTTTACTGGCTCGTTTTTTGTTTCCTACCTGTATTGTTGCCACAGTCTTGCTTTCTAGTCTTCTCAGTTTGGGGCCATGCTGTCTCCAGTCTCCTATCAAGAATGTCAAATTGCTTTCTAAAATGTTCTATGGGTTCCAGAGAAAAGCATGTTTCCCTCTGAGTCTCACCGATTCTATTCCCTCCAATGTTCTCTGCAATATATTCTTTCAAGACCCATGGTGTTGAATTTCATTACATTTCTCATCCTCAACAAGGAGGGAACTATGCACCATTGGCATCTACCCTTGGCTTTGATCAGTGGCTGTGCAGGTTCCAGACAACAGGCTATTTCCATTCTCCTAGCACAGCGGGGCAGCAGACCACACTTGCCCATGCCATCCCTCCGCAGAGCCTCACTTGGGCAAGGATGAGAACTTCTGCCCCAGTCTGCTCTTCTGACAGGTTCGCAGGATACCCAGAGGCTGGGAGGATAGAGACTCACAGTCTTTCTGTTGTGTTTTAAGTAGGCCCATCGGTTCTACTTCATAAATCCAAACACTGTTAGCTATTTAGGTCTTAGGCAGTGCTTGCCTCACAGCTGGTAGACATTCTTCCCAGGAATGGACAGTGGCCAGGCTTTCTAGCTTTGTGCCCTCTGGGTACCCTATGGTGTTTGGAGTTCCCCCTTTCTCTCCTTCCTGTGTTCCTATCCTCCTTCATCTCTTCCTTTCTTGGATTCTTATATTTTGGTGAAACATTTGGGAAGGGTATATTAGGTTCACATACTCTAATGGCATTTTACACAGAAAGTCCCTTATTCAAATGTTGACCCTGACCAGCCTTTAAACTTCCTTACTTTGGGGATTCTGGTACATTTAGGGATCTAGGAGTCATGTGCCCCACCCCTGATTTCACTGGCCAAACAGTGCACAGAGTCCACAACCAGAACACAGAGAATGTAGGTTTGCCAAATCAGACCTGTGAGCCCCTGCACAATTAGATGTTTGTCTCCTGCCACCATCAGGCTTAGTGTTTGCTCATTTGATGCCCGATTTATTTTTAGTTTCTTTATGGTCATTGTACTCCTACCAAAGGAATATTACCCAGACCACATGTGTCTATACTAAAGAAGAAACCATCCCTTCAGTGTCCTTTGTTTACTTACCTAGTCACATACAGTAGGACTTGCTGAACTCCTGCTCAGTGTTGGCATTTATCTCTAGACCTCTATCTTCTGCCTCTCTGCTCTTCTCTCCTGCTCCTTCACACCCCCAGATCTCTTCATCTAAGGGGAATATCACTACATTTTATATTCTTACTAAATGTTTTTAGAGGATTAGGACTTGGAATGTTCTTTTTTATTTCATTTAAGACTTGTTGCATAATATGGGGCACCTGGTGGCTCAGTTATTAAGCGTCTGCCTTCGGCTCAGGTCGTGATCCCAGGGTCCTGGGATCGAGCCCCGCATCGGGCTCCCTGCTCAGCGGGAAGCCTGCCTCTCCCTCTCCCACTCCCCCTGCTTGTGTTCCCTCTCTCACTGTGTCTCTCTCTGTCAAATAAATAAATAAAATCTTAAAAAGACTTGTTGCATAATATTCCTATAGCATTCTTTCTCCATCAGTTTCGTTCTCTTTCTCAAAAATGTAGTTGTAGCAGCTAAGCTCATCAAAACAATGTGTATCACCGAGCTTTGTACTATTTAGGATTATTCCCTCTGATTCATGGAAAACATATATTCAAAGAGAGTTAACAAGTAAGTTACCAGTCGTAAAAGAGTAAGGATAGAAACAGACCACACATCTATTATGATTCCTGGAAAAATATTTTTGCTGGAAATGACAGTTGCTCTTGTTCTCAACTTAGTTTAAATGTGAAGCCAAACTTGCCTATACAACATGTTTTATTCCTCCCTAGGATGGCACCCTGGGCAAAGCACATAGATGCACTCACCCCGGCATTGCTCTGTACAGAAAGATACTTCCACATTGTTCAGAGACAAAGCATAGGTGACACATTTGTCTCACAGCATGGGGGCTCCAGGGAATTGGGTCTAAATTTTTTCTCTGGGCACAACGCAAACTACTGTGTACATCAAATAATAGGTCAGTTGCCAACTTCTCAGGGAAGAACTAAGACTATGTTTGCCTTTTGAAGGCAAAAATATATTATTTTTAAAGCATGCAGCAGTGTTACATAGAAACCATATATAAGCCAATGGAGCTAAAACCACTCATAATCAAGTACAAAGATTACAAATTATATATGCTTAGTCTAAATCCAGGGTTAAGTTAGCTTTCCAACAATTTAGGAAAAAGTGTTTATTTTTTTAAAAGGAGTTTAGTTTTGTGATCTGTCCAGAAGAGGATTTAAATGAATGGAGTTCAGAATTTCCATACAAGTATTTTCACATCTTTTTATGTAAAATGTACATGATCTGTTACTATCTGATGAGAAGTAGTTGACACATGGCTGTGTTTATGATAGCAAGATCTGGACATTTCATCAAGTATTAAAATCTCTTTTACACCATGCCCAACATGCTCATTTACCTATATTGGCAGGTTTCACGTTCCAGTCATGGTCCCTGTGTTTGCTATTGTTGTGACATATAACTGAAAACACGCAAGAGCTTCCTACCCTCACCCCACTTTTACCAGAACCACTATTACCACATGGGCTTGCATAAAAATACAAAGATCTCTAAATGGTGAATGGAATCATTCAGAGGATGTGAATATAGATTACTTGAGTTAAACTAGGTTTTGGTAGAAACACTTAGTAATTAGCAAGATAGAGAAGAAATGCAAGAATCACCCATCCAAACCATGAACTCTCTTGGAAAGAAAAATACCAGGAAAAACAAAACAAAATCCAAAATTCTGCCTTAACCTTCGTAGACTCTTGTGCATCACAACACACAAGGACTGAGACGTTCTGTAGGGATTAGGGTTTTCATCCAAAGAATTCTTCACAGAGGATACATCTATGTTATTTTCTATGCACTTATGTAGCTGGTCAGTCAAGATGGCAACAAAGTCTACCTTCTATTAAGAACCATTTTTCAGTAACTGAAAGAAACAGTAACCTTACCCTTGTTTCTCCCTTTGGACAAATATTATTCTACTCACATCACTTTTCATATTGTGTTACTTACTACTCTTGCTTACATGGACTTATTCTCACCCAGACAGCATAGATGCTCTTTAATAAAGGACAGATTCTTTTTTAATTGTCCCCTGTTCTCAATATAAAGTCTTGTATGTTCAATAAGTAGTTATGGTGTTGGATATACTGTTGAAGTGTTTAGCCAACATGCAACAGAAGTTTCAAACAGCAGATATTCAAAGTTGGACAATAATTCAGTAAAAATTTGTCAGCACTATGGTAAGCTAGGACAAAAGAGAAAGGTCAAATGAGCCTTCCCTTTAAGAATTTAAATCTCATGGGAATTTAAATCTATATCCACTAGGAATTGCAATCTAAAAACAGATGTGTAAATAAATAAAGCTACTGTAATTAAAACAGTTTGATATAGGGACAGTTGACAAATAGAAAACTACAAATGAATGGATTACAGAAATAAAGTATTTGAATTCCAAGATGAAAGAATTATTTAAAGAATGCAGTTGGATAATTTACTGTATAATTTGAAAAAAATACTCCTACAACCTAGTGTACACAAAAACAAATTCCAAATAAGGGATCAAAGCATTAATAAAATTTCAGAAAATTAGAATAATTGCTTTCATCTTTGAGTAGACACTTTGAAAAAGCAATCAAGTAATATAGCATCCCCAAAGAGAATAATTGGTAGGCTTGAATACATAAAAACCAGTAGGAATCATAAATATTTAATGATAAAATACGGACTTGGGGCAAAAAAAAAAAAGAAAGAATATAGACAGACCAAATGATAATTTCCCTGCTCAATCAAGTATCCCCATACATAAATACGAGCGGGACTTAAAAACAAAAATGGATAATGCAAACTTGCATTTGATGGAAATATGTAAACAAAGGTCTTTTAAATACATCAAAAAAGTTTGACAACATGAGGAATACAATGATCAACTTCGAAAAGTTAGCTGTACCCACTGTCAACAATGATATAAGAAATAGGTACTCAGAAACAGGCATTTTACTCTGGACTAAAAATTACCCTGATGCTGTTCAGACACAAAGCAGAGGGGTCACATATTTGTCTCGCAGGACTGACGCGGTATGACAAGTGTAAAAGAATAAATCTTATAGAATCATTTTGGAGTTTCACTTCAAAAAAAAAAAATGCTGCTACCAAGATACTAGCAGAAACAGATAAAGATAAATGAACAAGGTCGTTTATGGTCCTGTGCAACAGTCAAAAAAAAAAGAAGAAAAGGATACATCTAAAGGTCCACCATGTAGAACAGATCAAATAATTTCTAGTATACATCCACACCAGGAAATACAAAGTAGCTATTTTAACATTTTACCGAGGAGGTACATCTATACATACTAAGGTTGAGAGCAGTGAATAAAGGGTAGATCTTTTTTACCTTGTGGGAGAAAAATATCATTCTATTTTGTTATAGATCTGTTTTTAATAGATACATTTTTCCACGAGCATGAAGACATTGAAAGAGATACACATGAAACTAATAGCAGTGGTCGAGTCTGGAAGGAAGGCTGGGATGCAAAGGAAGGGCTGCAAGGGAAAATCCATTTGTACTTCACATATTTCAAAATGAAAATGGCAGTATTTGGGAAACTTTTACATCGTTTCTTTATTATTTTATTTCAAACCAAAAATGAATGAAACCAAGTAGCTAAGATAGTGTGATATACACAATAATAATAAAAGAGTTTCTGGATAGCCCCCCCCACAGAAATGGAATACTTATTTGTGAGGTTTAGGACTTGAGAGAGTACTAGACAGCAAGGGTGTTTTGTTTTGTTTTGTTTTGTTTTGTTTTGTTTTGTTTTGCTTTGTTTTTGTCTCCCATATAACGGGGGTTGGGGGGGGAGGGGGTAGTGTAAAGCACCTATTAGAAGATTCTACATGCAAAGTGGAGAAGAGCAAGTAGATTGGAGCACTATATGGGCTCCAAGTTCCTTGCTCCACTCCTCTATATCCTAGCTGGGTCTCTAGGTAAGCCCAAATCCTGGAACCCAAGTGAGTACAGTCAGAAAATGCTCAAAAGTGGAAAGCACTCCTTCTCGCTGGAGAATCAGGAGAGATGTTCTTGGAAATTGCACCACTCACTCCAACTACAATGCGGCAGTGAAGCCACAGCTCTTCCCACTGCTTTCTTCCCCTCCTGGGGGCGGCCACCATGCTTAGGAACAGCAACAACTGTATTCACAGACAAGAGGCGTTTGACATTCCCCATCTGTCTTATACCAATTGAGCCCCAGCCGTCCGGTGGCTCCTCTTCCCCCACTTCACTAACAGCGTTGAGACCCGTTTTAACTCCCCCGCCCTAAAACTGAGACACAATATTGACGCCACCCCTGGATGCAGCAGCAGCAATGGTGAGAATGGCTAAAGCAGCCATGCAGCCTCTTTCCTGTCACCACGTTGCCACCTGTTGGGCCAATTTGTGGGTACCACGCAGCAGTGTGGGGAGGCTAATGCCCCAACTTTTAAAACTGAACACAAGGAATAAGAATACTGGGGGACCAGAGACTGAGGATAAGATCACGGAGAGGAGCAATCAGAAGGGGCTCTTTGCATCTGTGTATGAAATCTCTATTCACTCTTTCACTGAAAGAATGAAACCAACTGAACTCAGATGGAAAATACTTCCAGAATAAGTAGAGGCTAAGGCTAAATTAAAGACTGGACTACAGTGGCATATGCATAGACCAGACAAGGACAGGTCCAGGGTATGATCTAAATTATTAGATATGTGAAGAAACAAGGAAATAGACAATCATCAGGGGAAGGACAATCAACAGATACCAACCAGGAGATGACACAAGTGTTAAAGATTTTTTTAAATGGTTATTATAAAAAGGACCTATGAAGAAAAGGTCAATACTCTTGAAATGGAAAGACAGAAATCTCAAAGAAAAAAACCTATGGAAAGAAAAAAATCGACAAAAAATTTTATTGGGGTGTCTCAAAAGTGACATTGAGAGGTCAAATGAAACAATGTACATTGTACATTAAGATCGAACAACAGAAATCATCTAAAAAATTATGTATAAGAATCAACAGAGTCTCAGGGAAAAATATCAAAAGGTCCAATATCTGTGGCATAAAAGACCCAGTAGGAGAGGAGAAAGATCAGAACAACAAAGAAAAAAACATCTGAAGAAATAATGCTGAAGGCTTCCCACTTTGGGTAAAAGACCGAAATTGAAAGTTCTAAGAAACTAAGTAAACCATCATTAGGATAAACTTAATCATCCCCAGGCACATTAGTATCATACCGCTGAGAGCCAAAAATAAACATTTTTTTAAAAGGCAGAATAAAATAAACTATTATATATAAGAGAACAAGAAGTCGAATGCCTACAGATTTCTTGTGGGAAACCAAGAATGGTAGAAGATAGTGGAACAATATTTTTAAAGTGCTGAAAAAAAAAAAATGACCTATCAATCCAGAATCCTCAATCTAGTGAAAACAGTCTTCAGAGGAAGGCAAAATAAAGAATTTATTCGCAGGAATAAAACTAAGGAATTTGTCAATACTAGATCTGCTTTAAAATAAATGCTAAGGCAGAGAAGGAGCAAGATGGCGGAGGAGTAGGAGACCTAAATTTCATCTGGTCCCAGGAATTCAGCTGGATAGGGATCAAACCATTCTGAACATCCACGAACTCAACAGGAGATTGAAGAAGAGAATAGCTGCAAGTCTCTGAACAGAAAAGCAACCACTTTCTGGAAGGTAGGACATGCAGAGAAGTGAATCCGAGGCGATATTCGGGAAGATAGATGGTGGGGGGAGGGGGCCTCCATCAGCCTCTAGTGGCAAGTGACAGAGAAGCAGAGCACAAAATCGGAACTTTGAGAAGTCGGCTCTGCTAAGGGACATCGCTCCAGTGGCTAAGCTGGGGGTGGAACCCTCGCGGGACAGTGTGGCCTCAGGACCCTCGGGGTCACAGAAAGACTGGGGGTGCCTGAGTGCAGCAGAGCTCCCAGGTATCGGAGCGGAGAAGCCAGCTGCAGAGATGGAGCCGAGGCACGTGCTCTCAGCTTGGGGTTGCACATAAACAGGGATCCGAGGCACAGTCAGGCCACTGCTCTTCCAGCAGGCACCCAACAAGTGGCAGATGCAAGGAGACTCCCCTTCCTCCCCCAGCAGGAGCGGCGCGGGAGCGCACTGCAGGGATCTGCTGGGTTTGGAAACTCCACACCCAGTCGGGTGCCAGAGAGAAATGTTCGGTCACAGGCCAGGTGAGCACGGAGTGCGGCCAGAGACCAGGGAGATGGGAGTGATTGACTGCTTTTCTCTGGGGGCGCACTGAGGAGTGGGGCCCTAAGTTCTCGGGTTCTCCAGGGCGGAAATTAGGAGACCGCCATTTTTACTCTTGTCGTCCAAAGCTGTTCCAAAAGCTTGCAGGGAACAAAAGCCCCCGAGAGCAAACCCGTGCAGATTACTTAGCCCGGACCAGCATCGGTGGGGCAAATCCGCCTCCGGCAAAGACATTTGGGAACCTCGGCAACAGGCCCCTCCCCGAGAAGATCAGCAAAGAACAGCCAGGCAAGACCAAGTTTACCGATCATTGAGAATGGCAAAACTCCAGCGCTGGGGGAATACAGCACATAGAATTCATGGCTTTTTTCCGCATGATTCTTTAGTCTTTTAAAGTTTTTTTTTTTAATTTTCTTTGTATTTTTTTTCTATTTTTTTGTTCCATTTTTCAACCAACGTCTTATCAATCCCTTTTTTTATCAATCCCTTTTTTAAAAATCCTTTTTATTTTTCATTTTTAGAGTCATATTCTATCCCTTCATTGTAGTTAACATTTTTGATGTGTGTGTGTGTGTGTGTGTGTGTGTGTGTGTGTAGTTCTCTCTTTAAAATTTTGGGATACAGTTTCTTCTAACAGACCAAAAGATACCTTAAATCTGTAGTGTATGGCTTTGTTCTAGTCTCCTGCCTGATCACTTTTTTAAATTTTTCTTTCTGTTTTCAACCAATTTATCAATTCCTTTTTAAAAGTCTTTTATATTTTTCATCTTTACAGTCATATTCCATCCCTTCATCCTATTTACCCTTAGTGTTATACATATATAAGTTTTTCTTTCTTTAAAATTTTGAGAGGCAGTTTCTTCTAACAGACCAAAATATGCCCAAAATCTAGTATGTGGCACTGATCTATGCACCAGCCTGATCATATCTGATCATATCCTTTTTTTTTTCTTTCCTTCCTTTTCTTTTCTCCCGGTTTCAGGTCTCTTCTGATTTGTTTAGTGTTTATTGTTCTGGGGTCGTTGTTATCCTGTTAGCATTTTGTTCTCTCATTCATCTCTTCTCCTCTGGACAAAATGACAAGATATAAAAAAATCACCTCAAAAAAAAAAAAAAAGAACAAGAGGCAGTACCAACTGCCAGGGACCTAATCAACAGGGATATTAGTAAGATGTCAGAACTAGAGTTCAGAATGACGATTATAAAGATACTAGCTGAGCTTGAAAAAAAGCATAGAAGATACTAGAAAAACCCTTTCTGGAGAAATAAAAGAACTAAAATCTAACCAAGTCAAAATCAAAAAGGCTATTAATGAGGTGCAATAAAAAATATAGTCTCCAACTGCTAGGATAAATGAGGCAGAAGAGAGAATTAGTGGTATAGAAGACCAAATGATGGAGAATAAAGAAGCTGAGAAAAAGAGAAAGAACTACTGGATCACAAGGGCAGAATTCGAGAGATAAGTGAGACCATAAGACGAAACAATATTAGAATAACTGGGATCCCAGAGGAAGAAAGAGAGGGGCAGAAGGTATAGTGGAGCAAATTATAGCAGAGAACTTCCTTAGTTTGGGGAAGGAAACAGGCTTCAACATCCAGGAGGCACAGAGAACCCCCCTCAAAATCAATAAAAATAAGTCAACACCCTGACATCTAATAGTAAAACTTACGAGTCTCAGAGACAAAGAGAAAATCCTGAAAGCAGTTCGGGACAAGAGGTCTGTAACCTACAATGGTAGAAACATTAAATTGGCAACAGACCTATCCACAGAGACCTGGCAGGCCAGAAAGGACAAGCATGATATATTCAGAGCGCTAAATGAGAAAAATATGGAGCCAGGAATATTATATCCAGCTAGGCTGTCACTGAAAATAGGAGAGATAAAAAGCTTCCAGGACAAACAAAAACTAAAGGAATTTGCAAACACAAAACCAGCCCTCCAAGAAATATTGAAAGGGGTCCTCAAAGCAAAGAGAGAACCTAAAATTAACAGAGACCAGAAAGAAGCACAGACAATATACAGTAACAGTCACCTTACAGGCAATACAATGGCACTAAATTCATATCTTTCAATAGTAACCCTGAATGTAAGTGGGCTAAATGCCTCAATCAAAAGACACAGGCTATCAGATTGGATAAAAAAAACAAGACCCATCGATATGCTGTCTGCAAGAGACTCATTTTAGACCGAAAGACACCTCCAGCTTGAAAGTGAGAGGGTGGAAAACCATTTACCATGCTAATGGACACCCAAAGAAAGCTGGGGTGGCAATCCTTATATCAAACAAATTAGATTTTAAACCAAAGACTATAATAAGAGATAAGGAAGGACACTATAGCATACTTACAGGGTCTGTCCAATAAGAAGATTTAACAATTTTAAATATCTATGCCCCTAACATGGGAGCAGCCAGTTATATAGGCCAATTAATAACAAAAGCAAAGAAACACATTGACAACAATACAATGATAGTGGGGGACTTTAACACCCCCTCACTGAAATGGACAGATCATCTAAGCAAAAGATCAACAAGGAAATAAAGACTTTAAATGACACACTTGTCAAATGGACTTCACAGATATATTCAGAACATTCCATCCCAAAGCAACAGAATACACATTCTTCGCTAGTGCCCATGGAACATTCTCCAGAATTGATCACATCCTAGGTCACAAATCAGGTCTCAACCGGTACCAAAAGCTTGGGATCATTCCCTGCATATTTTCAGACCACAGTGCTTTGAAACTAGAACTCAATCACAAGAGGAAAGTCAGAAAGAACTCAAATACATGGAGGCTAAAGAGTATCCTACTAAAGAATGAATGGGTCAACCAGGAAATTAAAGAAGAGTTTAAAAAATTCATGGAAACAAATGAAAATGAAAACACAACTGTTCAAAATCTTTGGGATGCAGCAAAGGTGGTCCTAAGACGAAAGTATATAGCAATACAAGCTTTTCTCAGGAAACAAGAAAGGTCTCAAATGCACAACCTAACCCTGCACCTAAAGGAGCTGGAGAAAGAAGTGCAAATAAAGCTTAAACCCAGCAGGAGAAGAGAAATAAAGACCAGAGCAGAAATCAACGAAATAGAAAGCAAAAGGACAGTAGCACAGATCAACGAAACTAGGAGGTGGTTCTTTGAAAGAAGTAACAAGATTGATAAACCCCTGGCCAGACTTATCCAAAAGAAAAGAGAAAGGACCCAAAGAAATAAAATCATGAATGAAAGGGGAGAGATCACAACCAACACCAATGAAATACAAACAACTAAAAAACATATGAGCAACTATATGCCAGCAAATTAGACAATCTGGAAGAAATGGATACATTCCTAGAATTGTATAAACTACCAAAACTGAACCAGAAAGAAATAGAAAACCTGAAGAGACCTATAACCACTAAGGAAATTGAAGCAGTCATCAAAAATCTCCCAACAAACAGGAGCCCAGGGCCAAATGGCTTCCCAGGGGAATTCTACCAAACATTTAAAGAAGAATTAATACCTATTCTTCTGAAACTGTTCCAAAAAATAGAAATGGAAGGAAAACTTCCAAACGTCGTTTTATGAGGCCACCATTACCTTGATCCCAAAATCAGACAAAGACCTTATCAAAAAGAATTGCAGACTAATATCCCTCATGAACATGGATGCAAAAATTCTCATCAAAATACTAGCGAATAGGATCCAACAGTACATTAAAAGAATTATTCACCATGACCAAGTGGGATTTATCCCTGGGCTGCAAGGCTGGTTCAATATCCGCAAATCAATCAATGTGATACAATACATTAATAAAGGAAAGAACAAGAACCATATGATCCTCTCAATAGATGCAGAAAAAGCATTTGACACAGTACAGTATCCTTTCTTGATCAAAACTCTTCAGAGTATAGGCATAGAGGGTACATACCTCAATATCATAAAAGCCATCTATGAAAAACCCACAGCAAATATCCTTCTCAATGGGGAAAAACTGAGAGCTTTCCCCCTAAGGTCAGGAACACGGCAGGGTCCACTATCACCACTGCTATTCAACACAGTACTAGAAGTCCTAGACACAGCAATCAGACAACAGAAAGAAATAAAAGGCATCCGAATTGGCAAAGAAGAAGTCAAACTCTCACTCTTTGCAGATGATATGATACTTTACGTGGAAAACCCAAAAGACTCCACCCCAAAACTGCTAGAACTCATACAGGAATTCAGTCAAGTGGCAGGATATAAAATCAATGCACAGAAATCAGTTGCATTTCTATACACCAACAAGACAGAAGAAAGAGAAATTAAGGAGTCAATCCCATTTAGAATTCCACCCAAAACCATAAGATATGTAGGAATAAATCTAACCAAAGAGGCAAAGAATCTGTACTCAGAAAACTACAAAACACTCATGAAAGAAATTGAGGAAGACACAAATGGAAAAACGTTACATGCTCATGGATTGGAAGAACAAATATTGTGAAATGTCAATGCTACCTAGAGCAATCTACACATTTAATGCAATCCCTATCAAAATACCATCCACTTTTTTCAAAGAAATGGAACAAATAATTCTAACACTTGTATGGAATCAGAAAAGATCCTGAATAGCCACAGGAATGTTGAAAACAAAAAGCAAAGGAGGTGGTATCACAATTCTGGACTTCAAGCTCTATTACAAAGCTGTAATCATCAATACAGTATGGTACTGGCACAAAAAAAGACATAGATCAATAGGACAAAACAGAGAGCCTAGAAATGGATGCTCAACTCTATGGTCAACTCATCTTTGACAAAGCAGAAAAGAATGTCCAATGGAAAAAGTCTCTTCAACAAATGGTGTTGGGAAAATTGGACAGCCACACGCAGAAGAATGAAACTGGATCCCATTTCCTTACACCACACACAAAAATAGACTCAAAATGGATGAAAGACCTAAATGTGAGACAGGAGTCCCATCAAAATCCTATAGGAGAACACAGGCAGCAACCTCTTTGACCTCAGCCACAACAACTTCTTCCTAGAAACATTGCCAAATGCAGTGGAAGCAAGGGCAAAAATGAACTATTGGGACTTCATCAAGATAAAAAGCTTTTGCACAGCAAAGGAAACAGTCAACAAAATCAAAAGACAACCCACAGAATGGGAGAAGATATTTGCAAATGACACATCAGATAAAGGGCTAGTATCCAAAATCTATAAAGAACTTATCAAACTCAACACCCAAAGAACAAATGATCCAATCAAGAAATGGGCAGAAGACATGAACAGACATTTTTCCAAAGAAGACATCCAAATGGCCAACAGACACGTGAAAAAGTGCTCCACATCACTCGGCATCAGGGAAATCCAAATCAAAACCTCAATGAGATACCACCTCACACCAGTCAGAATGGCTACAATTAACAAGTCAGGAAATGACAGATGTTGGCGGGGATGCGGAGAAAGGGGAACCCTCCTACACTGTTGGTGGGAATGCAAGCTGGTGCAGCCACTCTGGAAAACAGTCTGGAGGTTCCTCTAAAAGTTGAAAATAGAGCTACCGTATGACTCAGCAATTGCACTATTGGGTATTTACCCCAAAGATACCAATGTAGTGATCCAAAGGGGTACGTACACCCCAGAGTTTAAAGCAGCAATGTCCACAATAGCCAAACTATGGAAAGAGCCAAGATGTCCATCAACAGATGAATGGATAAAAAAGAAGTGGTATATGTATACAATGGAATATTATGCAGCCATCAAAGAGAAAAACGAAATCTTGCCATTTGCAACGATGTGGATGGAACTGGAGGGTATTATGCTGAGTGAAATAAGTGAATCAGAGAAAGGTATCATATGATCTCACTGATATGAGGAATTCTTAATCTCAGGAAACAAACAGGGTTGTTGGCGTGGTGGGGGGTGGGAGGGATGGGGTGGCTGGGTGATAGACATTGGGGAGGGTGTGTGCTATGGTGAGCGCTGTGAATTGTGTAAGGCGGATGAATCACATACCTGTACCTCTGAAACAAGTAATACATTATATGTTAAAAAAAAATAAAGATAGTAGGAAGGGAAAATGAAGGGGGGAAATCGGAGGGGGGAGACGAACTATGAGACTGTGGACTCTGAAAAACAAACTGAGGGTTCTAGAGGGGAGGGGGTGGGGGATGGGTTAGCCTGGTGATGGGTATTAAAGAGGGCACGTTCTGCGTGGAGCACTGGGTATTATGTGCAAACAATGAATCATGGAACACTACATCCAAAAAAATAAATTAAAAAATAAATAAAAATTAAATGCAAGGCAAGATCTTCAGTGGAAGGGAAAGGGTAGCAAAAGGACACGTGGATTGTCAGGAATGAAGGGAGAAAAACAAAGAGAAACATCTTGGTAAATAAAAGACAGTTTTGGCTTATAAATTCATTAAATGACACGTCACAGGTGAAAGCACATGTTATGACACTGATGGGATTTTCAGTGCAGTTAGATGGAATACTTTGGGCAACTACATCATAGAGGAAAGTACAGGTAATAAAAGATATACATTGGTAGGATCATTACATTTTGCTTGAAATGGTAAAATATTAATTCTAAGTGGATTGTATAAAGTTTGTTAATATAATCCTTAGAAGCCACTACATAATACTAGAACCTATTTATGTGCAGATATTTTCCCCCTTTTCTCCACTTATTTAATAGAATCTATTTCTGCATCTAGTTATTAATCATTCATGTGCTTCTATGTGCTTCAATGTCTTCTTCCAATGGGTTTTTTTAGCTTTATGAAATGTTTTGCCAAGTTTTTATCTTCATATAATCTAATATTTAATCTATTCTATCACTCTATTTTTATCTTCATACTTTAATTATATTTTTTTAGATCTTGTCTTCTAAAAGCACAAATTATCTCAGAAACCCTTACCATTATGTTAGCACTTTCCTTATAATTGTATTTTCTAACCTCTTTATAAATTACGTTATTAGCATACACTGGTTCTTTTACTGCAATCATTTATGTAATTATTTGTTCTCTCTTAAAGTCTGGCCAATGTACATTTTCACTATGATTCTGGTTTAGTTTCCTTTTATTTCTACATTTGTTTGCTATTTGTTTTGGTTTTACATTTTTTGGTTTATTAGACCTTCCTGCTTGCTCTGTTTTTAGGTACCACATTCATTGTTACAAAATAACATTTTCCCATTTAATATTGGTTTAAAAGTAGTAATTTCCCAGTTGTTCAGTATCTCACCTTAACATTTCACTTCTAGCTCTGTTTTCAACCTCTTTGTGCCTTTCATGTTTGAATGATCAATGAACATCAGAGCTAATGTTCTTTAGCTCATTTTAACATTCTTCATATTTTAATTAATCAGTTGAATCCAATCAATGGATTTATATAATTAATGTATTTGGTCTTATTAGTACATCTTCATATGTTCTTACTTGTAATCTACTACTCTCCTTTTGTTGCCTTTCCAATTATCTTGGGTTTCCTCACTATACTGATCAAGTTTACACTAAAATTGCCTTCCTTCCCTCTCATAATTAATGTTTAAGTTCATATGTATTTCTATTCTATTAGCTATTTTCAAACCGTAAAACATTTAAATTCATTTTAAAGTAATCAATATATACAAGCCCCTGCAGGTTCTTTACCGCACATTTAATTCTCCTCACCTCCTATCTTACATTTCTAGGTTTTTAGGTAACCTGAAACTTAAGATACATTTTTACTCAGAGATCACCAATAGCAAAATGTGAACATGCGTGCAATTTTATTCTATTACGAATAAATGGGACAAGAGCACCTAATACCTTGCTGCTTTAGCTTCAAAAGAAGTCACAAGACAACTGTATATACTAAAATAAAGGGAACAGTTGACCTGATACCAGACGCAGGATAAGAGAATGGAGCAAAACTCACACAAGTTTTGAGTGTCCTGCCTCCTTTTTCCACCCACTTCCCAATTCTGGTTCTAAATCATGCAACGTGACATCCAATATTCATATCTCACAGGGTTTTTTTCACTCTATCACATATATATATATATACACACACAGACATATACACATACATATACACATGCGCACACATACATATACACGCACATACACATACACACATGCACACACATGTACACATGCATCACAAGCACACACACATACCCTAGCACACATACACATAAATACATATATATACATACACATATATATACACATATATATGTGTATGTATGTATGTATGTATTAGGCACTCTCCCAAGTTAAAAAAGCCAAAAAAGGGGTGTTTGACCTCACACAATTGCCAGTTAATGGGGCAGACAACTAAATGAGTTGTCAAATGGAGGAACATGAGTTAAGTGTTGCAGTGGTCAAAAGACCAAGTGTTCAAAGAGCCCAGAGAAAAGGGAAATTATTCTACCTCTTGAAAGTGTCCAAGAATATTATATAGCCTGATATTAGGGTATACTGTATATGGATATAAACATAGCGAAGGAAAACTCTGTCGATGAAGATATCAGTCGCGAAATACAGTAATAGAAGGATATTCATTGTGGCAGAAGGATTCTCACAGAAAATGTGAAGTGTTAAAGATATGAGGCCCGAGTAAGGAGAAGAGTTTTAGGCATAAAAAGCCTCAAAAGTCGTTCAAATTTTGAACCTGGTCCTAAGGGCAATGTTATTCATTCTAAGTCTGATGTAAATCAGAGCTTTAACATACCATTATTCTAAATAGCAGGCAAAATTTCCCTATTTACACTAAGCATGCAAAATCTATAAACATATTGACAGAAAGGACAAGTTCGAGTCATGTATTAGCCATCCCAGTGAAAGCTAACGTCCAACTCAATGAAACAGAAACATAACCTAGCTTTCAGGGGAGCAGGTCATTTGAATGCAAGAGGGCAGTAAATTGTAGTACATTGTAATTCACTATACTACACTTCATAATGAGGGTAATCATTTATTATACGGATAACAACAAAAAAGATTTTGTTGATTTAACTGCTTTTAAGCAAATAAATTGTTTCACAAGGGTGTTGTTTTCTTAGATATTTCTTACAGTTGACAAAGAATCAAGTGTATAGTTCCAGCTGAGCCAAAGAAAATATAGCTATTATTCAGCTTCTTTCTCGGTGAACAACATAAAATTACATCCTTAATTTTGAAATGGAACTAAAGTTAATATTTAATGGCTATATGGTCATATTCAGAGTAAATTATGGCTGAAGACAGAATTTATGAGTTTGTTTTTAACCACCAGGGCACTATGTTCCCATGAAGCTATTTGACAAAAAAATATTTTATCTCAACCATAAAAAATAGTTCACAAAATCGTAGATAAGTTTTTATTATCTCAGTTATGCATGTGTTCTATAAAGTAGAGGTACTCAGGGTATACAAAGCAATTTCTATTGTACTGAAGTATTAGCAACCCAGTTCTTTAAGGACTACCCTGAACATTATGTCATCATGGTACAGATCTTCATCCATGGATCCTGAGGGAGTTCTTTAGTTGCCTTGTCTGAAAATGATCCTAATTTTAAGTTAAATTATTTTTTCATGTTATTTTTATAGGAGGACATGAGTTATTCTATTACAAAATTGAGACCTTTTTAACCTTTGCTAGACAACATCTGAAAGAACAAGGAGGATGCAGCCAGTGGTATCCTCCTTTCTCTGCTGGATCCTTGGTCACTGGAATAATTGCCGACACTTGGTAAGTTCTTCATAACTGTTTGTTCAACACCTGGATGAGTGCAAGGAAAAATATTCTTCATATGTATTAGTATACAGTTGATTCTCGTTACTCACAATAGTTATGCTCTATAAAGTCACAGCCAACACTGAACCACTGCTCCTAAGGAAGACACAAAATAGGGTTCCTACAAGCCTCTGGTCAAAACATTTTCATCAAATAATGTATAGCCTTGTTTTATATGTGCTTCAGATTACGAACACTGTATTTAGCACCTATTATTGATTCATTAACATTGAACTCCCAGCAACAGCACTACAACTCAAGTTTGAATAAAGGTTCTCTCACACATACATTTTTCTCCACGAGGCATACTTGAGTCTTCTTGTACCTAAGAACACAAGGCAGCACCTCAGCATCACACTTGGGGCCATTTCAAATGACAAAATTATGAACAAAAGGCATAAAAGTGCTATACAGGAATACTGTCTTTTATTGCATTTGGCTTTATTGCACTCAGCAGATACCGTGTTTCCTTCAACAAGTTGAAGGTTTGTGGCAACTCTGCCTCAAGTGGCCTTTCAGCACCATTTTTTCCAACAGCATTTGCTTACTTTTTGTTTTTGTGCCACAGTTTCATAATTCTTGCAATATTTCAAGTTTTTCATTATTAATGTATTTGTTATGGTGATCTGTCATTAATCTTTAGTGTTACTTATGTTTTGGGGCACCATAAACCATGCCCATGTAAGGTAGCAAGTTTCGTAAATGCTGTGGGTACTCTGACTACTCCACTGACCAGTTGTTCTCCCACTTTTCTCTTCAGATCTCCCTGATCCTTGAGACCCAGCAATGTTGACGTTAGGCCAATTAATAACCCTACAAGGACTTTTATGTGTTCGAATAAAGAGCTGAACATCTCTTACTTTAAAACCAAAAGGTAGAAATGATTATGCTTAGTGAACAAGGCACGTCAAAAAGCTGAGACAGGCCAAAAGCTAAGACTCTTGCACCAAAGCTAGCCAAGTTGTGATTGCAAAGGAAGAGTTCTAGAAAGAAATTAAAAGTGCTATTCCAGTGAACACGCAAATTTTAAGAAAGAAACAGCCTTATTGCTGATAGGGAGAAAGTTTTAATGGAATAGCAAACCAGCCACAATATTCCCTTAAGTCAAAACCTAATCCAGAGCAAGGCCCTGACTCTCTTCAATTCTATGAAGACCGAGAGGTGAAAAAGCTGCAGGAGAAAAGTCTGACACTAGTGGAGACTGGTTCATGAGGTTTAAGGAAAGAAGCCATATCTGTTAACATCAAAGTGAAAGCAGCAAATGCTGATGTAGAAGCTGCAATAAGTGATCCAGAAGATCTAAGATAATTAATGAAAGTGGCTACACAAAACAATAGATTTTCAGTGTAGACAAAACAGCCTTCTATTAGAAGAAAATACCATAGCTGGAGAGGAAAAGTCAATGCCTGGTTTCACAGCTTCAGAGGACAGGCTGAGTCTCTTGTTAGGAGCTAGTGCAGGGGGTGACTATGTTGAAGCCAAGGCTGATTAACCAGTTTGAAAATTTGAGGGCCCTTATGAATTATGCTTTATCTACTCTGCCTGTGCTCTATAAATGGATGACAGCATATCTGTTCATAACATGGTTTACTGAAACTTCTAAGCCCACTGTTGAGGTCAACTACTCAGAAAAATGTTGCTTTTAAAATATTACTGCTGACAATGCACCTGGTTACTCAAAAACTCAGATTGTACAATGAGGTTAATACAGTTTTCATGCCTGTTGACACCACATCTATTCAGTAGCTCATGGATAAAAGTTACTTTGACTTTCAAGAATCATTTAAATACCTTTCATTAGGCTAGAGCTGACATAGATAGATGTGGGTAAACTAAATTGAGAATCTTCTGGAAAGCATTCACCATTCTAGACACCATCAAGAACATTTGTGATTCATGGGAAGAGGTCAAAATATCAATGTTTGTAGGAGTTTGGAAGAAGTTGATTCCACCCTCATGGATAACTTAGAGGGGCTCAAGACTTCATTGGAGGAAATCACTGCAGATGTGGTAGGAAAAAAAAAAAAAGAGAGAGAGAGAGAACTAGAATTAAAAGTGAAACCTGAAGAGTGAGTTGCTGCAATCTCCTTATTATACTAATGGTTGAGGATTTGCTTACAAATCAACAAAGAAAGTAGTTTCTTGAGATGGAATCTACTCCTGGTGATGATGAATATAGCCCTAGATAAGAAACAAATCCCCTGTTAAAGTATAATTGCTTCAAAATAATCATCCAAATAATTTCTCTGGAATCAGGCGTTTCTGGTCCCCATTTGTGTGTGTGTATAAGCATCTTATCAGAACATATGGGAAGGTTTTGTAACTAAGAAAATCAAAGAAGTGAACAGAAAATAAATATTCAGTAACTGCTGAAAAACAAATATATCGGGATTAAATGAAAATGTCAGCTCTGTATTTAAGGAATTATAATAAGTATAAAAGGCATTGAATTTTTAATATTCTCTGAGGAATTCAAAGAAATATAGATAGATTGGCTCATGGCCAAAGAGAAAAAAATCATTTGCTGGGAATAGAAATTCTATTACCATTCAAACATCCATCCTAAAGAGTAAACTGAAAAAGTTTTTCCCAAATACTATCTGGAGATGGAATTATCTCATAAGGGAGAACTGATGTAACATCAACTTAATGAAAATATTCCTTTGTTCTCCACCCACTCCCACCAGAGCCTTATAGTTTAGGAGAAAATTAGGTTAGCTATAAGATCATGCCAATTGTATTGGCAGAGTAATCTAAGACCACCTCAGTGGCCTTAGATGCAATGAATGACAAAGTTAATTTTTTTGTGTGTCATTACTATCAATAGAAGATATATTATCATGAACCAGAAGTATAGCTTTTAGAGAAAAATAGTTTTATGACTGTCTTCTCACATGTTTTAAATGTTCACAGAGTGATGTTCAAAGCATTTTGCTTCCTATGAGAAAGATTGGGGAAAAGCTACACTCCCCAATATATTTGGTGCATGGTAGTCCACATGGCCTTCGGGAGAAGTCATCCTTTTCAATGTATATAACACCAGTTACCTATAAGAGTTAAAACACCTTAAATGTTGTGCCCAAAATATAATGTAAAAAGAGCCAAAGAATTTGACGTTCTCTTGCATCTATGCAATTTGTTTCTAATTCAGTCTTAAGGTTAGGAATTTTGCTACAACACAGAAAACAAAAAGTGATGTGAGTTATGTTTCTAACTTTTAAAATTGAAGTTTTAGGGGTGACTCAGTCATTAAGCGTCTGCCTTCAGCTCAGGTCATGATCCCAGGGTCCTGGGATCGAGCCCCACATCAGGCTCCCTGCCCTGCAGGAGGCCTTCTCCTCCCTCTCCCACTCCCCCTGCTTGTGTTCCCTCTCTTGCTGTGTCTCTCTCTGTCAAATAATTAAATAAAATCTTTAAAAAAAATAAAATTGAAGTATAGAATGCACATTCAAGAAAATGAAGGAATTTTGAAACTTTGTAACCAACACTGAGATCAAGCACAACATGACAGGGAGCCTTGGTTTGTTGTTGATTTCAGTAGGAAACTTTCAGGATTTTAGCCATTATAGACGATCATAACTATTAGTGTCAAGTTTATGCTGGGTTTATTTTTTTTAAATTTGGAAGTTTTTTTTTTTTTTTTTTTTTGGTTCTCCTTGAAGAACTTGTCTTAGGTTGGTATTATTTCTTCTCTAAGTATTGCAAGAATTCTCGACTGAAGCCACTGAGCTTCGAGTCTCCTCTGTGGGAAGTTGTTTTTAATTAAATATTTGATTTTAATAATGGAATACGATTTACATATAGTATTCTAAGTTTGCTCTCTTGCATTTTTCCAGGAGTTTGTTCATCAAAATTTTCATATTGTCCAAAAAATTGGGTTATATATTCTCTAAGGAGCAATTTATCACTTTTGTATAGTCATGTGTCCTTTCCTATTCATGATATTAGTAATTTGTGTCTTTTTTCTCTTCCTCATTGGTTTTTGTCAGGGGCTGATCAGTTTTATTTTACTCTTCCCACAAAGAATTATTCCTTTCAATTGAACATGTTTTTAAGTTTCTGCTTTTAATCTTTATTTGCTTGCTTCTTTCAGTTTCATTTGCAGCTACTTTTACATTTTTCTTTAGATAAAGATTGGTTTTTAGCCTTTTCTCGGCATTAGTATATGCATTTTAAGCTATTCATTTTCCCCTGAGCACAGCTATGGTGGCAATCTCATAAATTTGTGCCATGTTACCATTGTCCTTCTATTCCAAATATTGAGTAACTTTTTCTTCTAATTTCTTGACCTACAGGGTATTTAGAAATACCTAGGTCAGTTTCCAATGATATTAATCTTTCCCACTCAGTTTTTGTTACTATTTTTTAGTTTAATCACACTTTGTCCATATAATATGTTCTCTTTCAGAATTTATTGAAATTATTATATGGTCTTGTATGTTTGGGTACAGAGTGTGTGTATGTAGCACCTCAATTCCGAACCCAAACAACCATGAAAACCTTTACAATAAAATTAGGTATACAGGCATTCTCCCCCATAAAACAAACTAGAAGAGGGACACGGAGAAACAAGTGTTCACTGAACTGTGAATTATCTTCATCTGTGTGGGGAAAACAAAGGAAAGCAAAAGGGACCTGAAGGACCTCAGCCTAGAGGCCACTTGCAATTTCTAGCCAACATGGTCACTCCCTTCCTCAAGCCAGCAAAGAGATTCCAGAACATTCCTAACATTCCCCAAATTGCACAGCTAGGATATGAACTACTATCCAACTCCAAAGATCAAGTCCTTACTCTCCATCCCTTAAATGTTACACTTCAGGGAAGGCAGGAAATGAGCGATCTAAGAAGGGAATAACCCTTGGAAAGCAAAAACCATTTTTCTCAAGCAATTAGAAGAAAGACACAAAGAAATATTTTCATAGAGAGGAGGAAGGAAAGAAAACCTATATCCAATGATTTTGAGTAGAGCTTTACAGCTGAATAGGAAGTATTTAGTATTTTGGTGCAACTTGAGATCACGTTCTTTATGCTGCAAATAGCCTGTATCACTACTTCAGCATGTACATATTTTAAACAATATCTAAGGGATAACTTATTTACATGACTTACATTTTAAGTACTTTCTTATTTTATTTCTCTAATATGGTCTCTCTGGTTTTCATATTTCTCCATAATGGAGAGACACCTGGAATTCCTCCCTAGTAAGTGAAAATGGCGATGCTCTCAGATATAAAAATTGAAACCAAAGTAGTCTATTTTTATGGTAGGGTAGAAAATATTGGTTCCCCCTGAAAGCTGAATAGCATGGCAAGGGCGCGACATAAGAATATTGGGATAAGAACAGATTTACTCAGGGTTTAGTATATTCAGTAGGATATACTAATGAAGCCCACAATGAGAAACTGATAATTGGAACTAATTCTCAATTTTTTAATGCATTTTCCCTTCAAGCTTTACAGGAAGTATATTTACGTCCTTCTGTGAACTTCAAATTATATACTGTGGGAAATGGGTTTGAATAAAACAGTCTATTTTATGAGCGTTTAGTAAGGTAATAGATTCTAGTTCCTTCATCTTTCATCTTTCATCTGAATCCATGACTTGTTACTGCCTAAATTGTATCTGATTGGTATCTGCCAATCATTCTGTTCAAGTGAACATATTAACAAGTCTGCTCTGAAAATAGACGGGCTAAAACACACGGCATTGATACCACATACATGGCTCCTTTTCGACTTTGCTGGGTGCCTGGCCCAAACTCCCTCACTCTGAAAGACAGGCAGAAAATGACACATCTATTTTCTTTATTATATCAGGTCTTAACCCAACATTAATATCAATTGAATAAAATCAATTTTAAAACTTCTCCCAAATGTCACATTATTCAAATAGACCATGTTGTCACAAAATGTACTATCTATTAAAGCAATGAAAGTAAAACACAAATGCCCCGTGTTGACATTTCACCGCACAGCATCTCCACTAATAAGATTCTGGCTCCATTTCTACTTGTAATGCACTTGTGAAACACTAGGAACCAAATATAAATCAGATGCTATAAAGCAGCCCCAAGCTCCATGACAGCCCAAGAGCCTGCTGAGAAAGAAGCATTGGAAGGAAAGGGCAGACAAGTTTGCTTCTCTTTGTCTCAGAGATAGGCAAGCATTTTTCTTCCCTTTCTCCTTTTTTATGTTTGTTGTATGCATTGTTGAACAATAAAGGTCACCAGAGAGTGCTCGCCTGCATGCGCATGCGCACACACATACTTACGATGCATATACCGTTTTATCTTGTGTTCTATTATGTATTTGATCACCTGCAGTTAGTTTTCCATTTTTAATGTAGTTTTCATCATTGCATTGAACGGTTTAGAGAAGTTCTCCGTTTATACCCGTTATTATTTTCCTTCCAAATTCCCTATCGAGATCAGTAATAGTAACTTCACTATGGCCTATAAAACGGGTGCGAAAAAGGATCTTCCTTTACCAATGAATGTGCTTCCTTTTAATTTTCTGTGGATCTATAAAAAATATGCTGAAGTAGTGAAGCCATTTCTCAAAAATCTGTAAGTTTCCTTATCAGCAATCATTTCATTATTGGTGCAATTCTTTTGTTTAGAATTCTTTCCCTTCCATATTTTCCTATTTCCCAGATATTTAAAATTGGCCATTTATACTTTCATTAAACCGCCTTAAGTTTTCCTTTTCCTCTCTTACAGAAATTCGTTCAGAAGATAGTAAGTTAAATAGCTTCAGGAAGTCAATATTCGAAATTATACACTGAAAAATGCTGCATTTAAACAGTTTGAGGTTTTTCTTTCTAAAAATCAGTTTTAGTCTTCATCAATATGGGTGTGTGAACTTCCAAAGCTTCTTTCTGCCCAGGGATTTTATATATAAAAATATTAGACATTAATATTCACCAATGGGAAGCCAGAGGACTCAGCCTTATATTCAAATAATGTTATTTTACTTGCTAACTCGAATGAATAGCCAAGTTCTATTTTTCAAAGGAACATATGAGAACTTTTCTGAGGAACACTGGGGAATTTACTTCTTTATCTGATGAATCATTTTTCATTAATTCTGGGGAATGAAGTCCTACAAAGGGTTGAAATTTAAACATGAGCTCCCTTCCATTGTCCAAGCTTTTATTAAAACTTAACAAATGAGGCTTTTTTCAATATTTACATAAAGCACTTTATTATCAAATGGTTCATGTGTCATGAGTTAATGTCTTTTTAATATGAAAGTAGTGAAGTTTTCCTATTGACCTGTACATCATTCTGCTCACTGGTATAATTAGTGATAATAAAACATTATCTCTCTTAATCAACTCTTTAAAGCTGGCAGGAATCATCAATTCTACATCCTTCCCATTTAGATGAGTAATGTACACTCTTCAGAGATTTTGTCCCATCTAGGTGAAAATATATTCTTTTTAGAGAATGTTCCATTTGCTCTACTAATGACTAACCAATGACAATAATTACCATACAACACTAGATTCCTTATTACGAGGTAGAAACTTTTTTTGCCATGTCTGACCTCTAAAGCATTACTAAGCTTTCAATTACCTATGTAGTATGGAAGATGCTGACTGGAATATTTTGATTGTTATTTTTGATTTTCTTATCTCATAAGGTTATGTTAGCAAAATTGGAAAATAAGACCAGTCAAAAAAAAAACAGTTCTTTCACAAAGAGATAACAAGTTACTTATTAACTGTTTATGGTTTTCATTTAATATATCATAGAATTGTTTTCCTATTATTTTAACAAATTTAGGGACTTTTAAATTTTAAATATGAGGGTGCTTGTAAAGTTGATGTAATGTTCTGATGGGCATCTTGGTACATGAATGCTTTTATTTAAGAACTGAAATCAAAGTTTTGGACAAGTTATGATAGTGTCCGGTAATTTGTTATTTCAACTACAATAACAGCTGAAATTTGGGGTCTTAGGGATTAAACATTTAGCTTTTAATTCCAACAAACAAATGTCTTTAAGCAGAGAACATCTAATCTCAAGAGGCTGGTTTTGAATTCTCATGTTAATTAAATCAAGTAATAAAATAGGAATAAAGGTGGATGTTATATAATAGATTTTCTACCAAGAAAATTTCAGAATGCTATGTGCACATGAAAAGAGAAACAGGAAAAGGAACTAAATCATGGTTTACTACAGTGGCCAAACCCATCCCACTAATTTCTTATGGCCAGTGTAACGATTTTTGAAATTTCTAGAACTCAGCAGGGAGTTGCAGACATGGCACGAAGAATGGTAAAGCCACAGAGGCCCTGGTTCAGGATGTAGTGGAAGGAAAGAACAGAATATGTAAGGCAGGGAGCATAGACTTGAGCATAGGCTTGCTCGGATGGGCAGGGTCTTCTAGGGACTTCCAGAACAGCACACAGCCCAGATGAAGAACATGGTTCTGTCATAATAGGACATTACCGACAGCGTGTTTAAACAGGATCTTTCTGCTCTCATTTTCAACTGAGGAATGAAAACAATAGATGCAATATTCCAAAGAGTTAGATAAGCCATATGGCATGGTTTCCAAGAAGGGGCTTAAGAGTATTTAGGAAACTCTTCTGCATTGACAATTGGAGATTTGAGAGAGGCTCCGAATAGAGTTTCTGGGGAGGGCTAGTATGTTTTTAGCGCTCTCCCTACCCTCAAGGTAGAGGAATGGCCAAGACCGTATCTCTGAACTCCAATTTCAGTTAGACTTCAGCTGGATAATCCAAAAAAAAAAAAAAAAAAAACTTGACACAAACCCCAGTGCACAGAACAGACTGACTCATGTATAGAAATCTAGAAGAGGAATAAGCAGTTTAGTTGCTCTGGCTGCATCTTAGAGGGGAGTTGCTGTTGCACTGGGTTTGACCTGTTTTCCAGAGTTTGTTGAGTCAAGAATACATGATTATCTCCCAGTTAAAAGATATGGGTTCCCCCCAGCCCCTCAAAGATAGATCGATCGATCTATCTATCTATATCCCATTTGTGAAAGAGCCAGCATGAGGATTACCCTGAAGCCTTTTCAAATGGGCCACTGAGAGGTGTGACAAACCTAAGAAGTTGGAAGCTACAGATGCATTTCTGATCTGTAGAGTTGCAGAGACAGTGACTCACCAAGCCAGTGAAGAATGCTTAGCCCAAGCCCCCCAAACCAATAAAATCTGTTGAGATCATAAGTTCCTCTTAAAAGGAAAAAACTCAAGCTCTAAACACCTGGCAGGCCCAGCCATTTTAGAATAAGTCCAGTAAGAACACTCAGTCACCTGCCTCTCTGTCTCTCTTGCTTCAATCTTGTATCAGATACTGGTGGTTGGTAAAATGAGAAACTGGAGTCAAAGCCTAGGGAAAGGTAGGAAGGGAAACACCAGGTGGAGCGTTCGCGGTACTGAATTGGGTCTGCTTTCCACTTTACGCCACTAAAGGAGTTTTACTATCCAAAACTGAGTAGAAAATAGGACTGCTCGAGTTTTCAAGCAGGAGTAGGGGAGAAATTTCTTCCACAAAACACATTTTAAAATGGACAGTGGAGATTAAAAAAAAAAATAAGCGTCTTTTATTATATCCCCTGCATTGTAACTGTTCAAAATATTCCATGAAGCTTCTATTTGCCTTTGGAGGCTGCACACATATAAGAATGGAAGGGTAAAAACAACAACAACAACAAAAAAAAAAACAAAAAAAGGCAAGAAAGAATGTAAAGAGCAAGGGTGGGGCAAAAACTAAATATGATTAAATGTTTACTCCAAAGAAAACTTAGAAAGCCAAAATAAATTAGGGAGTTTGAAGTGACAATTACAAATGTGTCTTACCAATAGCAGAAATAAGAGTTGGAAAGCAAGTTGAATTCAGATTTAGAAAGAAATATCAGGTCTTCTGTATATCCAAGGTGTATTCTATAAACACAATTGCGGGGCACATAATGCCAAAATAATCTTAAACAGATTGTTAACTTCTATCCTCTTGAATAGTATATGAAAATGCAAACCTTATTCTATCTCTCAAGGCTCTTAAATCTTTACCAATGGGCAAAAATAGAATCTCAGTATTAGCGACCAGGAAGTCACAGAATTGATTTTATGTGTGTATGCTTAGTATGAAATTTTAGAGTTTACCAATAACCAGGAACAAGGTTTAAGATCGAATACAGGATATTAGTTTTTTTTATTTCCCAATCCAATGTATTTGGAGATGATAAAAATAAATTCCAAATGTGTCTCACCTTTGTACCAGTTAAAACCGAAAAACAAAAATCCTTTAATCTTTTTTCTTTTAACATATTGATGAGAAAACAATTGCACATACTTTAACAAGTTTAACCACTGGAATGCATCAATGTTGATAAAGCATCCAAAGTCTACCCCAAATAATAATAATTATGGCAATTATTGTCTTGTGATATTTATAAGCCCACAAAGGAATTGTATCTCAGGCCAAGTTTTAGGATGCATTTTCTGCACAGGTTAGAAAGTGCCTGATAGCTTTGGTTTAACCAACACTGCAATTAGCAGGTTTTGGCACCATTACAGGATGCGGGATACAGCCGTTTTTAAAATGGATTTGCATTAGACTCTCCCTACAAATAAATGAAATTTTGTATTCTAATCTAAAAGTCATTATGAGAAGAAGCCCAGGCATTTAGGTACCAGAAATTAACTTGTTCCCCATTACTACTTTTTTCCCTTTGAAGTCTGTAATTTCTTCTATATTTTCATTCAACAAAGATTTGATGAGCAATTTATATAGCTTAGCAAGGCAATCAGAATAAATTGGTGTCATAAAAACAAACCCCAAACTGATTACCTTTTATTTTCTTATACATTTTAAATAAAACCTTTTATTATATCTGGATAATTACTATTAAAAGGCAAGTTCACTTAGCTCATATAGTCTACAACTAAAATGGCTCATCAAGAACATCCTTATATTAGAAGTTTGCCCTACCAGCTTAAAGGCTAGAACCACATGAGTATATGCTGGGTGCAGATATTTATCTGGAATCATTACATAGTATGAACTTCATAAAACTTTTGATATTTAAGAGGTGATAGGTGAAAATATTCAAGATCTACCAATTTTTTTTTCATAATGTAAGTAACAGATTATGGTAGTCATACCTATTCTGAGTCTATAAACAGCCAAATAGCTTCAAAAAGCATAATTATGCAAAACTTAGGCAGCTCGCATCTATTCCTCACAAATACTGGGGTGTATTCACAGTATTTAAAGAACATACTTTGGGGCACCTCGGTGGTACATTAGTTAAGTGCCGTGAGTCTCGGTTTCAGCTCAGGTCATGATCTCAGGGTCCTATGATCAAGCCCCACACAGGCCTTCGCGCTCAGTTGGGAGTCTGCTTGAAGATTCTCTCTCCCTCTCCCTCGGCGACCCCTGCTTGTGCTCACTCACTCTCTGTTTCTCAAAATAAATAAATCTTTTTTAAAAAAAGAGTGTACTTTGCTTTAAGATCAAATTTCAATTTAGTCAAAATTTAAAACTATTACCAGATACTCCCTGGCACATTTTTCACTTCAAATAGATCTTTTTGGTTTAGTTTTGAATCTTTGCAAGTACTTACCTAAAGTTAAGACCAGATACTTAACTTTAGGTAAGTACTTGTTTTGTAAGTACTTGTTAAGCTAAGCTTAACAAATTTCTTTACTGCAGTGTGTTTTCACTTTAAGGATATCCAGCAAGTATTTTCTTTCTAATAGGATTTTTACATGAAAAGTTAGTAATAGAAAAAAAAAAAAGATCATCAAATTTGATTCTCTACTTTCAAACTGATGAGGGAAAAAAATGCAGGGGTATGTCTTTTTATAAAAAATAGAATATAAGTAATTTTGTCCCAGGAACTATCAATTAGTAGATTAATTTTATTTTTTTATTGATTAAGATTTTATTTTTAAGTAATCTCTACACCTAACATGGGGCTCGAATTTACAACCCGGAGATCAAGAATCACATCTCTACCAACTGAGCCATCCGGGCGCCCCTAGGGGATTAATTTTAATTGGCAGGAATTCATAATGAGCTAGGTGCATCTCCACTTTGTCAATGAACAACCAATAAATTAAAACATGTTCCACTGTGAAAATACACAATAAAACAATAGCTTGGAAAGGAGTAAAAAAGATGAGAGAAAAACAATGCTATGAAGTAAACAGTGGAAATGCATTTCATCCAAAGCTCCAGCAAGACCACAGAGTCAGTCTCAAATATTGCTAACTCTAGATAACCTCTGACAATATTCTGGATTTAAAAGTATTTGAGCCATTGTGGGATTTGGCGATATAACTTAACGCATTTAATTTGCTTCCTTCTCATATGTTTATTCTGCAGAGAAGTTAGGAATACTTAAGATAATGTGGTATATATAATAAATTGTATACTCACATCTATGGACATACGCATTCAACAGAACACACCATCTCTGAGTGACTACCAGATACCAGGAGTGGTACTCCAAAAATAGATCTACATCTCTATCTATATGCCAAATCAACAGGTTCTAAAATAAGCTTTTTCCACAAATACAGAGAGAATTATAAGTATGGAAATCATGGCATCTTAGAAAAAAATAAAATATACCTTTGTTTCATCAATGTTGCTTGAGTTGCCTAAGAAAATTGATTCAGAATATTAGGTCCTAGTGATTCTCCTCCTAAATGATTTTAAAGTGACCCAATAAAGAGTATGCAAAGGAAATTATATAGAATTGTTCCCTTCTTTCTGAACACTGTGCACCCATACTTTCTTTTGAGGTTAACAAGGCTATGAAAATCCTTGGAACAGAAGTAGAGACAACATAAACAAAGATAATAAACGGATAAGGAAAATAATGACAATACTGAAAGAAACCAAATACTCTGAGTTCCAAGTGCCTGGAAGCCAAGGGACCCAGCTGTGTTACCGCTGAAATTTATCCCTATGCTAATATTCTAAAATCTACTAAGAGATCTAGCAGAGAAATCCAGACTAGTAGTGACTGCATAAAGAAAACATCTGCCCGAGCAACTGTTTCTGTTCCTTAAGAAGAAACCTGAATAGCATGATACTTTAAGTTCACATATCCTTATTAAAAGTTTGTTTCTATTTTTTTAATATTGAATGGTATAAGACATATTAAAATAACATTCATTTTATTTTTAAACCGTATGTGTCTAGATGCATAGATTTCCATCTAGAACCTACAGGAATTTCCATGTTTTTAGGTTAGATGCCCTTCCATGAGAGTTCACAGATTCAAACGACCATGGCTTCTAAAGGAAGAAAAATCAGCTTTTTTGTTTGACATTGAGACGGAAAGTATGCTTAGCTCTATCAATGATGCCCCCTTCTAATTAGGTATAGAACTTTGTTTTCTCTGCTTTCATAATGGTGAAAGTATGAACACAGTATGTCCTTATCCTCAAGAGGTACCCCAGAGTGTTATATAGAAAATCAGGTTTTGGCCCCATTTTGTCCACCGCAAGTTGTTCCATTTTCTAGCCAAATGAGTTAAGAGTGAGGAGCCAGTGCCAAGTTCACTTTAATGTGCATCTATATCAACTTCATTAAATGCAGAATACCTATCATTACCCCAAGGTTCTTCAAAGAAGCTTCCATTATTTTTTGAGCATGCCTGAGTATTACCTAGACAATTGAGTCTCATTCAATTGTTGGTGCTACCAACACTCCCAAATTCTTAAATTCTGGCTGAAGACTCATTTCTACCCATCTTTCAATCTTCCTATTGGAATCTGTATCAGTTATCTTCCTTTGTCTAGATGCACTCTCCATCTTGCTCTCTGTCCCAAGAGGCTGACAGGCATGGATTACCTTACTTGGTGCTCGTGCTTGTTGGCTTCCAATTAATTCTGCCAATGGGGAATCCAGTGAATACTCGAGGAAGGAAAAAGAGTGTCATCTAGTTTACATGCCCCATGACGCCTCGCCCACCCAATCCCTGGTTCATCCCCTATGATGTTGCCTTGGTCTGTCTTATGGGTGGAATCCACTGGGGCTACTACTTGCTCTGTTTCTACAGTATCTTTTAGTAATTCCCTTACACCCTACTAATATCCTTACAGTTAATCATTTTGTAAGCAAAACATCCTTGAACCATCCTAATTTTTTCCTGTTGGGAACCTGAAACAGTCTTTTTATCTTCCTAAAATTAAACTCATCCATTCCCCCTGCCCCCAGTGATTTGATTTCCACAATTCTGTTAGTATTACCAGTTTTCTAGACAGGTCATCATGAAACTTCATAATAAAATCAATAATAATCTTCATTTGCTTAGAGCATAATTAACAAGTTAATTTCACATACATCCTTTCATTTACTCTCCATTTATGCTTCCTTGCTTCTATTACACACATGAAGCAATCTGCTTTGCAACATCATGTACGTGATCATCCAAAATCCTCTTAGCTTCATCCATTTGGTCTCCACTGAACACAGAGGTGACTTTTTCCTTCCCTCCATTACTAGCTATTAATTTATTCCCATTCCATCTATCTCTTTTTTTTTGTATCCCATTATTTTTAGCTGCTCACTAAATAGAGCCCTAAATAGATTTCTATCCTCAATCACTCCAGTCTACCAGCAGTAGAATAACTGTCCTTAGAGCTCTCATTTTATATGCAAGTTCTAAACCCTTTGGTGGCTTTTCATTGACACAAAATTTCCATAGTCCACAATTTTCTAGCCTGTAACAACCCCTTGAAACTTGTATCCAATTATTTCCCTCATTACTTCCTGAATTTTAGTCCAAATAAAATGAATACAAGTGTACCTGATTTTCCCTATTTCTCGGTCTTGCCTACATACTCTGCTATCATGGCAAAATTCTCCCTTTTTTAGAAAGAGATACTACCCATTTTAAAAGGTCCAAGGAAGAGACCACCGTAAGTTTTCTCTGCCAGCAGAAAATCATTTTGCTCTTGAAACTTCCACAGTCCTGTCACATTCTTCCATTTTTATCACAATGCACTTCTATTTTAGCTTTTACATATATGTTTTATATGATACCCATTCTCTATTTTGGACCCTTTTAGCTAAAGGAGTGGGTCTTATTCATGTTTATAGTACTTAGGAAGTCACTGAAGCTTGGCTGACAAAGAATTAACCTCAAAGATGATGACATTTGATTTTTTTGTAATATCAACTCAGTAGTGTATTAACAGTAACGTTCAAAATTTTTGATCACTGGTATTAACTATTGCCAGAAATTCTACTTTTTATCTTTTAATAAAATCTTAGGTAGATTGAATAACTTTATGGTAACCTCTAGCAATGAAAATGATCCAGAAAAAACTTGTTATACAATAGTAATTTTCATCTAAGAGGTGGTAGAGATATACATACACATGTTTTTATAAGTCTATATATGCAAATATATGATCATGTATATTTTTTCTTTAATACATTCTAATACCTAGAATGGACCTATCATTTTATAGTCTCAAAAGTATTTTTGGTAAAAAAGCAGATAAAACAAGACTAAAGGTTTTACGTAGTTTTATATTAGTGCTGCAAATACTTGGGTAGATATATAATAAAACTCTCAGTACAACCACACAGGGAGCTTCTTTCTTATATGTATTTGCACTTATTACAACATAATGATTACTCTCAGTTAACGGGAAATAGCTGTACCTTATCCAAATATCAACCTTCCTTGCCTTACAAATAACAATGTCATCTTTGACAATATAGGTCTTCTTAGCCCCTTTCTATTCTCCTTCAAAAAATTTACAAACTTATCATCAGAGTCCAGCCATATCACTAATGCTTTTCTAGACCTGAGTGTTACCCTCAAATCAATGGTTGCTTAATATTCTAAGTTACTTAAATTCCATCCTTTCTCAGATAATTTATCTATTCAGATAAGACATAAAGGATAGAACCACATTGGGGAGATTATTTTACCTTTTGACTGCATAAACTCAGTTTGCAATCATTATATTAGAGTGTTTGATGTTCTCTTTGCTTCTAACTACATTTACCCTTGCTCTGCATTATTGAATAACGCTGTGCTATAGAGGGGAACCAGCTTCCTTTGAACCACACATGATTGAAAGATGAGCCAGAATAAATACACCTAATTGGGGCTATCAATGGTCACTTAACAGGGTATAGTTAAGCAAAGCACAGTTTGCTAAACTCTTATAGAGAAGCTTTATGCAAGTCTGACTTTATTCTGCCTCTCCTGGTACCCAGCCATTTAAAAGGAAAGAGATATTGGTTTTCGGGATCTTCTATGTGCCAGGCACTGTGCTAGGATATTATACACATTACTTTCTTATACTCCCTTTACAAAAGTGCATTTTATAAATGAGGTCCAGGGAAGCTACCTTGTTCCAATGGTCATGTAGGAAGAAGTCAGTGGGATGAGATTCTGAAATCTACCATCTTTTCCATGCCCCATACTGCATCCCAAGAATGGTCCAGAGGGACTGAGTAAAACAGCCATCATAAAACACAGCATCTACTCAGATATATACAGAAGCAAGAGAGTAAATAAGACCAAATGAACTCTGATTTGTAGCATTTGGAAATTTCATAGTTTATTCCCATCATGACTAACTTCAGACTACCAACATGGGGTCACTGAATACAGACGTGAGCAAAAGGGTGCATCGTTGGCTCTCGTCACTGGTAAGAGCCAGCAAGTACACACCATTGGATAGTCCAAAGGAAAAAAAAAGTATGCGGCCATTGAGGAAATCTAAATGCAAATGTTTTCTACCATCCATCCAATCAGTGATTATTGAAAGGTAGACATGAAGCAGACACGGCAACTTCTGCCCAGACACTATCTGGCCACTAAGTCAAACACGGACCTTCTTTTGCAAAACAATTACAGATTTCAAAACTGAACCATTTGAGAGTAGAATGCTCCATTCTTATTATAAAATTGTATGTTCACCAGAAAACTGGACCAAACTGTCAGATTACATCAAGGATGCAAAGATACTTCATACAAGAAGAGGATTAGATATTGATAGAAGACAGAGCATGTGTTTAGATATGTTAAAAAAAAATAAAAGCATTAGAAAATATTCTTTGGGGTTTTCTTCCAAATTTGGTCTTGTATATAAAGTGACATCCATAGATGTGCATATTCACAGACTATTTTCTTCATTCAATAAATAATTGCTCAACTCCCATGTGACCACATTGTTCTAGATTCCACAGACTTATTACTAACCAACATAGATTACATTTCCTCCCACAATAGGCTTACATTCCATTTAGGAGAGAGAAATTAAGTACGTAAGAAAATATATTTCATTATGGCTTTAAAAATAAATTTTCCAAAGTTCAAGCTAATATTTTCAAAAGCACACATGATACAAATCTACTTTAATATATCTAGTACCTCAACATATTTTATAAGTTATATTATGGAAACTTAGAAGAAAAGCCACTTGATCCATCAAAAATTATTTCATCAGTGCCTACTATAGGCAAGCAATATTCTAGGAAATAGGCCAATTGTTTTTTCCAAGTCAGTTATTGTCCCTTACTTTAAGCAATTTTCTAATGGAGAAGGAAGACAACACAAAGTATTAGATAATTTCAGTTACTGATGTATACTATTAAAACAATGAAAAAAGCTAGTATGAAAGTGATTAAGTGAAAACTTGAATCAAAGTGGTCAGCTAAACAGTCCTAATGATGTGGAATGGAAGAGATCTCTGAAAACCCCATCTCCCAGTCCATCTGCTAACACCAGCAACTCCTCCTGTTTCTGCTTCAAATTTCCAGGGACTTGAAACTCCTTCCTTTCAGGACCATGGAAGGATTGGGAACAAAACATTAACATCTGAAGAAAATGAAAATCAAGGTGCCCTGAGCTAAGAATGAGCTTGATGCATTCTAGAAAAATGTTCATGTATCCTAATAGAAAAGATAATGAATTTCGGTACCAGATAAAGTCCTAAAGTTTTGCAGAAACTCACTATGAACAGCTTTATAAGCATTGGTAAATAATTTTGCAGTTAACTATAATTCTAAAATAGTCATAGAAGGGGTACCTGGGTGGATCAGTTTAGTGTCCAGCTCTTGATTTTGGCTCAGATCATGATCTCAGTGTCCTGGGAATAAGCCCCATGCTCAGTAGGCAGTCTGCTTGAGATTCTCTCCCTCTTAAATATCACAGGTTATTTTAAAATTTTGATTTCTAGAATTCAATTATGTAGATTTCTATGTATGTGTGTATATATATATACACACACATACATGAAGGCACATATGTTAGATATTATTAATAGCTTCTTCTGGCTTTGCTTATGTTCCTTTTCCCTACTATTCTTCTTTACTAAGTTTAATTAGCTGATTTTAATATTGCCTATCTTATACCATCATTTTAAAGGTTCAACAGAGTTATGACAAGTCATAAATACAAGATAAGCAATTTTCAGCCTTGTGGACATGGTTAAACTGAATTCTCCCATTGAAAGGATGTAATTATCTATAATAAGAACAGGACTTAGTGGTAGAGACTAAGTTACCACCCATGACATTTTATTCCTTGGTAATAGAAAGTTCATTTCAGCTGAGGCTACACTATGTAGCTGTCCATCCTACTAGCTGACCTTCCTAATACTTGCAATATGGAGGTGATATCATCCTGCAGGAGCTCCAAAGGTATCTTGGGACCTGCAAATTTAGCCATATACTAAGATAGAAAAGGAACATTGAAACCACTGTGGTCCTTCATGACCTTGAGCTTACCTTTTACTTCTTTCATGTGAGAGGAAAAAATTCTTAATGAATCTGCTGTTATCTAGAGATCTGTTGTATGCATGTGAACCTGATCTTAATTGACAGAATTCAGTTTATTTCTAAATTTCTATTTTACCTAGTCATTCCTATAGACTTCTAAATAGGATACCATTTTGCCAGAAAAAGAAAAATGAAATATGAAAATGTCACTAGGAGGAACCTAAAAACCAATTCAATTGCTTAAAAATTAATGATGAAAGACAAATCACATATACTCAACTCCAGCTCTGGCTTTGTGGTTATTTTTCTAGTTTTTTTTTTTTTTTTTTTTAATGATTTCTTAAGCACTTAAAATATGGACTGGAATTACTGGTATTATTTGCTTATTGGAAAACTAGATATAATTATCAGTGTGTTTTTACAAATGAAGCATTAAAGTTCCTAACCATGCTTATATTTTTCTCAGCTTTTGTAATTACCATCAATGTAATGGTCACTGACATGATTAGGACAATGTATTTTAAAATTATAACTAAATTGGTCATTGAGCAATTGCATATATTCTAAGTTAAAAGATAAAAGGAAATATTTGATTCGTTTGTGTTAAATATCCATGAACTCCATCTACCTAAGTCTATCATCTTCCTAATTTCATTTGAATTTATAGGTATTATAGATATGCTGAGTTCATCAGATTATGTTAAGTATCCCTAATATCTACAGTACATCCATATGTCTTAAACATTCCCTACTTTAAAAATGCCTACTACACCAAAATCCAAGAGTATAAACACAATATCCTAAGTACTTACTGTACCCTCTGTTGTAACATTGTCTATTATAAAAGTTTCCCTTCATCAGGAGAGAGGAACATAGAGAACACCCATAGTCTACCGTGAGGGCTATGATAGAGACCCATAGAGACAGCTATGGTGGCATATAGAAAGGAGATGAATCTGTATTGACTTTGGGGAAAGAGAAAGCAATACTTTAGCTGTGTGCTGAAGGGTAAGGAGAAATCAGTAGGTAGAAGAGCAGAAAGGGAATTCAACCAGAAGGAAACACCCTGAACACAAGCATGAGAGCAAATACAAACCACCTCTCTCACATTGTTATTCTGCCAAGAGCAAGCCTCACTTAACACACTGATACTGCCATCCCAATAATTTCATGAACTTAAAAAATTCCATTTTTAACAGTCTGTTGTTTGATTCACCACCTCCTATACATTGAGCTATTGACTTCAGTATTGTCAGTTCATCAATACCACCCTTAACTGTCTTCCCAGATTCACTGACCATTTGCTAGGTTTTTCTGGAACTTTATGATGAATTGCAATTTTAATTGATGCTGTGGGACATTATCACAATATTTAAGCATACAACACATGAATTATGAAGAAAGTAAGGTACTAAGGAGAATCCTAAATATAGTTTTTATACTTTGAAACATTACCATATTTATGGATTTAAATTATTTTAACTTGGGTTTCTAACCCAAAACCCATTTTTTGGAACAGATTTATTTTCATACATGCCATATAAACATTCTTTTTCCCCCCAAACAATGAAAATGACCTGCCATTTGCCATCATAAAGCTGGTCAGGTTTTATTTTTATTAGTTTACATTGCATCCTTACTTAGCAGGATCTGGAAAAGTTTGAAAATCCAATTTTATCAGTCAGCCAACTCTTGTTTTAAACATGCATTATTTTATATCTTTCATCTATAGTTATTTTTTGACAATGGTAAGTTGTACTCATTTTTATTTTTCAAAAGCGATAATCTTGAAGGAAAGACAACAGCAGTGAAGGTCATTCAAGCTATTTTGGGGGAGCTGTTCCATAGCATTAGCCTACAACTTGCAAGTGTTCTCCTCTGCCAGTATCTTTAAATATACAGCCCATTTATGGACATAAGGAAGGATGAAGTGGATGTGAGTTCTGCTCAAGACACATGGTATAAGGAGCATTGTTCTCTTGAGGACCTTTATACACATTCAGTGACAGCTGTGAGCACAATTATAAGTTTCATTAACGGGAGTTTCTTTCAAATTCATCTTCATTTATTTGAAGGCTAATATTAAAATGGGCATATGGTAGTTGCCCATCTTATGAGTAAGACTCTGCCTAAAATCATACCCATGAACACAAGCACACAGACTATACATAAAGCCATATATCTGTTGTGGGACACACAGGCACATGCTTTAAATGGCTATCTTTAGCTCTCAATTTTGTTGGCTGACATGTATCAGTGAATTTGTATAAATCTTTCATGAGGCAACCCTACAATTTATGATCAAATGACCATTTGTCAGAAAAAAAAAATAGGATCTATTCATATGAATGCAGAAGTATTTGTTATCCATTGACCTTTCGTATTATGTGTTTGTTATTGATTTCTTGTTTAAAATATGCAATTACATAAAATATGATTTCGTTAACTAAACTGTATTTATCATGTTTGACAGATACCAGGAGAGTCATTGTATTAGAACCTCGGAGATAAATGGATAACATTTCCACTAGGCAAGTTTCTAGTATGCATGCATTTAATTTCTATAGTTCTTAGATAATATTTTGTTCAGGTTGAATAAGATGCTGATGGAACAGAACTAATTAAAACAACACAGATTCCTGAATGACTTGCTTTGTTCTGCACTCTGTATATACTATGGTTTCTTTATTCTGCCATTACCTGAAATACCTTAAAACACTGCATTTGTCCTATCACTACCCCCTCCAAAAAATTTATAATCTCCTATGTATTCAGACAAATCCCCTCTGGCCACCCCTCAATAGGATTCTATAGGAAAAGCCAAGTAACAACAGGAAAACATCAGGATAAACATACACAAAGGGATTCTTAGGCTGACCTCTTTGTATGGACCAAACACAAGAACCACACCATACAGAAGAAATTTAAGGAGCAAGTCTTTGAATTGTGGCTTAAGAGATGCTGCACGAAGATAACATTCAGTTACTCACACCCCTTTGTATTGGCCTCTGTAACCTCAGTTTAAAGCAAGCATCATTTACCAGGTTTTAGCATCTGGTGAAATTTAACAACTTTAGCAAATCTGCCATAGTTCTATAATGGGGAGGGAAGGTTTGATCAGGCAGTCTTCCATTGTTTGGAGGGACAACATCTTCAGCAGCAGGAAAACCGGAGTTTTTCTGACAGAACTGCTATCTCAGCATCTGTGTTCAGGCACTGCTTTGTGTCCTTTGCCAATTGGAGTCCTCGCCTTCTCTCCTAGCCTCCTGGTGAATTCCAAAATAATTTATTGAGTTTTACTGAACTCATTACACAGATTTTATTTAATCCTACCACAACCCCAGGTAGGAGGTAGTATCACCATTTCACAGATGAGAAAACTGACTGGGGAAATGAAGGAATTTGCTCAAGGTTAGGCTCTTGTAAAATGTGGTGAAAACAGGTTAAGAAAGCAGCCTATAGGACTCTGGAGCCCCAAGTTTTAACTCCTGTAACTAGGTTCTTACAGTTGATTGTCAGATTTTTCTTTCTCCAGATTATTTAAATTCCAGTTAACATATAGTGTAGTATTGGCTTCAAGAGTAGAATTTAGTGATTCATCACTTACATGTAACACCCAGTGCTCATCACAAAGACCTTCCTTAATACCCATCACCTAACCCACCCACCTGCCCTCCAGTAACCCTGTTTGTTCTCTGTATTTGAGTCTGTTTCTTGTCTGCTTTTGTCCCCCCATGCTCATTTGTTTTGTTTCTTTAATTCCACCCATGAGTGAAATCATATGGTAGATCTTTGACTTATTTGCTTTGCATCATACTCTCTAGCTCCACCCGTGTCATTGCAAATGGCAAGAGCTCCTTTTTCGTGGCTAATATTCCATTGTATATACATACCATATCTCACTAGCCATTGCTATCCAATTTCTTTGATGTGTCTCAACTTTCACACACTGCTGGCAGACTGTCAAAGTACTAAACTTAACTTCCTGGCACACCATCCTACTTTCCCAAAATACACCCAGCCAGCCCTCCCAAAGCTCCCAGTCTATTGGCCTAAAAATCCAGTGTTTCTTTTCCCACTGCCATACCTCTATTTCATGTCCCACCAGCCTATCAAGGCATCCTACAGTATTTACACACAGGTTCCCTCTCTGCCCTTAACTGCCCCCGCCCCCCCCCCGCCTCTTCATGATCATGCCATAGGGACTTGCTTAGGTTGCCTAGAAGATAGGACTTAGGCCTGGCAGTTTGTCTGTTATCTGAGTCCCAAACATCCTCACGACCTCCTAAAGAGTTATTTAACATGTGTATGTGTCCATCTGTCCATCTGGATCATAAATGTGTTATTACTACGTATCTGCATTCTCCTAGTATCTATCAAAGGTTAATGCATATACCAAACAATGCAGGTGGGAAAAAAAAAAGCACACACATGATATATGGATAAATGCTGTTTTCCAATTATTATTTGGGGAGAAACCAGAGCATTTATAAACCTTAATTGTTCAAACGTGTGAAAGGGCTTCTATTCTATTACATTATAATTATATATAAAAGGGTAAAACAAATGACTTTCTGCATAACAATAGTATATTCCACAAATCATCACTCAGCAGCTTATTTGGAGTACACAGCTTACTTCATCTTATGTATTTATAAATGCCTCCTATGTATTATGTATATTACAATATACCTATAAGGGGTGGTAAATGTTCCATAGACTATGTTGTACTAAGTACTATTAAAGTATTCCTATTTCCTACGAAACAGTCAATTTACACTTGCTTAAGATATGTAAGAGACAATAGCAATATAAATATTATTAAAGAATGGTGATTATGTATGAATCATAGTTCAACTGTTAAATATACCAGTATCTAAGACTTCATAGTGACTTAAATTAAGTCTTAATTTACTCGTCCTTCTGTAGGGGTTTTCATGAGGAACAAGTAACATTTTACACACACACACGCGCGCGCGCACGTGCAAGTTGTTGCAAGCTGCAAATATTCAACATGTTAATAACTAACTGAAAAAGAGTGGTCTTCATTTTCAGAAGTATTAGGTTTTAAGACAAAGCCTAATTAAGTCACAGTATAGGACATAGATGATACATTGTAATCATTTAGTTTTGTAGGATATCATGCAAAAGTCTAAGCACACTGCTTGTCTTTAATAATCCCACAGAGGGCAAACACCATCCTTGTGGGAGAATCATGATCCAGCATGGCAAAATAACTGAAAGAAATATTCGCATCACATCAGCATCTCTGAGTATGTACCACAGACATTTGGATTTTTTTATCTAAGTGGTTAATGAAAACATTAGTATACTGAATCTCTTATAATTAAGATGAACTAATTTAAGAATCAAAGTTGAAAACCACTTATAAAAACTTGAAAAACATGACACTATGTCTAAAACATAATAAACTCTAACAGAAAAATTGATATACTTAAAGCAAAACATGTTTGCATAGCCAGAGAACAGAGTTCAGAAACTGGAGTCTATCTTGTTTCTAGGTTTATCTCTGGATTTTTAGTTTAGTTTTGTTTTTTTTAAATATGAAGAGCTAATCCTCCAACTCTAGCATAAGCTATAGTTGCTTTTCCAGAAAGTATTAAAAACAAAACTGTGATGCATTGCCCCACCTCCCTCCAAGTCTCCAATGTGGCAATTATGTTGGCAGGAAGTTTGGTCAAGACTAGTGATGTGGCTTATAGACCATAATGCAGCAATCTATTTCTATACCTGACTTTCCAACAAGGAACAGACAAGAACAAGCAACTGCGATTCTCCCTCTCACCACCACATATTGAGACAATTTCTCACTGACATGAGACACGTTATCCTAATGAATGAATTCAATAAATTTATCTGTTATTGATGATGCTATACATCACAGTATTTCAGAGCTCTCTAACCAGCAAGCCATTGGAGATATAAATCAGAAACAAAGTCCTCAAGTTTAAAATAATGCCTTTTAAACCTAACTTTTCCTAGTATTTAGGATGTGTAAAGTAACATACAGTACAAAATAGTCCTTGCATATCAAAAGTAAAAGTTATTTTCATTAGTAACTATTACCTTTATACCCATCTTCATATTACAGAATCGGTGAGGTAATCATGGGTGATTCAATTATATTAATTTACTGTATTTTACTCTAAATGAGACCTATTTCTCACCTTTGTTCTAAATTTAAAAATTTGTACAAGAGAAGGCTTATCATTTTTATAAAGATGTTTAAACACAAATACCCGGTTAAAACATTCACCAAAAATATATTTGAACCCAAGCAAAAAAGGAGTATGTTCCACACAAATGTTAAAATAAGTAATAATAAAAGTGAAAAAAGATCCTGACTACACACCTCCAAAGCAATGTTAGTGAGGCTAGGATCCACTGGCTTTGTGGATTTGATATGTGGTATTAAGTTATTTTTATAGCAATAATAGTCAAATATGTTTTTGGTTATATATATGCAATATTAAGATACTAGATAAGGATCTGTCAAACTCTACAGTTACTGAAGCATGTAACAACATGTCATTTACAGTATTTGACTGAAAATATTCATGGGCCTTAAGCAGATATTATCTCCACCTTATGAGTAAACAGATTCAGACCTATTTATTCAAACTTTCATTCATTCCATTGCAACTATACCTTAGTACAGGGTCTTGGTATGGAGCCCCGCTCAGCGGGAAGCCTGCTTCTCCTCCCATTCCCTCTGCTTGTGTTCCCTCTCTCACTGTGTCTGTCAAATAAATAAAATCTTTAAAAAATAAATAAATTTGGGGTAAACATTGAATAAAAGTAGAAATTAAGTTAAACACATAGAATCCTAAAGACTTTAGAGATCTTACACAGTTTTGAATATAAAAATATGGAGTTAGCAGGTTATCACGCAAAGACAACTTTAATAAATGCTCAGTGTTTGGGTTACTCTCAGTATCAAAAGCTTATGGTCTATAATCTTTGTGCATGCTGCAAGGCTTATCTCATAGGTATGAGCATAAGTATGATGAATTTTCTGAATAGTTTGATATGCCCCTTAAAGAGATCAGTAACAGATTAGTGGAACTAGATACAGATTTTGGATGACTTTTTCTCTATGTGAAAATACTCCTTGAAGTTTAATTCTAACTTGAGATTTTTTTAAAGAGTACCTCAGGAGAAAAAAATTAAGGAAATGATGCTTATAGGTATTAGGAAAGGACTACTAAAAAGCTACAACAGAGTAAGACAGAAAAACATAAGTCCATGAAATTGAGAATCAAATTCTGAGCATGTCTATTCGTAAGGGATACATGTTAGAGATGGTTCTGTAAGGTAAAGTTGTTAAGGCTATGCTAGCACTATTTTCAGACAATGCTCCAAAAAAACTGAGGGATTCTATTTTTTACCCACAATACACTTCAACTTATTCTCCCATTCCCTGAACTACCATTGTCATGGACTATAAAACTCTGAAATCTGAGACTAATTGTCTAACTTCTGATTAAGAAGTCCTATCCTCCTAAGCTTTTCACACCAAGAACATCGTATCTCAATTTTGTTGCAACCTCCATCTCCCTGAGGAGCTCCATTTTCATCCATTCTCTTACACCTCTCTGTAATTTCTTTCCATAATCATTTTTTACAGAAAACCTATGCTTCAGCAACTCACCTCTTCTTACCAGGCACAAATTTCTTGTCTCCAAAACTTGTGTTCATCTCCTTTTATCGGTTCTTAAACCTATCATTCTGGAGTGGAAGCAAATTTGGCAGAAGAACTCTTCAAGATGATTTCTCATACAAAACACTTATTGTACTTGGGGTTATGCTTGAATGATAGGGAGTAAATATTTCTCCAAAGAGTAATGTAATCCACTTGATTCTTGGCAAAGATCTAATAACTTTATGTATTTAAGAATATATTTAATTTAAATAAGTTCAGAAAACAATTAGTTTCTCCCTTGAGCTATAGGTATTCCATCTTATCCCCATGCCTGATTAGTATTCATAAACACTAGTTCTTCTAAGCCTTTTAAAGTTTCTAGAGCTCACCTTTTATGGGTTTAAGGACTCTGAAATGCTCTTCCAGGATTACCTTGGTTACAAACAATAGGAGTCAAATTTACTAACTACTGTAAAAAGATAATTTGTTGACTCAGGCAGCTGAGAAGTCCAGGAGTAGCTGGGGTTTGGGTTTGGCTGGATCCAGATGCTCAGATACTATCATCAGGAGTCTTCTTACATCAGAATACTGCTATTATCCTTATTGGCCTTATTCTAGACAGGTTCATTCCATACAAGGGCAGCACAGTTAACAACAGCTCCAGGCTTCCGAACCATAAGCCTAGCAAAATGGACAGATAAAGAGCTCTTCTTTCCTTTAGTCTAGCCATAATCTCAAGATATTTGTCTGGCTTGAGTCACTAACCTGCCGCTAAAACAATCACTTTGGCTAGAGAGATAAGATGTTTGAAAGTGTCCTGTTCCCATCCTATGAGACTGGATTAAGAGGATTTGTAATGTGTAATGTAGGAGTGGAGAGAAAGAAGGTGGTTCCTAAACCAAAATTTGAAGGCAACAGCCTTCAAATTAAAAAAAAAAAAAAAAAATTTTTTTTGTGGACAGTGGCAAAACATTAGATTCCTAATACATCCTGTGTTATGGACTGAACAACGTTCCCTCAAATTTATGAAGCCCAAACTCCCAATATGGGTATATTTGAAAACAGTGCCTTTAAGGTGATATTAGGGTTAAGTGAGGTCATAGGTCATTATGACTGGTGTTTTTATAGGAAAAGATACACCAGGGAATTGTGTGCACAGAGAAAAGGTCATGTGAGGAGACCTTGAAAAAGCTGTAGTCTTCAAGCCAGAGACACCCGAGAAGTATCTACCTTCGATGGTTCCTTGATCTTGGACTTCTAGCCTTCACAACTATGAGAAAGTCAATTTGTTTTTGAAGCCACCCAGGATGGGGTATTTTCTTACGATGGCCCTAGAATACTAATATGCTAAGTACAACTGATGCATATTGATGTTTGGAAAATGGGAAGAAAAAAATCAGGACACATCAGAGTAAAATAACCTAATTTCAGGAATTCAAGCTTCTTTTAATTCTGATGAATGAATTGTATTCCCAGGGTTAATGTTACACTTAAAGATAGGCTACTAGCTTCAGGGTCTCTGTAATGAAACCAGGGACAATTACATATAAACAAAAGAATGTATTTGTAGGATAACTGGGAACAGTTTTTTTTTTTTTTTAAAGATTTTATTTATTTATTTGACAGAGAGAGACACAGTGAGAGAAGGAACACAAGCAGGGAGAGTGGCAGAGGGAGAAGCAGGCTTCCCACCGAGCAAGAAGCCCAATGTGAGGCTCGATCCCAGGACCCTGGGATCATGACCTGAGCCGAAGGCAGACGCTTAACGACTGAGCCACCCAGGCACCGGGAACAGTTTTTAAAGGGGAAAAGAGAAAAGGACACTATTTGGTGATATCCAAAGACGTTTTATTTCCAAAGCTGAGATGGAGTTCAGATTCTTCAGTCTTACAACAATTACTTTTAAATCTTACCTTATAAATTTGATATCAACTCCTTACCATCTGTACTATCAATATCACAGTATTTCTGGACATTTTTATAAGCATATTTTTGCTGTGTCAGAGGCACTATATCAAGCAGGTGCCCTGTCATTGTTGTGACAATGATTTTTAATGTAAAAAAGCTAAAGTTCGTTAACACCAATTAAAAAATCAATCCTAGGATGTACAAAAATAGTAAGATATTTATCTTATATAAAATATTAGAATATGGAAATGCTGACTTTAGAAGATCAAATATGATAAAGTTTAAAAAATTAGTCAAATATGTATCGAAATAATCAACCATAAATTGTATGAAAGCAAATCTTTGGTGGGTAGAAATCCAGCCTGGACTGTCACTGAAATATACTGGAACTCATATTACAATATAATTCCCTATAATTCAGATAGGATAGAGATTACATCTATTATTTCTCTGGATATTTGATCCATTGTTTCTTCAGCTTGATTATATACATATTTTTTAAGATTGTATTTGAGAGAGAGAACATGAGAGTGCGACAGAGCATGCAAGAGCCCACAAGAGAGCAGGAACGGGGGAGGGGCAGAGAGAGAAGCGGTCTCCCCGCTGAGCAGGGAGCCCAAGGCAGGACTGGATCCCAGAATCCTAGGATCATGACCTGGGCCTAAGGCAGACCCTTAACCAACTGAGCCACCCAGGAACCCCGGATTATATCTTTTTAAATAATGAATATAAATTCTGTAATAGCATACTTTGTAATTAATCTCAAGAACCAATTCCTATTTCTTTGCAAATGTGGATACATAATAACAGTTGTGTGGTTGTGCATTGTGTGTTGTGACACAAGACCTTAATGCTATGGATTGTTTGTTAAATAGGACTAGATTATAAGAATGGTGTGAATATTCACTGAATTATTTTAGGTCAAGAAGTTTTTTTACTACAAAGACTGAATGAAATTATGGACATAAATGAAAAGACATTCACGTTCATGAATCCAAAGACAATACCGTTAAGATGGCAATATTCCCCAAATTGATCTATGGATTCAACAAATCCCCATCCAAGTGTCAGCTAGTTTCTTTGCAAAAATTGAGAAGGTAACCCTAAAAATCACACAAAGGACCCAAAAAAGCCAAAATAATCTTACAAGAAAAGACAAAAGTTGGAGGACCCATACTTCCCATTTTCAACATTTACTAAAAAGCTAAGTAATCAAGACAGTGTGGTACTGGCCATAGAAGATTAATGGAATAAAACTTGAGTCTACACCTAAAATCTCATGTTTGTGATCAGTTGATTTTTCAACTTTTGCTAACAATTCAAGAAGAATCTTTTCAACAAATGGTGCTGTGACAACTTGATCTCAATATGCAAAATAATGAAACTGGATTCCTACCTCATACCATACACAATTAGAAAACTTGAGTATAAATCTCAATTGTTTCTTTAGTAAGACATTGCTAATGCAAGCAATAGAAGCAAAGATGGACAAATGAGACCTCAAACTTAAAAACCTGTGCTTCAAAGAACACCATTACAAAAATGAGAAAAACCTATGCAATAGGAGAAACCTTGCTAATTCTCTGATAAGACTTGTATTTAGAAAATATAACTCTTAGAACTCGTTAAGAAACTGGAGGGTATTATGCCGAGCGAAATAAGTCAATCAGAGAAAGACATGTATCATATGACCTCACTGATATGAGGAATTCTTAATCTCAGGAAACAAACTGAAGGTTGCTGGAGTGGTGGGGGGTGGGAGGGATGGGGTGGCTGGGTGATAGACATTGGGGAGGGTATGTGCTATGGTGAGCACTGAATTGTGTAAGGCTGATGAATCACATTCTTGTACCTCTGAAACCAATAATACATTATATGTTTAAAAAAAAAAGATAGTAGGAAGGGAAAAATGAAGGGGGGAAATCAGAGGGGGAGACGAACCATGAGAGACTATGGACTCAGAAACAAACTGAGGGTTCTAGAGGGGAGGGGGGTGGGGGGATGGGTTAGCCTGGTGATGGTATTAAAGAGGGCACGTTCTGCATGGAGCACTGGGTGTTATATGCAAACAATGAATCATGGAACACTACATCAAAAACTAATGATGTAATGTATGGTGATTAACATAACATAAAAAAAGAAAAACAGTGAAACTTAAAATGGGCAAAGAACCTGAGGAGACCTTTCTTCCAAGAAGATATACAAATGGCCAGTAAATGAAAAGATATTCATCTTTAGCTTCAGGGAAATGCAAATCAAAACCACTAGGAGTTATTCCTTCACACCTACAAAAGTAGTTACAATCAAAAAGACAAAAACAATATATCACATTAAGTTAGAGGCCAAAGACCACATACATGATTCCATTTATAGGAATGTCCAGAATAGGCAAATTTATATGGACAGAAAAGTAGCAGTGGTTGCCTAGGGCTGGGAAGAGACCGTGGGTGTGTGGTTTTCTTGTGGGCGGTGGTGATAACAATGTTCTAAAATTAAGAGTTATACAACTTTGTGACTATACTCAAAACCACTGAATTTCATACTTTAAATATATTGTATAGTATGGGACCTACATCTCAATAAAGATGTTATAAAAATTAATGGTGCTTTAAAATTCACACCAGAATGCAGGTACATGAAATGCACACATATTTGGATGAGAAAGTCATAGGATCATGATTTACTGATGCATATGAAGTTGAAGAAACAAAGCCCCTTATTTGTATACAATTGTTAACAGAAAGACAAGACACAAACAGAAGTATACTGATCATTAAAACCTCATGATGAGAGTCCTCAGTACATATCCGTTCCGTCCCTCAAAATATTAGGTATGGAACGTTTTCATGAATACGTCGATGAACGATCAGAGCAGGAAACATGTTGAAATCCTGCAAAAACCAAAGAGAGCTCTTTATGTAACTATGAGGATTTAGATGCATGAGAGGACACCTGCATACAGTGTATAAGGTCAGCAATTTGAGACATCATGGAGGCGAAGACAGTAATGTATTTCCATGCGAGAAACATAAAAGTTGTTAAGTACCCTATGTATTTTGTTTTTTAACAGCGGGGACTTTGTGTTCTATCATTCTAAACACTTGATTTCATTAACTTAAACTTGAATCAAGATACTTATCTACAGTTAACTATAATTATATACACTTAGTTGAAACTTAATAGACAATGTCTAATCCTCAAAGAACATTAAAACAAGGATTTGAAAATATCTAAGTAGGAACAATTCATTTAAAATCCATGAGAATAAGAATTCACATTAAAATAACATTAATTACTCCAACAGTATTGAAATATTAACTCAGTACGGTGAATTCAACTTCAGTTCTACAGTTCCATCTCTATCTAGCACATATTCCTGATACATTTCTTTTTTTTTTAATTTTTTATTGTTATGTTAATCACCATATATTACATCATTTGTTTTGGTGTACTGTTCCATGATTCATTGTTTGTTCATAACACCCAGTGCTCCATGCAGAATGTGCCCTCTTTAATACCCATCACCAGGCTAACCCATCCCCCTACCCTCCTCCCCTCTAGAAACCTCAGTTTGTTTTTCAGAGTCCATCATCTCTCCTGGTTCGTCTCCCCCTCTGACTTACTCCTGATACATTTCTATTGACACATAGAATACCTACCTCATATTGTCTTTTGTAGAGAGAATGTACACAAATTACATAGATTTATGTCATTTGTAACGAAATGATACTCTATTAGTATAAAAGTATTCTTTAATACTTCCTCTTCTTATCCAATTTGAGATTGGATCTTTAGGTGGCTCAGATGGTTAAGCGTCTGCCTTCGGCTCAGGTCATGATCCCAGGGTCCTGGGATCGAGTTCCGCATTGGGCTCCCTGCTCCTTGGGAGGCTGCTTTGCCCTCTGCTTCTCTCTCTCTCTCTCTCTCTCTCCCTCTCTCTCTCCCTCTGTCTCTCATGAATAAATAAATAAAATCTTTAAAAAAAAAAAAAGAAGCCCTTTCAACATGGAGAGTCGGATTTTTTTGAATTATCTAAAAATATGTAAGTTGATTATATTTAAAGCACTTGTACAGACATTATTAATACTCATTAAGTTTCCTGTTCCAAAAATGGATTTTATAGAAGATAATTTTAAGTAAGATTCTATTATATTAGTGCTTTTGATAATACAGAACTTCAATCAACATTGCTGTATTTCAGAAGAGGTCAGATAGGAGTCAAACTTCCATAGAGGAAGAAAGAACACTATTCCATCTGAATCATTAGGAAAAAGACCTAACTTAATTTGGAAACAAATTTTTCAAAAGAAATGTTTTCATTTCTTAAAGCAATGTCAGCAATATGCTTAGCTTTGAGTACAACTAAAAATGCCAGTTGGATATCACTGTTATATCAATTATAATAGGAAAAAAAGGGGGGAAAGAGTGTCTAAGATAAATTCAAGAAAAAAATTTAATAAGGCAATGAGAAAAGTGAGGAAAAAAAAAAGACAGTAAATTTTGAATAGCCCCAATATAGGAAAGGTCACTGATAAAAGGACATCATCCTATTTGGATTGACTAGGGGATTTCCATTAAAACTGCTAATAAATAATATTTTCCTCAATTGTCTAAGATGTTCCTCTCAGTTTGCTAAGTTAATCAGCCTTTTTTTGAGAGTGAGAGTGCGTGCGCATGCACACACACACACAGGGGCAGAGGAAGAGGGAAAGAGACTCTCAAGCAGACTCCATGCCCAGCACAGCCCTGAGATCATGACATGAACTGAAATGAAAGTTGGATGCTTAACCAACTGAACCACCCATGTCTCCAGCCCATCATATTTTTATTGGAAGAATAGAGATTTGTGAAATTGCACTGGACCAAACAGCACTGTTTTCAAATGTAAAAAAATTCAGCCTAGCTAGAAACTACAAAAGGATTGGGTAGAAAAAGTGCATTTACCTGTGGAATATGAGTATGAAAAATGGAATAAGATGACGTACAATTTTCACATACTCAAATGATATTTCATCTTTAAGTAACTGAAAATTTTGTGTATAGAAGATAGTCCTAATGATAAGGAGTCTCTTAACCATAAATACGTATTAGTAAGGTAACAGACTATAGTCAATCCACAGATGCTTGGGCATAGTAAGAACTAAATTTTTCTATTATTAATTCTATTGTAATTATCTAAAGGCAAGATTTCCTGGTCAAGATACAGAAATATAGACATGGGGTGAATAAAATGGTGACCTTTATTAATCAAGGGTATGAAGCCTAAAAAGAAAAATCATAAAGTACACCTAATCATCAAGTACATTTAAAAGCTTCCCTAAGTATTTAATATTTCCCTGACTTCACTCCTTAATTTTTGTGGATTTATCTTTCTATCGAGTTGTATGGCCCCAAGTTGTTGACATTTTTCCTACATTTGTCCCAATTTAAAAACAGACTAGATTCCCTGCCAAAGCCCCATCAGATGAGTGTTTACACAGTTAGGTCTCAACAAACCAATGATTAAATTGCTTATTCTAAGTGTGAATTGCTGAAAACTGTAATAAAATAGCAATGCCTTTTTAATTGCTACAAACTTTGCTTTATATAGAATGTAGTATTTGATGACAGCAATGACTTTCTTCTCCCCTCCGTCTGATGTCATACTTAAGTTGGTTGCTGTAGGGCAGATTTGCCATTTAAAAATCCTTTCTAATGTGGTGCCATAAGCATTGTTCTTCCATTACCCTGAAATGAGATGATGACCAAGTATAAAAGTATTTTGTAGCCATAGTGGCAACAAAGCAATAATCTAAAGATAGACAACCCAAAAGATGACATGGTAGCTACAGAGTGGCTGACATTTAGATATGATCGAAATGCTCAGTTTAGTTCAAGCAATTTCTGAAAGCCATGCCATTCATATGTACTAAGAAGTTCTTTGGGTCAAGTTGAAGATTCTCTTGAAAACAGCTTCAATACTCTTGCTTGAATGGTTGGAAAAATGTGGAAGTTTTGATAACTGCTTCAATTACAGATTTAATGTGGTTTCTTTAGATTAGAAAGGAACATCCAACATTATGTTATTTGTGATAGGAGGGATGCTTAGATTAAAGCCACTATGAGAAACCTCAGAAAAGTCCTCCCCCTGCCCCCGTATTTCAGGCTATAAATCCACAATAAATTTCTATAAATTTGATATCTTCCCAGCCATTTTAAGGTCTTCTTTTGGAGATGTAATTTATAGCATTTACAACAAGAATTTGTGTCAAGGAGGAGTGTAAGATGGGTCTGCTATATCCATGAATTTCCATTAGTGAATGGTGATCAGTTGTATCTGCCAGGCACATAAATATTGCTGACCCTAGAGCCAGGTTTAGTTGGACACTTATGACATTCCTTTACTCCAGCTTTAAGGATGTAGGGATGCTATATAATTTTAGAAAAAATGGGCAATGAAATTAACCTTGAAATATTACTGGTAGCTTATCTTTAAACTAAGATGAAATTATTTGAATTTGACTTACTGCATAGAACTTCACCACTACCCTTCCCCCAACCATGTATCCACCACCTGCTACTTTCATAGATGTATTTCTGGGTAATTTGACTATATGAACATGCCAATATAACCATTGAAACAAATCAGGCTGAATGACAAAAATCATTTTGTTTTCCTTCTACAATTTAGAAAATTAAAGGTAAACCAAACTAACTGCCACATCAGATTCAATCAGAATAGTTTAGGATCATAAAATATTCACACCATGTTTTCATCCCATCAAGAACAACATATGTGCCAAGAGTTCACTTAAGGAATTCCTATTTAGCATTTGATTTTCAGATTAGGCAACCTCTGGAACAATATATATCTGGATCTATTTATTTCTATAGGTAATTAAAATGGTAGATTAAGGCTAGTTTAATTCTAAACCTTCTTGCCTCTTTATGATAGAGTTAAATTCATCTCAAGGGGAATTAAAATATCCTATTTTCTGAGGGATGCTTTGGGGATTTCTGTATTTATTAATGGACCGACAGGTGTTCTCTAAACAATTAGGACTAATTAGCATTTTTGTTGACTAGATTGAATAGGGAGCACTGGAAGAAACACTTAATGGCCATGTAAGTGATTATTTCACCCTTGGAATTTCCTTTGCCAGTGAAGAGATAAAATGTACTGTGGAGAAGCATGGAAAAGGGAAAGTTGCTTTACTCCATAATTATTATCATGAGTTAGCTTCCTTTAAAGGAGGGGGAAAAATGTTAAATTATCTGTAAGCCAAACTAGATTCCTATCTACAATAGCTACCATATATTACATTGAATCCTTTATGTAATTTACCTCTTAGCCTCAGAAACCTTACAAGTACTGTTATCACCATATTTACTTTTAAGGAAATGGTATTTCAAGAGGATATTTAACTTCTCTACCATCATAGAAATAACCAGCTCTAAATATGGCTATCCCACTGCAAACGACCTTTGCTTTTTGAAGACACCTTGCCACCTGTCTCCCCCTCCAACCCCAAGAACATCTCATTTATTAAGGACTTTTATTTTAATAGTGGAATAGCATGCTAAATTATATAGTCACTAGGATTTACTAATTTCTAGTTTCGCAGAAAATGCTCTTCATGTTTCTTTTCAGTCATCAGTGTAATTTTGACAATCTATGTGCCAATCATTATACCAGACCCAGGAAAGAAAAGAGGGTAACTAAAACAATATTTGTTCTAAAGGGCAGCATGTTTTAGTATAGTTTTAAGTCCATTCTTATCATTATTTATACCCCTTATCAAGTACTCTCTCAAGTTTGTTACAGTAATGGAAAGGTAACTGACTTTGTAGATCATTAATAAGCACAATGTTTATTTAAGTTACTTCTGGTTTTAATATATCGGGAATGAGATAGCCAGATAGCAGAAATCTCAAAATTAAATTTAGCTAAAGTCAACAAATATGCTGATATCAAAAAGAGAATTACGTTAAATAACTGAATTGTTTCATAGTTATTAAAGATTTAAATTCATATGTGTTCACAGTATATTACATATTCTCTAAACACATTGATGAGGTATTACAATTTGACAACTTTATTTTTTAAAATACCCCAAGTTGCATGATAGCTCCATAATCAGCCTGAGAATATGTTACCTAAGTTATAATATTCTTAAAAGTTCTATTATATGAGGACCTATTTATACTTTTCACTTTGTAGCTAGGCGTTAGGCAAGTATTAATCCAATACATATCATTTGCAAAGCTGTCTGCTCTTTGGTCTAGATTTTTCATGAGACCATATCTGCTCTGGATCTCGTGTACAGAGTAGCAAGGGATTTCTACTTTATTTTCTTCCTCAGTCAAATATTAAGAAAAATTTACTTCAGGAAAGCTTTTAATTCTCAATCATAAGACATAGTAGTATACGGAAAGCTAATAAATAAGGTTAATTATTAAATTCCCTCTTAATACAATTTTATACTTCAAATGCTAAGGGGGCCTAGGGGGAAGGGAAGAGAAAGAGAGAGACACTATAAAACAATGCCAAATTGCACCTATACCAACCTGCCGTTGGAACCTACAAGAGTTTAATGCCACCAACATAATTCCTTGCAATATGTAATAGTTATGGCAAGAAGTTTTGTCACATTGACTCTAAGTCTCTGAAGAGTTAAAAGTAAATTTCTGAAGCCCAAGGAGATAGAGGAAGCTCAAGAAGGTAAAATCAAGCATAGCTGCTGCTGAATTATACATAAGAAGCCAAATATAGGACCACAGATTGACATCACAAAGCTATAAATGAGTAGTAACCAATAGCCTCCTGAAGGACTTAAGAGAGGCCACATGGATTTCACCATCATGCTGACATTTCTTCAACAATGACCTGCATTTTAGGTTTTCTTTTTCAGATTTTCAACTTAATATATACTTTATTTATAGTGGAGATTTTATTAAGAGTAGGAAATATAAATACTGACAGCACAAATCTAAATTCAATCATAGAAAATAATTTAGGTAAGAGTAATAAGTTTTGTTCCATTTCCCAATTCATAACCCAGTTAAAAATATATCTGTATAGTTTTTTAGAGTAAAAAGTCAACATTACCTCCTGTCATCAATGCAGAATTTCAATTTTAATATTATGAGTCTGATTTATATATGTAAAGAATCACCAATGACCTAGGATTTTGTAAAAAGCAATTCCCATTCTGTGTATGGTACTTCCCCACAGTGCTTTCCAAAGGAAAAGACTAAGTTCAGATTTTTCTTCAGGAATTCCTTTCCATACCCAAATAGAGTCACACTGCTATTATTTGAATGATCAATCTCAGATATTGACCCATGACTTCCTGCTGTGGCAGATACAAATTTAATTTCTTGGGCTCTCAGCTTTAACATTTCTACTCCCTCCAAAACCACATATAGGGTTATTACAGGTTTTGGTTAAATCGATGGTCAGAGTTTATATTTTCATTACTATGTAAATGCCACTCACCACTGAACCAGTGTATTTTATTTCTTTTGTCTTCTCGTAAGAATTTGTTTTGCTATTATTTTTTACTATGCTTTATATAGCATTCTTGTCTCTCTCACTCTCTCTCTCTCTCACACACACACACACACACACACACTTTTTTCCAGATGCTCAAGCATATCTTCCAGACCTACCAATCTCTTCCAAATAATCCTTAAGTCTGTTGGTAAACCTTTGCTGGTCTCCCTGGTCCCATCTCAGGGATGGTTTGAGCTTTCCCTCCTCCATCTGCATTGCCACTGTCAAGGATGCGACATGTGCCATCACCTGCAACAGACGGATCCTCACACATCCTCTCTCTTCACAGAGGACTTTCATCAGAAAAATAAGTTTTGAAGAAATGGTACATAAAAGATAGCTTTGATGTTTAGGTTTACGACACGTATCCTGTTCCCTTCTTTACTGGTAAAAATCAAGTGGGTTAGATATCAAGTAGATACCTAGTTCATTTTTCTTCAGACTCCTGAAGGTATTTATTGAGTGGATACAGAACAGAGTCTTCAAAATAAATTCTCAGATACTTTTTTTCCCGAGTTTAACATTTTCTAGCTAGTTTCTCTAATTTCTTTTTAGAATGCCTGCTGAATATATATAGGCCCCCTTTAATTTTTCCTTGAAGAGCTACATTTTCAATTTTTCTATGATTTTACCTTATTCTTCCATTGATTAGATTTTTAAAATATTGTGGTATTTAAAGACTAATTTATATTTTCTTTTGTATTAGGTAGTTCTCTTTGGAGACATGGTTCTAGACTTAACTGGTCAAAGCTCAGGGCCTTTCTCAAATCCTCCAGTTGAATGTGCAACTCTCTCTGTAGTAGGAAGATTTTTATGGCCTAATCACCACTCATAGCACTTTATGTGCTCTTTTCTCCCTTTATTGGAGTTTCTCTTGATTGACACTTTTCTCTCTTGAAGGCATATACAAGTAATAGCAAAGAGATGGTTTTGATTCATCTGCCATAGCTATTCAGGAGTGTTAATCTCAAAAGGTACAAGTTTATATTCAGTTCAAATAAACAGATCCAGAATATTAATTGTTGCTCTCTTAAACTCCCTTGACAATCATGTCAAAAATTTCAAAGAAAGTACTTAAGATGCAATAGTGGCTTACAAATTTCTATTTTCCAAATTCTGTCCAGTAGAGTCTTTGCTTTCAGCTGTTGCCTCATACTCAGCATTTTGAATTAAAAAAAAAAAAAAAGCCTAATAGGAGAAAAAAGGACATAGAACCTTTGGGAAAGGATTCATGAAGGCATTTTGGGGAAGATTTTGAGATCAGCATTAGGTATTTAGGGTTCTCCCCCCTGCAATTGCTCTAACTTATGACTAGCTGATATTATTTTGCACGTGTATGCATATACATTTCAAAAATCAATTCTCTTGAGTAATTTTTGTTCCCTTTTATATGTATCCAGAAATCAGCTGGCAAAAGTTCACACATTTTTATTTCAGGTCAATTAATCAAAGTTATTAGATCCCCTGATTTACAGAACACTAAATTGCTTAAAATTCATCAACAGCTGCATTATACTTTAAGACTGCCCCTCAGAAACCCTCAATCCCAGTTTTAGTATAGATCCTGGGACCCAGTGCAAGTTGTGCAGCACATTTAATTCAATGACATTCTTTTATCAAAAAAAAAAAAAGAACTTAAATATTGTACAAATATATCCACTGAAGTCAAAGACAGGATTCGTGCAGAGAGCAACCTGCTATGGGTGGTACAATAACAACAACAACAAAATATTCCATGTTTAAATAACTTAAAATCAGATAGAAGATACATAGATACATCATGAAGTAGACTGATCAATGCCATGAAAGAATTAAAGTAATATGGATAGTTATAGGATGCTCCAGAGTCTTTTCTACTTGGGAAACAGTGAGAAAGTCAGAGATCAGCTCACATTGGGGTCTCATCCAAGCCCAACACCAACAAGCCACTCAGTAGCTGATAGGGTAAGAGGTGGTCTAGGGCTAGGGAAAAGTTATACAAGATGGAAAGCACAATTGGCAAAAAAATGGTTTCTATGACTATTATAATGCCAGGGGTTCCCAAGACCACCCCTAGGGTTTGTTGATTTGCTAGAACAACTCACAGGATTCAACATATAGTTGTTTGGGGTAGGACTCAGCTAATCGATAAAAAGCACTATCAGCAGGGGGAAGACACACATGGGGCAAAATGCACAAAAACAGATAACTTACTTAAAAGTCCTCTTAACAGAGCCATACAGAGTATATGCAGATCCTCTAGTGACAGAATTGTGACATGTATGACAATTTACAAAGGAAACTCACCTGAGCCTAGGAATCCGAGGTTTTTATGGGAGGTCATAGAGGTATCTTCCACTTAATACATACCCAAATTCTAGACCTCCAAAAGGAAAATATTCCTCATAAAGCAGTGTTTATACCAATTTTAGACAAGTGATCCACTTTTATCAGTTCTGAGAATAATAAGAACCCTCTTGAAACCAAGTTACCATAAGCCAACCAAGGGCCAAATTTGCAAGCAGGCCTAACAAGAGAAGTCTTAGACCTGCTACGTTAATTCTCTTTGCATGATTATTAACTATAGTTAATAGTTAATGAAAGGTCTTGAGAATTAAAAAAAAAAAAAAAAAGAAAAACTAAAAAAGTTTCCTGAAGCATTTATTATTATTTTGGTAATACTTTGCAAAATTGATAAGAAAACTTGCTACTCTGCCACAGTGGAACTTCCTACAGTTTGTTACTCTTCATTGTTAGGAGAGAACAGACAAGAAAGGTCTTGGTCAACAATTAAATTACTGATAGTACTATTCTGAGGGCATGATTAGTACATTACATCAAGTTTTCTTTTGTTTTTCCTCTCAGTGTAGAAAGTTCTTTTAGAGTTTAGATTTTTTTTTTTTAAAGATTTTATTTGTTGGGAGGGGGACACAAGCAGACAGAGTAGGCAGAGGGAAAAGCAGGCTCCCCACTGAGCAGGAAGCCCGGTGTGGGCCTCGATCCCAGGACCCCAGGATCATGACCTGAGCCAAAAGCAGATGCTTAACCAACCGAGCCACCCAGGCGCCCCAAGTTTAGATTATCTTTAAATAATTCCAAGTTATCACAACCTGTTTTATGCATGATGTTCAGTTTCAAGTATGAAAACCATTACTACGTTATGAAAACATTTTGATAAAAATTGGATGTGTGTACAAGATGCTTACTTTTTCATAGCAGTAACCCCAGGCTGAAACTGAAACACATTCAAACATTTCATTGACCAGGGGAAGAAGGGGGGTGGGGGGAAGCAATCTTTATTGCTCTTCAAAATTTTGATCTTTCATGAATTACAAGTGTACTATTCACAAAGCTAGTCTTTGTTAAACATAAGAAAACTAGGTTTCCAAACTCAACCCAATTTTTATCACCATCCAGAGCCATAGTTCTACAAAATATCCAAAGGTTATAGAAAAAATATGAATTTTTTATGTCATATTTACTACTTACAATTTCTATCATTGTGACTGAAGAAATAATATCAACCTGCAGAAGCATGGTGCCTTTTTATAAGTAAATGGCAAATAAAGGCAACTTCAATAGTATACAAAAGCAGATTTCCCAAGTAGCTAATTATATATTATTCTTCTAATAGAAAACCCCTGATATTCTTAAAGTTCTTCTGCGGTTCTAATAAAAAAAATACAACTATGAAGGAAAAGTTGACCCCTGATGTTAAGTAAGATTTATTTTATCTCCAGAATAGGGTGGGAATAAGTTTGGCTAAAATCACTAGGGTGTAACCAACATGATGATTATTTCCATGTGTCAAATACCAGAGGAAAAAGTCTTTCAAGTTTATTGGGTCCAACTTGCATAGAACAAAATGGCTTTGAGGTCAGGTATGAACTCTTTTGTGCTATTAATCTTCATCTGAACATAAAATTGTTTTTTCTTTTAGTTTTAGCAACAGGCTCTAATTGTCGCATTTCCTGTAAAAGCAAGTTATACAAACAAGGAGAGAACGTGGGCAAAGAAAGTTATATTTAGGGTTTACAGTCATCATAAATTTGTAAACACTAGCTCAAAATGTTTTCCAGTCAACCTAAAACAATTTTGCATAAAATAGGAAAAGAGGTTCTATAGTCCACCTGGTCCATGCCAGTATTTGGCATAAAATCGTCGTTTGTTTTTATTGAATGAACACTTGCTAATTTTGCCATCAATATGCTAAGTTTAAAATATTTGGGAAATAGTTTCAAACTGTTAGCTATCAATACTATTAACCTTTTTGGGGCACCTGGGTGGCTCAGTCATTAAGCGTCTGCCTTCGGCTCAGGTCATGGTCCCAGGGTCCTGGGATCGAGCCCCACATCAGGCTCCCTGCTCGGCGGGAAGTCTGCTTCTCCCTCTCCCACTTCCCCCTGCTTGTGTTCCCTCTCTCGCTGTGTCTCTCCTTGTGTCAGATAAAGTCTTTAAAAAAATAAAAAATAAAAGAAATACTATTAACCTTTTTGAAATTTTAATAGTTGGCAAACTCTTACTATGAATATTCTTAAGTTGAGAAATATCCTCTAAATGAAATGAGACCACGTAATAAAGGAGGATGTTAAAAAAAAAAAAAAAAGAGGGACCAAGAAAACATTCCTGACACATCTTAAGGATGTCAAAAAACAAAAACAACAACAACAACAACAACAAACCACAGTGGAAGAAATTGTTTTGTGTCTGGGAAAACCAGCTTCATGTCTTAGTTTCCCCTTAATGTTTCTAATAGTTTTGCATTAGCATTTTCTTCTTTGACCATCTGTTGTTTCTGCTTCAGTATTTTCTTCTCTTCATTTACTGTAATTAAACTACTTCAATTATTTCTATCAAGTCTCAGTTCATGTGCATCTCTGTATTTAAACAATTTCAAATGCATCAAATAAATATTACCATCACTCAATTGTGAAAAGTATTTGAAGGCATACTTTATAACCAGTTGTGTGGGGCTGTTTTTTTCCTCCCATCTTTTCCTACTAACCAGGGGAGCTCAGAGAGGACAAGAGCTCAGTCCTCCCGTGTTCTGAGGTGTTTTCTCACTCTTATCCAGCAGCACTCGGTGCCTAGAGATTACAGAATTGATCGCAGATACCAAAGGAAGATAACCACTTTGTCACAACACAAAGAAAGGGTGGTTTCACTGCACAGATTAGTTTGGGGAAAACAAAAGAAGATAAAGTTCCCACCAGCTAAAAGGTCAAGAATCACACTCGTTTACTGGCAACACTCAAATACCACGCAATTCATAAAATGCTTCTGCTTGACTACTATTTAAGATAGAACTGGACAATGCTAATCAAACAGCGAAGAGTCTACTACATTGTTCCAGATTAACAATTTAAAGGCCTAGTAGTTTCTAGTGAACTTAAAGAGCTGTATCTTATATGCAGGATTACGAGTGTTCCTGCGGGGTATCAAGATATGGAGAGGGCGACAGAACTGGGTTCTAGCTGAGATCGTTTACAATGGAAGCCAAGTCTCCTCGTGCTTAATGGAAAGGATTAGGACTAATACAGAGACTGGACAGTGACAAGAAGAAGAACCAATGGCCGAAAAGCACAGGCACTCCCCTCTAATAGTCCTAAGAGGTTTGACTGAGGGTATCACATGCAGATGTAACTACAGGATTCAACTGGCCCCAAGATCATTGCTTAATGTTTACTTCAGCGGTAAAGACTTGGAAGTCACAGGAAATCAGAGTGTAGATTGAAACCACGGTAGAAGAGGGTGGTGGACAGACACGGGATCATGTCTGATAAATCCCTGCCTTTCATCTCTAATCCCATGAGTCTACTGTAGGGCATCTGTCTGAGCCAAAACCAGTGAACCTGATACTATGATTTTTTTTTTTTAATATTTGTCAGAGAGAAAGAGAGAGAGAGAGAGAGAGAGAGAGCACAAGCATGGGGAGCGGCAGGCTCCCTGCTGAGCAAGGAACCCATTGTGGGACTCGATCCCAGGACCCTGGGATCATAACCTGAGCTGAAGGCAGACACCAAACCAACTGAGCCACCCAGGCACCCCTGAATACTGGATTTCTGACAAGGGAGTCCTCTTGCTTTATTGATCTTTTACATAATGCCCTTTAGCATGGATTCATTATACATGGGATAAGGTGCATGGAAATAGAGTATATTCTCAGAAATAGCTCAGGTTGCAATCAGCCAAAATAGCATAGCCTTGAGAAGTTAATTAGCATTCTACCTGGGACAGTCATAAAGCTATTTCTCAGCTATGATTAAACAGAGAGTACTCCCTCTAACCAGCAAGTCTTCTAAGACAGGAGCACCAGGGCTGAAATCCCTGCTTTGCCATATACGCCTGACAACCCCTGACCAGTAGTGTTTGTTAACTATGTGCTCTCACTGCTTTGATTTCTCATCGGCAAACTGATGCTAATACTCTGATCAATACCACGTGCTTGTTTTGGGAATGAATTAACATATGAAGCATAGAATATACTCCCTAACATAGTTAAATACTTCCAAGGGTTGTTGGCCATCATTCCTACTGCATTACTGGAGTGGGGCTGCCAGCCTAGACCACCAAACAGAAGAGTGGATGGTGACGGTGCAGCATTTATGTCCAATAAGTCCCAGAAACCAGAGCCAGTGTAATCATTTGCCATGGAGCCACTATTCAGGTTCTTCATGTTTCTGAAGCTCAGTTGCCCCATTTAATTGAAAAATAAAAGACCAAGTCAGTTGATTTACATGGCAGAATCTCAGATGTTCAAAAATGGGCTTCCCTAGGGGTCTCTTTGGGGAAGGGGGCAGGTTAGATCTGAGAAAAAAAATGGATAAATACAGTGAGCATTTATCTTGTATTTAGACTGCTCGGTCCCCTCCCTCAAGCTCTTAGCCAGGTGGCCAGCTTTCCACTTGAGCAGAGGCCAGACCTTTCCTGCACAGATCATAGAATCAGCAAGGTTCCAAAGCAAGGCACAGCCCTTGCCAACCAGAGGCAAGGGGAGTATTTCTCTCCAGTGAAATTCTGACGAACCCCTAGAAAGGCCTACAAAAGGGACATTAAAGATTGTCCAGACAAGTGTCAGAATATCAACAACCAAGCCCTACCCAAGTAGACCGATTCTAGTTAATTTGTAGTGTCCCATTATTAAATAGGGACTAAGTATGTTATCAGACGTGCAAGAGAATCACTAACACTGTAGACAAATCCATACAGAATTTTTAAAAAAAGAAATTAGTGAGAAAAAAATCCAGTGAGAAACGAACATGAAATGGAATAAACCGCCCTCAAATGAATATATTTATAGATATGAAAGCTTGAAGATATTAGTGGTATAGAAAAATGTATTTTCTGGCCTATTTAAAATCTCCGTCTCTAAATTTGCCTTTCTTATCTCTATAATGGTTTGATTCACCTCACCGTAGCACCCAGAAATCCATTTAAAAAATTTATATACTCTTTGCTGTCCAAACATATAGATTTAGTATGTATTACAACTCTAGAAGTAGATTTTTTTCCCCACTTAGACAAGGAAACTAAGTCACAGAGAAGCTGGTAACACTCAAGGGTCACAGTGTTGCTACATATCAAACAAATAGTATTTTAGCCCAGGTGAGCAGCTTTCACGTTTCCGGTTCTGAAGTACATTCCTTGTGCTGCCTCCTCTATAATATATTATAGGGTAGAGACACCCCCACCTCAACTGTTAGATCTCCAGTATGCAGAGGAATGGCTACACAAGAAGGTGGGTACTCAGTAAATCGTTGTTGAATTGGGGAAACAATAAAAAGCCAGTATTCACAAAGAACTCTACATTGAACGGAGCAATATTTGTATAGTCAAAATATAAACACAAATTTAACTGGAAGCGTTCTCTAATTATAGGGTGGTGATGTGGAAAAAAAGTATGTACGAGTTAATAAGGTAAAAGACCTAAATCCTTTTAGTAGAAAGGCAACAGGAAATTCCCATTTAATTGAAATATCTAGAAATACTGGTATTTTAAGGCACGTTAAAAAAAAAAATACAGAAGTGAACACCGGAAGAAACCAAATCTCTAAAAAGAGAATCCCTGCCTTAGGTGTATGGTCTATCATGTCTGGGAGAGGGGCAGAAGCTGCCGGCAAAAATAGTACAACCTTTTTCTTCTGGATGGTTCCTTTCGAATGCCAAAACCCACCCTCAACATCACATGAGAAAACCTGAGAAAAGTGCACAGAAATCTACAGGCCGCCTCTAACAGCACTGTTAAGATGAACAGTCATGTAAGTTCAAAGCCCCTACGTTTATTATGAACATACATCCTTTAAAGCCTAAGGAGGCTCTAATTTCACTGTGGACTTAGAAACATTCTGACTTTGCAAACCTATTTCAGTTTCTGCCCCCAAACCTTTTATGAACAAAATCAACAAACTGCTTTAGTGTTCCTGAGAGGCTTTTTGCCTAAGGACTGCCTTTCTAATTAAGCCCTCCAACTCTTTAACATGCTAATTTTATCCATTAACTTGTAGATGAAGTGGTTTCAGCTGCTGTCCGTGCATCACACACAACAGGGCTTGATCTACAATTTCGGGGAAGCTGGTTTGAAAGTTTTTGCCGGTTTTCATTAAAGAAACTTGAGTTTTATAGCACCAAATTATGTTTTAGCGTAGCTGACGGGAGCTTCATGGACTGGCCAAAGGGGAAGATAAAAGGAAATCAGCAGTGAAGCTGGGAGGGAGCAAAGGCAAATGATGAAGTGAAAGTGCTTTTGTGGATCTCCACCATAGAGTGAAAGGAAAAAACCTAACATTTAATGGTATTGAGACTTCTGGAAATGTAACCTATGCTACTATTACTGACCATATTCGTGAACCCAGATAGAAGTGGTGAAATTCTAGATTGGCATGCCCATCTGAAAAAGAGTTGTATCTGAGGCCACTGGATTCACTTAAAGATGAAACCAGTCCTGGTTCCACTTCTGCATAGCTTTCCTACTTGGGATTCTTTAACCTCGGGACACCTCAGTTTGTTTGCTAAAATCAAGGTAAAAATATCACCAATGTCATGCAATTGTTGGAGGATAAAACGCTGTATATGTTTTATGTGTTGTATTAGATTTCACCTACGCGATTAGGAGAAGGGTAATGGAGTTTTCTGGCATGCTCAACACAGAATGCCATATGCAAGCTAGTCTGTAACCTACCTCAAGGGAAATTCATAAAAGGTTGTAATCAAAACATAAGAAACATGCTTTCTTTTGAATCTAAGAGGCACAACCCAGGATATGGAATTTGAACATGCTTCATGCCTGAAAGAGGGAAAAATTAAGAATCTATGTCAAAGGAAAATGGCACCTAACAGAGTTAAATAGGCAGAGACTTTATTCAATACTATCACAGTAAGGGCTGAGACTTTCAGTGGAGTGGAGTATCTGTCCCTTATTGTAACAAAAGGCCAGAGAGTAAGTTGAGGTGAGCTAAAGACAAACAACTGGCAGATGGAGTTACAAAGAGCAAGGGTAATCCATGTGAATAGACCACCAGTGTTTGCTAATTAGCACTTACCTTAAAATTAGGTTCCTCCCCTCCCACAGAAACCGGGAGACGGGGTCAGGTCCTCTGTTTCTTCATGACTGCCTTTCAAAAGTATGTTCCCTAGGTCTTTGAAAAGGACGGTCCTGGGTTGTCAAACTGTCAAGAGGCTGGAAAACTTTTATATCTCGAAGGGGTGGAGAAAATTTGCAATAGCAAGCTTCCTCAAGTAAACACTCTAAGAAAAACACGTCCAGGAAGTCTAGTCAGGAAGAAATCAGTCTGAAATTTAGTCTGGCTGAGGAGACTGGGAAGGTGTTCTCCATTACCTGAGGCAACAAACCCTTGTCCTCTTTAGGAAACGTACTGTGTGTTAGGGTGGAGACCCCAAACTGTGTGACTGGACCCCAGCCCCACACTTAACCCGCTGTGCGACTGTGGTCAAGTCCTACAGCTGGAGCTGCACCCTACTTACTCGTCAGACAGTAAAAGTACCAGGCCCTGGCACGGAATGGCTGCTCAGTAAGAATTAGCTATCATGATTGTTCTTTTCACCATCATTACCCTATTAGTACTTGTTTGGCACTTGAGCATGTTTTGAAACACTAGACACTGAGGGAGAAACAAGTTTCAGACGGTGAGAGGGGTCATAATTGTAGGACGGTAGGCCATAGGAACAGGTCTGGCCTACTTCTCAATCGGGCTATTCCCCTCAGAGATTATCTGAAGCTACAACCACTTTAGGACTCCCTTTGGGAGATCAAAGCCTAGAGTTCTGTTGTTGGAATGCTGTTCCTCCCTGGAGACCCTGGGGGCTGGCATTCCACTGGGCCCCGGCCCTCTGACCACACCAGGTCCTCGAGGGCCTCACACTGAAGCCTGGACTGAGGAGGGATGACTGAAGTTCCCTCAAACCGAGTCCGCTGCTACCCTCACAAACCGGGGTCCACCACAAGAGAAGACACACAATGCTAGGACGCAGGAGATCCCACGGGGAGGTCTGCCACCCTGCCCTTCCACAGCGTGATACACTATCACACCCCAACGATGCCTAGACAACGCCCTGGAGCCCCAGAACCGCAACGCAACAGGGAAGCGCCAAGGCCGCCTTCAGGTAAGGCTTCCGAACAGCTCAAAGAGCCCATTGCCGCTAGGCACTTGCTTATGACAATTCTGTTTGGTGAGCACAAGCCGCTCCACCAAAGGACACAGAACTTCCACAATCACCAGTTCATCATGCTTTATCGAATTTCAGTTAGAAAAAAACCCCAAATTCATGAAAGAGAAACCACATGAATTAGTTTCCTTTCTCCCTGATTCCTTTGCCAAATAGTAAATGTTTATGTATTAAAATTGCTTTAATTATTCCATTGAGTTGTTCCAGCAATTACATTCTCTCAAATTAATTAAGAAAGCGTTGTAAGGCTTTTAATGGAAATAAACTTGTTCAAGCTGTAAAAAGACGGATAAAAAGTTCGAAACCTTGATAGGAAGAGGCCTGCTGAACATGCTTAAATCACAACGCTCCTCCACAAGTTATATATATATAAACTTTGTAGAATCCCTCATTTTTTTTCCACATGGATATAATCATTTCTGCTAAAACGGTATTTCATTACTGTTAAGCAAATCCCCTTCTAAGGCTTAAACAGCAAAATAAAACAATATATTTCTTACCTTGTAGTTCTAGAGGTCAGAGGCCTGAAATTGTCTTGAAGCAGAAGGTAAGCTGAAGGCAAAGCACAAGCTAACACCCCACAACCCCAGTGCAACTCTTTCTGCCCATAGGTCCTGTCCTGTTGCTAGGATAAAACCACCTTTTTGCATCAAAAACATCTCAATTCTTTCTTGGCCTTTGGCTCCCAAAACCCCTCAAACCACATTATTCTTACTTTTAGTCTGGGGAGATGAAGGCGTAGTCAGAACTTTGTTCCTTCTGGAAGCTCTAGAGGAGAATCCATTGCTTTGCATTTTGTAGCTTCTAGAGACTTCCAATAGTTTTTGGTTGACGGCTCCCTTCCTCCATCTTCAAAACCAGCAGTAGCAGACCTTGGCCTGACCACATCACCAACTCCCATCATGTCCCGCTTCCCCCTCTTTCACTTTATAAAGACACTTGTGATTCCATTGGGCCCACCTGAACAATCCAGGCCAGGGTCCCCATCTCCAGGTCAGCTAATTAATAATATTAATTCCTCCAGCAACCCTTACCAGAGTTAATAGCTCACCACCAACCTAAATCAAGGCGAGTAGTAGGCGCTGAGAGTCAAGTGTTCAGAAAGGTGAAATTGGCTTCTTAACAGAATACGTCTCTTAAATGGATACTTCAGTGATGTTTATAAAGATGAGTGAATTGATGCTTTAAAAAAAGTGCTATTGGTCTTCTATAGCACTATGCAAAAATATGGATGAGTCCCATGTACATTTTTGACTTCAAAGTAATTTGTAACAAACCACCAAAATTGAATAAACTAGAAATATTGAAGAACCTCTAAAAACAGGAAGACAGTATAAAAGGAATTAATGCCTGAACAGCCCTTGATTTTCAGATGATAGAAAGCAGCTGAGAAGACTCACTGTCTTGCTCAGTACTGTGACCAATAAAAAAGTTAAACTCTGATCATGTATATTTTTTTTAAATCTGTGATCGTAACAATATAGAGCCCATTTGAGGCTTTTATAAAGAAGAGGATAAGCATCAGATTACAATCAGACATATCAATAAAATGTTCTGTGCCATGGAAGCAGGGTTTTTTATGTCGGTCATAGAAAGCTCCAACCACAATGTAGGGTTAGAAAGCTCTGTGTCTGCTTCTCCCTCTGACCCTCCCTCCTCTCATACGCTCTCTCTCTCTCTCTTTCTCTCTCTCTCAAATAAATAAATAAATAAATAAAATCTTAAAAAAAAAAAAAAAGCTCTGTGTACATGATAGTCTTACAGCAGTTTCCTTTATAAAGCACTTGAATCTTCCAGCTTTAACTTCTGAGATACACCAGCTAATGGAAGCAGGACTATAGAAAAAGACTATCAAGTGGAATTCACCTTCCCTGAACTATTTGGGAGTTTGCCTGTTTATTCTGAAGACCATAAAGGAGTTCTTTATTATCAATAATGGAAAAACTGACAAAACATTTCTGGTGTGATTTTTGGGATGTCACAGGTTATTAACTTGTTGATGGAAGGAGTTCTAACACCCTCTGCTTTTTAAATGTTAGTTTACATGATGACTCTGCCACATTATAGAGTTATTTCAGGGGCAATAGCAGAAGTTTTAAATTCCTCAAAAGGAATTGTTCACTAGATCATTGTCAAGCAAGATAAGGTCCCATTTTCTGACAGATTCTCAGAGGTAAGTGTTCCATAGATCGCAAACATAAAAATTTTCTGTTCCAAGGCATTCTTTTTCTCCCCCTATTGCTGGGCTGTCTTTCTATTCACTGAAAATTATTATATGAAATAAAATCTGTCTTCCCAAGTTTTCCATTAAAAAACTGATTTGTGTGCTCCAGGAGGATGGGAAGTTTGTCATATGTATGTTTGATACAAAGGAAAACACATTGAAAATGTACACTTTATATTTAGCAACTGCGGGGAACATCTGTTAACTAAGGGACACATCTATTATTCAAGGCAATCATCAACATAACTATTCAATCATTTGTCCGAGAAACCTGAGCTTTGAGTTCAGAGAGAAATCTCCCCCTCCCCTTTGGGCTAGTGCAGAGGAGAGCAGGAGTGTGGTTTGTATCAATCGGATTCTTGTCAAGATTATTCCCTTTGGTGGTGGCTTGACTACAGCTGAGAGAAACCTCTTTTACTACCCTCCCATCCATCACTGATTCGTTGGATACATTGCCAAGTGATTTGGGTGGTAGAGCCAAGGGTACTATAGTACATGGGTGATGTGCAAAATGTTTAACAACAAGGCCCGTGAAGGTAATACCCAATTAGGATGGGTCCTGACAATAGCACAGAGTCCCGAGGTCCTGCTGAGCAGTCTTCAGGTCCAGGCCCAGAATAAGGTCCTTAGGGAGGCACTAGGGTTGCTGCACACCCCGACATTAGTGGAACTTAAGACAGCAGCTATTTATTGATCTGAAGTATTCCAATGTTTTGACAACAGGTCCAAACAAACTGAATATAAGCTCTAGTATAAGCAAAGGAAATTTCATTACTGTATTGGGTTTGACCCCCCCTAGAAACAGTGGGTCCATGTGGCAGGCACTTCCATCACAATGTGGTAAGATGTAAACCTCTCCCTCTTTAAGATATTATGCATGTTAAAGACCTGTTTGAAGGAATGAAAGGGTCTCAGAGAAACTCAATAACACTACCCACAGATTTTGTTGTATTAGCTCATTTTTTTTAAGATTTTTATTTATTTTTCAACAGAGAGAGACAGCGAGAGAGGGAACACAAGCAGGGGGAGTGGGAGAGGGAGAAGCAGGCATCCCGCGGAGCAGGGAGCCTGATGCGGGACTCGATCCCAGAACCCTGGGATCATTACCCGAACCAAAGGCAGACGCTTAATGACTGAGCCACCCAGGCGCCCCTGTATTGTCTCATTTTTACTTGTAATAGAAGATTGTTTTTGAACATTTAATGTATCTCTGCAGGGAATATAGCGTAAGGGAAAATGCTCACACTTCAGGGCTAACAGCCCTCTGTCAAGATCATGGTCCTACCATTTGTCAACCTCTGCCATCCTGGGCAAGTTGCTTCACCCCCGTGTGCTTTGGCTGGCAGAGCTACAGGTCAGGCCAAGGGTACCTCCTCACAGCTGTTCCCACTTCTGGATAGAGCACTTCTGCAGCATCCGTAGCCCTTGCTACCTGCTAACCATGCCAAAGTTTGTTTCTTACGTTTTGACCCTTTCCCCCAACTAGAATGTAACTTCCATGAGATTTGTCTTATTATTATTTATTTATGTCTTATTATTTATGTCTTATTATTATTTTAATCATTATTCTTGTTATGTCTCCAATGCCTAGAACTCTGGCTGGCACCCGGTAGTTGATCTACATGTATCTGTTGAATAAATCAATATTGTAACATTTATCTGTTGAATAAATTAATACTGTAACATGTGCTGGTTCATTTGTATCCATTAGGATGCTCTCTGCTGCAGTAACAGAAAACCTGAGCTAAGTGGGTTTAAATAATAAAGAAATGTGGTGTTCTCGCTAGACTGGAAATCCTGCACTGTCCAAGTTGAAGCTCTGTTTTCAAGTACTTTATTCTGCTTCCCCTTCGCTTTTCTGTCCACAAGCTGAATTTTCTCCTGCTGTCAAAAAGTCTGCCAGCAGCAGTTGGGGTAGCTTAGTTTCCTATTTAAATCAAAAGGAGGTAGAGACAACCTCTCTCATATCCATGGGTAATTCCTTTCCATGGATCAGACTGAACCTGTCTAATTCATGAGCTCATCCTTAACCCATTTATTTCCAAACTTGAGCATGTATCAGACTCATCTGGAGGGTGCGTTCAAACACAGATTGCTGGGGTCCTCTCCTTTCGTTTCTGATCCAGGAGGTCTCAGTGCAAGCCCAAGATTTTGCATTTCTGACAAGTCCCCAGGGGCTGCTCCTGCTGCACCGTACTTGGAGAACCTCTGCCATAACCACTATCCAACTTCTGGGAGAAGCCACAAACCGCCTGGCTAAAGCATGGGTCCTTGAATCAATCAGTGGTAAGAGGGATGGAAGGACGAAGGTCAGCTTGGATTTCAGGGGCCACCCTTATTGCTGAGGGCAGGATCAACTTCCCCTGACCCACACAGGTTACAAAGGGAGTATGTCATGAACGAGGAGGAGCAGAATGGATGGATTCTGGATGGGAAACCCACAGCCAAATAACCCCTTTAATGTAACTGGCTTAGGAAACATGAAGAGTATCCATCATTTCTTTGTTTCCTCCGAAGAGTTCTCATGACCAAGATTCAATTACCAGCGGTCAGTGGATTTCTTTTCCTTCTAAAGCCCTCCTACCCTGCACATGCCAAGAGTCAGCTGCTTTTCCACTATCGTTTATTTTATTCATCTATTTATTTATTACATGTCTGAGGGCCTGCTTCTCCAAGGCACTAAACACTATTCTGGGATAATTAATAGAAAATAAAATAGCTCTATTTTTAAAGAGTGGTCATTTAAAACTCAGCTGTTGGCAAGGCAGTGGTGCCAATGCCTTGGAGGACCTTTAAAATAGGAAAGTCTATTATATAAGATAGAATGCTTTGAAATCTACCAGAAAGGCTTGATTCATGTGAGGTTTGTCTCATTTCTTTACTTCATTGGCCTCTTCTCCAAGCCATGCCAATGTGACACCTACCTTTAGTTTTGTTCTCATTTCTGACTTGAAAACTACAGTTGCTATATCAGGAGGAACAATTCAACTTGTTTTAAGGTGACTCGTATGCTGCTCCCATCCATTTGCCTTATTTTTGGGACTAAGGACCCACCTTGCAGCGAGAATGTTCTCTTTTATACTTTATATATTGTTCTAACAGATCTTACTTTTTATAAACACCATATTAACTTTTTATGTCCTGGTCGAAATATTTTTAAAAGATTATGGAACAAGGTTGTTGGTGATTATTATGACTATTATTTGGAACTGGAGAAGTTCCTTGATTCACCTGAAAAGAACAGAGAGCTGTATAGATAAAAGGAGGTCTAGTGATAACTTTGTTCAATCAGATTTTAGTTAGGAGGAAGAAGCAACTCTTTTTAGCAATGCTAAGAAGGAAAAGAAGGGAACTGAGCCCCAAACATCAATGGAGAACTGGCAAAAATTTCCTAAAATACTTTTTAAATGCCTACCGAGGAACCTAAATGTGTTGAGTTATTCAGTAGGAAATCAGAATTCACTATGAAAAAAAGAAATAAAGCTTAATAGTTTCCATGATGCATATTGAAACTCTGAATCTTTATGGTACATAAAGAAAAAAAATACATTCTCATCACTGTGATACTGATAACATGCTAAAAATCTAACATATGATACATAAAAATGCACACATATTTTTGTTCGCATGAGATAATAACTATTCATTAATTTTTACAGTTAATGCAGAATTCTCACATGCATTTTATTTATATACCTACTGTGTCAAAAGGTTTTTAGGACTATTAACTGTTATGAAACAAGCTCAGATTCAGGATCAAGCGTATTACCAGTAGTTACTAGGTGCTCACCAGATGTTAGTTCCAATTCCTTATTTTCTTGCAGAGTTAGTAAGCAAGAATTGATTACAACCATTCTATACAGAAGACTGAAATGCATCCTGTTTAATCTTTCACCTAATATCACGGAGCACAGACAAAACTCAAACTTTACCCCAATCCTTTCCATGACTGTTGTATTCTTATAATGAGATGATTCTTTCAACCTTCCTACTCATAATTTGGCCTGAAAATTCTTCCCAGGTCTAAAATTTTTGTATTTTTTTGTAAACATCCTTATTAGTATAAGAACAGTTCATGAAATTAAGGTCTTACCTTGAATGGATATGCCCCACATTGTTCCAAACATTTGTTTTAATTCAAGGCATTGAGAAATAAGTGACAATTAAAAGGTTCAACCAGCATGTTTCTTCATTTCTCATACTGGATTAACTGGGACTGGTGATTTAAATGGAATAAGTAAGAGAAATGGGTTCATAATAAAATATATACCTATAGTTTCTCTGTGTTTTACCCTAGATTTCAGGATCTCAGTGCAGGTGCTAACATTATTCCATATCTAGTTATGTGATTTTTGTTAATTTTTGGCTGGTTTCCACAGCTGTCAGAGAATATGCTCTGAGTGATTTTTTTATGGCCCAACATATTATTGATGTGGTAAACATCCTATGTGTGCTTGAAAAGAACATGGTTTCTGGCATTGTTGGGCTCAATTTTCTAATACTTGATGCAGTGTTCACTATATTAATTAGAGTAGGTCTGTGATTTATGTTGTTAATGTCTTCTATATCCTTACTGTCTTCTGTTTTTTCTTTCAGTTATTGAAAAAGGTATGTGAAGATCTCCCACCAGGACTGTGAATTTGTCTATTATTTCAATAATCTGATACTAATATAATAATCCTGCTATTCCATAATGCTGCCAAAATGACTTCCATGAAGTAATATCAATTTATTTTATTATAGTATTTTATTGACATCAAAGATATCGTCAATTGTAACATGTGGTATTATTTTCTGTACTATAAAGAAAGGAAAATCCTTGCTAAATAACATGTCATGATACCACAATGACAATTCTATGTAATTTTGTCATTCAAGACTCAAGTTCTTAAATTCCTTTCATTTCTTTCAAGGCATCTAGCAATCTCCCTTAACCTCAATTGCATTGCACCTGAATCAGTAATAAAGCAAAATATAGCTTCAACCACTTGTGGGAATGCTTCTTTCGTAGGTCCCCTAAGGTACTTGGTTTTTGCTCTAAAAGAATAGAAAATTGAATTGAACTCATGCTTCTACTTCTGAATATTCACTTCAAAAATACCAAATGCATGCCCACTGCTCTGTTTGCATGACTCTGCAAAAGACAATATATTTTTTGTTTTAATGCTGAGTCATTGTGTAATTTTTTTGAAGATCTCTTCTATGACCATTGAAATCAACACATGCAGTATCAACCAAGCTGATCATTAATTAAAGTGGCAATGTGCTATGGGTGCCACCTGACCAACAGCAACTTAAGACTTCCATCAATTCTAAGATTTAACCAGGTGTCAGAAATGTGACTTAGAACTGATGAAATACCACTCTCAGACATCTGATTCATCCCTTTATGCTGTTAAATTTTACACTTTAGTCTATAATGTCTTCCTCTCTTTAATCGTAAAAGGCATAAATAATGGCAACTCAAATTTCTGAAGAACAAAAATCATGAATAACCCAAAAAGTATGCCGATCCCTTAGTGCTAGCTTTCACTGGAGTCCACAGATGATGTTCAGTACATGCTTGATGACAGGGAAGATGAAAGAGTCGGAAATGAGAGAGTGTGTGACCTCGTGTGTGTGTGTGTGTGTGTGTGTGTGTGTGTGTGTGTGTGTGTGTGTCGCCTTCCCTGCACTCATTTTTTTTTTTTTTTTTCTGGAAAAGGTATTCTTTGTTTTTGGGAACACTTCTTTTGCTCTAACCATGAGATCAGAACAGGAACCACCAACTTCTTACATGATCCCCAACTCCATAATTACAGGTATTGGTTTAAAGATGACACCTGAGCAAGGCTGGTTCAAACATAGTAACAGGTTCCTGGGCCCATAATAATTAGTCTAGTTGTAGGCATGTGACCCTACATAGGCCAATTAGAAAAGTTCCCCCAGGACTTTTCAAAATGAAGCTGAAAATGGCAGTATTTTTTTTTTCCTGTTGGGAAAGCTTTGAGGATACAGGCACTGATGATGTCGGACATCATGAGTTTAGCCTTGAAGAAACACAGTCTGAGGTAATTTGGCTGGCAAAAAGCCAAAAACGAGAGGTACAAATAGAATCCCAACTGTTTTAATTCTCTAGTTCCTCTAATTGAGAGTCTTCTACAGTCTACATGAGCCAAATAATCCCCCATTTTGCTTATGTTTCCATTGGATTTCTTACATTTACACCCAAAATTGCATTAGCTCTGGCCAATACAATTATTTAAGGAAATACGTACTTAGCACATGTTTATGATGAAGGATAATATAATTACAATTATTTTGTGTGACAGCAAGTGTCACTTCATCACAGAAATTAAATTACAATATTTTGGGGTATATAGAAGGGAATAAAACTTTCACTGAGGTCTTTTTTTATTTTTCTTTTGATCTCATGTTTTAAGAAGGAATGCGTGAGCAAAATATTACTTGGAACTTGGGAAAAGTTCAATGCAAAACAAAAAAATAAGAGGGATTCAAAATAACATAGTCATCCCTCAGCATATTGAAAAATGCAGCCATTCATTCCTTTTTGGATATGTTATTATATAATTAAAATAAAGTTTGGCTGTGATTATAATTACAATGACTGTGCTTCGTAGTCTCAATGAGAATACATTGAACAAAGACTTAGACAGGAGCAGGTGTTTTCAATTTGACTTACAGACAAGATCCAAGTAATTCTCAGCTTGCTCTGAAATTTAGTAATATCTACATATTGTAGGCTTTTGCCTATGCCTGTTTTTCTTAAAGGATTTCTGAGATACAAAACTATATACACTAGTCTGGAGGGACTATCATAGCTCTTTTTAAAATAAAAACACTTGTGTTTGAATTGATGCAGTCAGTATCAACACTTCTGTCTGAATTTTAAAATAAAACCTCAGTGGTCCTGTGACTGATGTAATCTGTCCATTTAGTACAAATGGGCAAATCTCTGGACTGTAAGAAGACTCCCGAGACAAATCCAACACTAATAATTCCTTAGTAGCATTGAAATCTTGAGCCTTTAATTTGACTTATAAAAATATCCAAACATACGAATTATAAAAATAATAATGATTGATGTTCTCTTCTGAAATTAGTCTTCTAATTGAAAATAGACAATATTTCCTTTCAAACCATATGAAGTCACCTTTATATTTTTATGAAAGAAAATATTTTTTTCACTATTAAATATTACCTCAAATAGAATTAACCACTTTCTGACACTGGGGACATTTATATTTTGAAATTAAATGAGAAGTCTATTGATTGATTTAGTATGTTACTTTTGCTTTCAAATGAAAGGAAAGGTGATATTAGCATTAATGAATTAAGTTCTCAGATACTTTATATAACTTTTACGTTAAGTGGACCATAGGCTAGGTGCTGCTGATTTTGGAGACTGGAATACACAGATCTCTGCAGTGAAAAGAACAATGAACTTCTCAGATGCTATTTCCTGCTACTTGACTAAGTAATGGTCATGTACTTATTTTTTACAAAGAATCTAATTCTAGAAGAACCTTACTTCCTACCTTTAAACTATTTGGCAATATTGAGCTCTCTTTAATTTCCTTTGCTGTAACATTGATATGACAGTTGATAGCAAGTTATTTGATCATGGAAGAGAGTCAAACCGTATTTGTTGACTTCCCTTTAGATGTTAAACATTTTTCTAAATGAAATAAATAGTGTGTATTTCTGGAGCATCTGGGGTGGCTCAGTTGGTTAAGCGACTGCCTTCAGCTCAGGTCATGATCCTGGGGTTCTGGGATCGAGCCCAGTGTCAGGCTCTCTGCTCAGTGGGAAGCCTGCTTCTCCCTCTCCCCCTGCTTGTGCCTTCTCTCTTTCTGTCAAATAAGTAAAATCTTTTTTTTTTTTTTTAAGTGTGTATTGCCTACCAAACTTACTTATCTTCTGTAAGTCAGGTACCTCTACGATGTCTAAATTTTAGTATGGAATTAATGGAATAAGACTTGGTTTGGACTCATTGTTTTCCAACTCATTTTGAGTATGTGACCATTTCTCTATTTCTAAGATAGAGATGTGACTGCAGCTTATCAGAAATAACTTACTTGGATTGTTTTCCAACTGTAATTTGCTAGTAAAGATTATATAAATAGCCATCCTGGATCAGAAATTAAAATTTATCAGGCCACTTAGTCATCTCTGTCATTGGCTTCAAGGCTGTACAGGTAGTGGACTTCTTTCTTGGCATCATTGTTGAAAGGTGCAATTATCTTCCTAAGGTTCTGACTTTCCTCATTGTTTTATTAATTTATTTACTCATTTACTCATCCATCCACATCTGTATTTCACTCATGATGGAAGCAAGAATAATATTTGAGCTAATTAGATCATACAGATTTTTGAACGGCAGGTTATAAATTTGGACCTCAGAATGCTGTGGGGAAACCATTATCTACCAATAAAGAAGTGTTACTAATTAATAAGGAGCGTATCAATGACCCATAAACAAACCTGCCAGTGAGAAACATTTTTAATCGGACACAGCTAGTAATGGAATCAGTTCTAGGTGCCAGGAATATAGTGAAATATAGCACTAAACCATTTAGTGAAGAGAGGCACACAACACCTAAATACATAATATATAAACAAATACATAATGAGATATCTTTGGATGAGAATAAGTTCTCTAGTATAAAATAGTTGAGTGCTATGATATGGAGGGGATGGTCGACCTCTTTACATAAATCAGAAATGGTTTTTTAGAGAAGATGATATTTCACCATGGACTGAAAAGATAAGAAGGAGCCTTAAGTCAGAAAAGCCAGGCACCAGAATTCCAGGAAAAGGAAACAAAGTGCAAGCATTTTGAAGCAAGAATTTGTTGGCATGTTGAGCCTCATATAGCCATGTGGCTATAATGTAGTGGCTTAGCATGCAATGGCTCATATCTATCTATCTATCTATCTATCTATCCTATATAACGTATGTCATATATACATGTATATGTGTACATATTATATGTTACTTCTATATCTTTATATACACATATATACATATTTTTCTCAGAAAAATATGAAAACTTTTACTAGGACATTAAAAACAGGTAGCAAAAGCAACCTATTCTGCATTTTCCCAAAGAATACTGGGGCTGGGATGCAGCCCCACAAGAATAAAGTGGAATTACAGAAACCAAGGCACACAAAACTACTTTAGCAGGTTACAGGGATTTTACACAGGATTTTAAGTGGCTAATGCAGACAATACAATCGACTATGAATCTGAAGAAGCAGTACATATTTCTGAAATGAAACATACCTTTCAACATCAGAGTATAACATGTCAAAAAGCAGCTCTTAGGGCGCCTGGGTGGCTCAGTTGGTTAAGTGACTGCCTTCGGCTCAGGTCATGATCCTGGAGTCCCGGGATCGAGTCCCACATCGGGCTCCCTGCTCAGTGGGGAGTCTGCTTCTCCCTCTGACCCTCTTCCCTCTCGTGCTCTCTGTCTCTCATTCTCTCTCTCTCTCTCAAATAAATAAATAAATAATCTTTAAAAAAAAAAATAAAAAAATAAAAAAAAAAAAAAAGCAGCTCTTATCCAGGCTGATGAGGACAGGCAGCCGCTGGTGACCGCACCGCATAACGTCCTATGAAGGACATGATGTACACATACATATGTCATATTATGTACCTGACAGTTCCTTCTCTGAATACTGTGATATTTCCAATGTGTTCTGTTCTTGGTAGTTCCAAATTTCAAGTTAACAAGTATGAAGTCTATAAGAAAATGGCAGGCTTGGGCGGGGGGAGGGGGTGGATATTTTACTAGTGTTTGGTATCCTTGGGACTTCAGAGAAGGGAATTGTGAGTGAAAAAGATGTTTATAAAGCATATCAGGAATCTGCGAGTGGAGGCGTTTAATGAACTCTGTGTGAGCAGCCTATCTGAGCCGTCCCCATTGCCGCCATCACCACTGTCTTCAGTACCGCTCACTTCCCGCGTCCTCAGCCTGCTCACCTTTGGTTGTACAATTCATGCTGTTTCCACTGCACAGTTTTCAGTATCTTAACATTTCCTGTACGGCAGGCCCACCCAAATAAATATTATTTTAACTTAGGATCAAGTCATGCACGATAGCACACTTTCTCCTATCTGAGGCTAGAAAGGAGAATGCCCCACTTTCACCCACTGCTGTCTCTGGCAACTGCGTGTCTCTGTCTCCGTGCTTTGTTTATCGGTAAGATGAGCTGCTGTTGATGTTGAAAGTTCTCCCAGTTACCCTGGGTCTGACGTGGATAAGGAGAGGAGAGGGCAAAGTTACAGCTTTGATGTTGGCATGTTGGAAAGTAGAAAACAGAATAGCTTAGCAGCTAGAGAAATGTTGCCTTTGGATCATGAACAGAAGGGCCAAAGCGAAAGTTTTATAAATAAAAGTGAAATTTCTCTAAGACTGAAATCTTTAGTGAGGCCACTTAGTTTTCAATAAAGTTTTCAGTTGGAGACTAATTCTCTTGTAGGGTTATAATTATATTTAAGAGCTGATTAAATATAGAACAATAAAAAACTAATCAAACCTCTGCTTCTCCCTCTTAAAAATCAGTTAAATTAAATTTTAAAATACATATTAAGCATATATATTTATATATTAAATGTTTTGTACATACAAATCTTCATTTCTATTCTTATTGCTATGTGAAAGTTGGTATATGCCTTTAAAATAAAACATTACCTCTCTAATTAAATCTTATAAAAATATCAGGAGCTATCAGCATAAGTGGTTGTAAAATTGATATTATTACTTCAAAAATTTTAGACAAACTATTTAATAATAGACATTACTACTTCATTGATAGTATATTATATAGTATTACTTTCATGAGATGGGGAATACATCTTTATTTCCAATAAATTCTATAAGAGAAATATACTTTGAAGATATTATTAATGAAAAGCAAAATTAAGTCTTCTCTAATTAGTTATTCATTATGCTTTCCTTGCTCCCTTGGCTCCTGCCCTACTGGCTCGCTCAGTCTCTGCAAGGCTCAGCGAGTCCATGCCTAAGGGTCTGTGCACAGACTCTGTCCTTCTCATCAAATGCTCATACTCTCCTTAAAAGCGATTGTTGAATCACACTGAATTTCCTTCTGAATCCAGAATGCCTGTGAGTACATAACAACTCTATGTTTACTGAATGAATCAGTGAATCAATGAAATTCTGAGATAAACTTAATGGCCAGGAAAACTTTTCAAAGGCAAATAAAAATTATCTTTATTGGAGGTGGTTCAAGATGGCGGCATAGGAAGTCCTGAACTTACCTCCTCCCACAGACACAATAAAACTCTAGCTACATATGCAACAATTCTCTCCGAAAAACTAGCTGAACAGCTCCTCCACAATAAAGGATAAAAGGACCACACTGAGACCGGCAGGAGTGGCAGAGGCATGGTCTCACCAAAAACCCAACCTCTGGTGTGGTAACGCCTATTTGGGAGGGATCTCACAAATACAGAGCCTCTCCCTGAGGACTGAAGGGTTTGTACCCCAAATCAGGCACCCCAACCCTTGGGATGTGCATGGGAGTGATGAGCCTCCAAAACACTTGGCTTTAGGATACCTGGCTGGCCCAGTCGGGAGAGCATGTGACTCTTGATCTTGGTGTTGTGAGTTTGAGCCCCGCACTGGGTGTAGAGATTACTTAAAAATAATAAAATCTCTAAACGAAACAAAACAAAACATTCAGCTTTGAAAACCAAGGGAGATACATCTAGGAGAACCAGAGAACTGTAGAGAATGAGGAGTCAGCTCTTAAAGGGCGGGTGCACAGACTTACTTGCCCCAGGACTCAACATAAAAGGAGCAGTTTGAAAAGCACCTAGAGTATAGGAGAAAGAGATGCATTTGCTAATCTTAAAGCATCTTCCAGAAGCCTGTTAGAACTCACTCCAGAGCCGGAGGCACTAGTGGGCACCATTTTTGCACTCCTCTGTAACTTGCTAGCACCATGGGCACACCCCACCGCATACTACTCCCAAGATCCTGCTCTAGCCACGGTTGAGGTCCTCACCCCTGTTCCCATAGTCCCACCAAAGCTGATAACTTTGTGCCTCCGAAGCCGGCAGTCTGGCATACCACCACTACTGCATTGCTCCTGTACCCCACCAAGGCCATGCACACACCCCACATAGGAACACCCCTTGAGCACCTGGCCCTGGTGGCCAGGGGGATTGTGTGTCAGGGCCCCACAGATTGGGAACAATAAGAGAGATAGTTCTTGGCAGGCTATCACCCCCAGGGCACTACACAGACAGCAGAATGAAACACAACCCCAGTCTTCCTCAGGGAAGACTATAGGCTTATCACACTTCCAGAGGCTACAAAAGTGTTCTCAAGGAACGTAGGCCAGGGGATGCCATCTTTGCGCTATCCCTTGGCCTCATTATAGCTTGCCAATACTTGCACAGAAGAGCTCATCTATTCATCTGAAGCCCCAATATTTGCAACTGTCACCAGATCACCTGGTCTGAAGGCCAGCAGGCTTTACAATTGTTGTCACACAGGACTGCATGCATTTGTATACCTTAAAATCTGCCGCCCGAGGGTCTAGCTCCCAATCAGCCTGAAACGAGGTGTTGACATTTATCCAGAGAAGGCATACCGATGACCAAGAGGCACATGAAAAGATGCTCAACATCATTAAAAATCAGGGAAAAGCAAATCAAAACCACAAGGAGATATCACCTTACACCTGCCAGAATGACTATTATCAAAAAGAACTAGCCAGTGTTGGCGAGGATGTGGAGAAAAGAGAACCCTTGTGCACCCTTGGTGGGAATGTAAATTGGTGCAGCCACTGTGGAAAACAGTATGGAGGTTTTAAATTTAAAAAATAAATTAAGAATAGAAATAACATATGATCCAGCAATTCTACTTCTGGGTACTTAACCAAAGAAAATGAAAATACTAAATCAAAAGGATATATGCACCCCTATGTTCATTGCAGCATTATTTACAATAGCCGAAATATGGAAACAACCTAAATGTACATCAACGGGTGGTTGGATAAAGAATGGTATATTTATTCAATGCAATACTATTCAGCCACATAAAAGAATGATAATTTGCTATTTGCAATGACATGGCTGGACCTATAGGGTATTAGGCTAAGTGAAATAAGTCAGACAGAGAAAGACCAATAGCATATGATTTCACTTTTACATGAAATCTAAAAAACAAAACAAACAAGCAAAACATAACTTATCGATACAGAGAACAAATTGGTGGTTTCCAGAAGGGAGGAGGTTGCAGAGGTTGCAAAATGGGAGAAGGTGATCAAGAGGTACCTACTTCCAGTTATAAAATGAATAAGTCATAGAGACCTAATGTGCAGCATTGTGACTACAGTCAATAATAATGTATTGTACATTTGAATGTTGCTAAGAGAGTAAATCTTAAAATTCTCACAAGGCAAAAGGCAAATTTTATAAATTTTGTAGGGCGACAATGTTAACTAGACTTAAGGTGGTGATTATTTAGCAATACAAACAAATTTCAAATCAATGTGGTGTACCTGAAACTAATATAATTTTACATATCAATTATACTTCAATAAAAAAGCTTCAGAACATAAAACAAATTAATTTTTAATGAAACAATTATTTTTATTAAATATAACATACTTTATTCAAATGAAGTACAATTGGTAGTTTGTTCCTCTAAGTTGTTCATTGAAACCCACTTGCCAGAGTTATGGCATTTTCTGTTTGCTTTATGTCCTATCATATTAGTTGTTAATTCTTACATCCTTCTTTTCTTCACCATGATCACTGACACAAGTAGATAGTGGCCTAAAGAACACAAAAGTAGGAATACGGTCTAGTTATTAAAGGCAGTGGATTTGTCCTCAAACAGATTTGGATTTAAATACCACAGTTGAACACTTGTCTGGCAACAGGAGCAAATTAATGTTAGTTTTTTTAACATTTGGAGCCAATATACTCTAATGATTATTTTAAAGATTAAATAATGAGTATAAACCCAATAAATACAATACACTTTTCATAGTGCCTGATTTAATTTTTTTGTTTAATCTTCTTTTGTAAGTTTATAATCCTGTCTTGTTATTTAATTTCAAGCGCTGAGCATGACCAACAGTAAATTGAGAAAACATGTATTTTTTGTCTGTATGTAGATTATAGTTCAAAAATATTTACTACATAAGAAAATGCATAGACAGATCTTAATATCAAATTATATTGCAATATTCATTTACATTGAAGGGCCATGCAATCTTATGACTTGGTTTTCAGATGCATTTTCAATTATCATTCTTCCTAAATTATCCTTAATGCAATACCATGTCCACACGTCTATAGCAGAGATCTTTATTAGTCTACTAATGCTTCTCTGATTTAAGCTTTAGAATTTTCAATGATAACTATCCTAAGATAAGCTTATTTTTTCCTGATAATACATGTCTTTGAATATGTGCCCCGTTAGCTATTGTCATGACCCTAAAATCACTTTCTTTCTCACTCTACCTCAGATTTTGAGGAAATGGCCCTAAAGACCACATTGTTGGAGAAAGACTATTAAATAAAGTGAGATCTAACAGGGAAGCCCATAGTAGGTCAGAAAGAGCCTTGTATATGCCCTCTGCTAATCCTTTATACACTTAGGTTTTATTTTTTCTATTCTCTTCCCTAATGAATACCTGTATTACCATGCCATCATGTGTAGCTTCAGGCTACAGCAAACTGAAACTGATTTCTAAATTCCTAAGACGCATATCCCACCATGACCACTATGCAATTTCTGAATGAGGATACTGTTCTTCTGTAAGGAAATGTGCAAGAGCTTTGTCAGGCAGGTTCGAGGCAGTGGAATGAGCCTTGAACTTGAATCATGAGATCTCTCTTGGTATCCTGGCCTCTTTTAACTTGCTCAGGGACTTCAGAGACTTGTTCTAACTTTTCTTTTTCCTCACCCGCAAATAATGAATCATCATACCTAGACTACCATGGTGACAGTATCAGGATTCGGTAGGTTTCTATATGGCAATGTCTGCCATGCACATTGCACCCATTGCCTGAACCCGCAATGTGCTGAGCGTGGCTCTCAAGTCAGATAGAGATCTGTGAGTTCCATCTCAACCACCCGTGATGAGCTGGGTGAAATCAGGTGAGGTGCTTCAACTCTCTGAACATCAGATTTGGTAGGTTTTTTGTTTTTGTTTTTGTTTTTTACTTGTAAAATGAGGATAATTATCTCTACCTTATAGGGTTTATGAAAATAGATTGCCATAAAGAAGTAATGGTAGTCAGATGGACTCCATTAACTAGAGTTACCTATAGCAAGATATGGAATGCAAATTTGGGTAAACAGGTTGAAGATAAGGAACTTCTAGTTAAAATGTTTTCAGCCCAATTAAACCTTGATACTAAAAACCATTATGCAAATAGCCAGGTTTTTAAATTATATTCAGCTTATAATTTACCCATTCTGGAGTATATCTTGCTGAATATGAATTTTTTAATTTGGAGAATATCTTAATAAAACTACAGAGTCATAAATATTAAAATGCTTCACATGGTTTTCATAGCCTAAGCAAACGTTTATAATTAGATTAGACACAATGTGCCTGCATGACTGCTTTCTGAAGTACTACGTCTCAGTTAAAGAGCATGGATCATGGCACTACCTGGACAGGAGGGGACTCTTCCTATCCCCTGACAGCCCCTGATGTGTTAGGAGACAGCAAGTCAATGCGGAGCAGGGTTGTTACATACAGGAGTGTAGGGTTATATGTTTCTGGGATGCCCCCCAAGAAAGCAGGTGGTCAGCACCTAGTAGAACGATAAGCAAATGTTATCTAAAGATTATACTTAAAAAAAATGTACATTTTTCCTAATGCAAAGACTAAAACCTTTGTTACAAAAGTAACATAAGAAAATTGGTAACCCTTGTTACAAAAGTAACATAAGAAAACTAACATAAGAAAATTGGTCTCTTACTCTTTCCATTCCTCTAGTCTTTCTTCCTTTTATTCATCCAGCAGAGTTATATTAAGTTTCCGATGAGTTTTTCTGTGGGCCAGTCACTGAGTTCACCGCGGTGCTAAACATCGGAAATTCAAACAGAATGGTATTTCTCTTACTCTTAAAATGCATGCGGTCTGCTAAGAAGAAAGAGATAAGCAAAAGTAGAGTAATACATCATTACCTGGGTAATAAAAAGCTGTCCAGTCTATAAGGGGAGCATAAGGAATGGAGTGGCTACTCCCCCTGGCCAGGAAAAGGCTCTCAAAACAGAAGGCAGTGGAGATACCAGAAGCATCTGAAAGAATGAGGCGGCTGTGGAGCAAAGCTGACCAAGGAGAGCCCTCCAGACCCGCTTACAGGAAATAGCCAACTCCTCAAGACTCAGAGAGCCGTGTCTAGAGCAGCTGGGTTAATTCACATAGAATGATAATAAAATGGCATAAAATTCCATTTCAGAGTTTAAATACAACCATTCTCAAAGTGGATTTTAGCCTATCAATCAAATCCATAGTTGAAGAAACCTCACTTACCTATTATTCAATGTAGGAAACTGTATCCAATATAGGTTTCAACCTTTACCGTTAGTTACATATCCATAATAAAATGAATACTAGTTACTGTTTCATGGTACTCTAGATAATTTGTATTTTATTAATATAAGTGTAAATATGCTACTTTGGTTCCATCTTAAATTATGAAACAGTAAATTTTATTTTTAATAGAGAAAGGAAATATTTATCTTATTTCAATGTACAAATGGGTAGGTAGATATCAAATTAATAATATTCTTTAAATTTCCATAGGAGTGTAATATACAATATATTTTTAATAAGCTCTCAAAATTTCATGATTACAGTGTCAGATAAACTTATTTCAGAGTTAGAAAAGTAATAATGGAATATGTGTATATTTGTCATGCAAACATAAATTTACTTGTTGTAATGTATGGTCTACATTTCAGTAATCTGTAATCCCATGCCAGGACATAGAAATAAAATTAATCTAAAATGAAATTTTTTTTGTATTATTCCCAGACCAACTAAAATTAATGAACCTTGTTCTCACCTTTAGATATCTAATTTCATAATTACCAAGTGCTTCAATTAAGCAACACTTTTCCTTCCACATTTAAAACTAAAAATAAACTAACCTCATATTACTGAACATTATATTATTTTAAGATCATTAGAAAAAAGAACTGTGGAAAAGGAATGACCACTGTTACTATGTACTGTTAAATTTACTTATAAAATCCACTCCATGAAATAGTGAATGATCCCTTTAAACAATGAGCTCCATGTGTCTTTTTAGTTTGTTTTGCTTTGTCTTATTTTGCTTTTATTTTATATCCTCATTTATTGTCACGCACTTACCGAATACGAATGAAACAGCTTAGTGAAAATCAAAGGTACAAAAGAAATACATAAAATAAAGGCTTCTTTTCTCTTTCTCCTCCTTTCCCTTTACTTTTTCTCTGTTAGGTGCCATTTTTACTCTCAACTCTGACAATTAATTAATAGCGGGCTTGTTCAAAGCTGTGATTTTAGCAAAGTAACTTCCTCCTATTGTATTTCTTTAAAGATAATCCATTGGAACCTCTTTTAGCTGTCAATAAGTCTTCAAGGCCTCCTTTCTTTCCTCTTGTCATCAGCAAGTGATACATTTAGAGCTACATGGGAGCCCATCGAAATTCTCGCCAGGAAAAAAAAATGAACTTTTTGATATTATATATGCTACTAGTAATTTTTAAGAGCCCTGTTCTCTCACAATAGAGATTTCAGCAGTAGCAACTGACTGATATATCTATTTGCATCAGACTGAAATGGGAGAAAGGAGAAAAATATGCCAAAGTAGGCACTGCCCTACATACCACCATATGATTAAATGGGTTTTAGAACACAGCTAGTTACCATAGTAGGAGTTTCATGTTAAAAAAGTAAATAAAAAGTCAGCCACACAATTTGTGGTTAGAAGAAGAAAAAAATCTTGAGGGGAGCAAAGAAGACTTTATTTCGCATTCAGTCATAATGTTCTTTGTATGAGTAATTAAGCCTGAGAATATTGTACTGAACAATGATGATAGAAATTAATAGATTCTAAATGAAGTATTTTCCTTTTATTCTCAACAGCTGTTCATTTTTACTTAATGTGCACATCTTTTCCCCAAAAAGAGAAAAGTAAAATTATTCTTTAGGAAATTAATCACATGCGTCTCATTATGTCAAATAAAATGTTCTAAAACCTAGCATCTTCTTTAAATGGAGAATAATCTCTTCACTGCACCCGCCTCAGAATCTCATCAATGAGGAGTGCAGTGCCACCTTCTGGTAGAGAGCGGGATCGCTTTTCTCTGTCTAGAGAATCTCCTGGACCGTTGGAATCCAAATGTGGAAATGTATATAGTAACGTAAAGAAACGGTATTCTTAAGCATGTATACTTCTTTATTATAATGGCACAGTGGGTTGAAATTTAGTCCCCTGCGAACATGGTTTGATGTATAGTTAGCTTAAAATATTTCTGAGGTTTTTTTTTTAATAGGAAACAATCACTATGTCAAACTCAACAAGCCTTAGCGATTTCCTATGTTAAAAGATAGCAAATGAGTAATTTGTTTTTAAAAACGTATGAGACAAAGGAATATAACTTTCAAGATGTAACAAACATTAGCGCCTACTGCATTACATTTTAGAGTTGCATGTGTCTAAGGGCGCCTCGGTGGCTCAGTCGTTAAGTGCCTGCCTTCAGCTCAGGTCATGATCCCAGAGTCCTGGGATCAAACCCCCCATTGGGCTCCCCGCTCAGCGGGAGGCCTGCTTCTCCCTCTCCCACTACCCCTGCTTGTGGTCCTGCTCTCGCTCTCTGTCAAATAAATAAATAAAATCTTTTAAAAAAAATAAGGTTGAATGTGTTGCTTTAAATTGGGGTGGTGATTTCTTCATTTAAAATAATACAGGTTACATGGAGAGTTTGCATACATACTGAGTGAACAGTTTTGGAAGTTCATGTTTATATAATATGTACATGAGGATTTTCCATTGAAATATGCTTAATGTATACATTATTTCATTTAATTTTCATAACAACCAATGAAGCATTTTATTCTAGACGAGGGAATTGAGATTCAAACTGGACAAGTTTCCTGTCCTAGATGATTCAGTGAGTGGTGATGAGTCAGAATTCAAACCCAGAACAATTAGGATTTTAATGAGTTTTCTATAAGCACTTCCCTCAATTCACTGAATATCCAAAAATGTGTTCTACCAAGAGCCCAAAGGTTTAATTTGCTTAAGTTTTCCCCAGCATTCATGTTTACTTCCTCATACCAAAAATATTCAACCAATTAACTCTTAGCAAATATACTGTATGTGATTATAGAAAACTGTATATTGTATAACATGTATTTCCATAAAATTTATTCATTTTACATATATGTTATACATAACGTATTATATAGGTATATATGATGGCTACTAAAAGGTCTAGATAGATTGATAAAGTTTTCACATGAATTTAACTCAGGTTTTCCTCAGAAATCCCAGGTATTATACTATATGCAATGGTAATGACAATATTCTTTGAATTGGTTCTTTACCAAATTTCACAGCTTTGATGCCAAAATTATCAAAATACTTATTAGGGATTCACACTCACAATGTCTTGATTTAAAATGATTAGAAACTATAAAATATCTATAAAAAATTTAGAAGATAATTGCTACCAGAATGATTTTCCTTTAAAGGTCAATTTTCTGGCTATATTATCTTCAAAAGCAACTCTGTTAGGATCTGGCATTTTTTGAAATATAGCTTCCTTTGAGCCCTCTATTTTACATTAATTTTTAAGTAGTATCTGATTATACTGCTTACATTTAACCTTAAGTTAATATTTCATTACTGCTCAAAGCTCTGTTATTATATTTTCTCTCTGAATATTTCTCCTTAATTGAATCACTACTAGCATTCAGTATTCATATATTTTGAGCTGAAAAATATCATCATGAAGTAAAAATAAGACAATGCTTGCTTTACTTATTCCTTTCCAAATTTCATTGAGAACCTAATAATATTTGCATCTTACCATTTGTATTAAACTATTTACATGGGTAATCAATGAGCATATCCTAATCTGGTTACAACACAGTAGTATAAGCTAATTGGCAGTAATATAGAACAATTTGTCAACTTTAAAATGTCAATTTAACTTGGAGTTATACTATTTATGTTTTGTTTTACTGAAGTTAAATTTATTTTATTAAACCAAAATAGTACATCAAAAACTAATGATGTAATGTATGGTGATTAGCATAACATAATAAAATAAAAAAAGAATAAAAATAAACCAAAATCATCAGATCATTTGCCATTTTGATAAACGCACCTAGGTCTAACGAGCCCCAGCTCTGTGAAGTTGAAAAATAACACATTTCTTATTATTGGGGTGAAAACTGGCATTTGCTTTTGAAAACTCTCTAAATATGCTTTTTATCAACAAGATGACCATTTTGTTTCTTTCTCTGGAGAACTCAGGCATTGCCCCTAGTAGTTCACAAGACTGTGAAAATATATCTTACTACGTTTAAGAGAATTGATACTAATTATTTTAAGCTAGAGATCGGGTAGTTGATACCTAACCCCACACCACCTTGGGGATCAAAATCATTGTGTTCACTTTTATGCATATTACCAACTTAAAAGGAAAAATTTCCACACGCTTACTAAGGGGATAACAAAATCAAATATTGTGTTTTAGCCCACCAGCTCTGGCCAAGTGAAGCTGATAAATGTTCCTGAACATTGAGTGAACCTATCCTTTCAGATACTTGTTATATCAAACTAAGGATTGTTTTCCAACGAATGAACAATGGGACCTGATATAACCAACAGTGTTACAGATCTATGAACTCATAGATCGTACTGCAAGTCTCCAATACTTAATTTACAAAATCACCGTGAACTCCTTTTCTCTTGCATTTAAAAATCCCTGATTTTTCCCCATCAGCAAATTACTCAGTGAATTTCTTCATTGGTGTATTCCCTCGCCAGGCACATTAAGAGACTCGCCAGGCACGTTAAGAGACTCGGCTTTGTACATTTCTTGTTTAGCTCTGGTAGTCTTTGTTTCATTGTATTAAAATCATTGTGTGTTAAGTTTCTCATTAGTTATCAGGAAGAGAATAAATGAAGATATCAACTTTTAGAATTGGAAGGCACCTTAGAAATCACAGACACCCTCTTGTAATAATACAATAGATTAAGGTGAGGTAAGCTCTCCTACAATACATATCTAAATATGTTTAATAAAAATAAAACAAAAACTCTTTTAAATGCATAGCTGAGTTTTCAACAACAACAACAACAACAACAACAACAAAAAGAATCCTTAGTTTTCCTAAAAGAAGAAGGAATTTAAATCTGGGATGACAAATGTTCACTCTATCACTGGGGCTGCCTTGGTTGGTGAAGATAAGGGTGGAGGATAGCTCTTCGTTATTTAAAGGCTCAATTTTAATGCAAAGGCAGATGCTAAAGCTTCAGATCTGAGGATAAAGCAAAATGTGGAAAATGAGAGCATTCCACAAAGTTAGGACCCTCAGGGGGCTGTATTTGCAAAGACTGGTCTTTAAAATGTCTACCCAGTGGCTCATGAAAAAATTTTAAAAATGTTGTATTCTCCTGGGCTCTGGAAAAAGTCATTTTTTTCCTGAGATTTTGAAGGAGCTTAAGTATTCAACTAATGCAATTTTTAAAATTTTATTATATTATGTTAATCACTATACATTACATCATTAGTTTTTGATGTAGTGTTCCATGATTCTTTGTTTGCATATAACACCCAGTGCTCCATTCAGTACGTGCCCTCTTTAACACCCATCACCAGGCCAACCCATCCCCCACTCCCTCCCCTCTAGAACCCTCAGTTTGTTTCTCAGAGTCCACAGTCTCTCATGGTTCGTCTCCCCCTCCAATTTCCCCCCCCCTTCATTTTCCCTTCCTACTATCTTCTTTTTTTTTTTTAAATATAATGTATTATTTGTTTCAGAGGTACAGGTCTGTGATTCAACAGTCTTACACAATTCATAGCACTCACCATAGCACATACCCTCGCCAGTGTCTATCACCCAGCCACCCCATCCCTCCCACCCCCCACCACTCCAGCAACACTCAGTTTGTTTCCTGAGATTAAGAATTCCTCATATCAGTGAGATCATATGATACATGTCTTTCTCTGATTGACTTATTTCGCTTGGCATAATACCCTCCAGTTCCATCCACATCATTGCAAATGGCAAGATTTCATTCCTTTTGATGGCTGCATAATATTCCATTGTATATAGATACCACATCTTCTTTATCCATTCATCTGTCGATGGACATTTTGGCTCTTTCCATAGTTTGGCTATTGTGGACATTGCTGCTATAAACATCGGGGTGCACGTACCCCTTCGGATCACTACATTTGTATCTTTGGGGTAAATACCCAGTAGGGCAATTGCTGGGCTGTATGGTAGCTCTATTTTCAACTTTTTGAAGAACCTCCAGACGCACCAGCTTGCGTTCCCACCAACAGTGTAGGAGGGTTCCCCTTCTCCGCATCCCCACCAACCTCTGTTATTTCCTGACTTGTTAATTTTAGCCGTTCTGACTGGTGTGAGGTGGTAACTCACTGAAGTTTTGATTTGGATTTCCCTGATTCCGAGAGATGTGGAGCACTTTTTCATGTCTGTTGGCCATTTGGATGTCTTCTTTGGAAAAATGTCTGTTCATGTCTTCTGCCCATTTCTTGATTGGATTATTTGTTCTTTGGGTGTTGAGTTTGATAAGTTCTTTATAGATTTTGGATACTAGCCCTTTATCTGATATGCATTTGCAAATATCTTCTCCCATTCTGTTGGTTGTCTTTTGGCTTTGTTGACTGTTTCTTTTGCTGTGCAAAAGCTTTTTATCTTGATGAAGTCCCAATAGTTCATTTTTGCCCTTGCTTCCCTTGCCTTTGGCAATGTTTCTAGGAAGAAGTTGCTGTGGCTGAGGTGGAAGAGGTTGCTGCCTGTGTTCTCCTCTAGGATTTTGATGGACTCCTGTCTCACATTTAGGTCTTCAAACCATTTTGAGTCTATTTTTGTGTATGGTGTAAGGAAATGGTCCAGTTTCATTCTTCTGCATGTGGCTGTCCAATTTTCCCAACACCATTTGTTGAAGAGACTTTTTTTTATTCTTTTTTATTTTATTATGTTATGTTAACCACCATACATTACATCATTAGTTTTTGATGTAGTGTTCCATGATTCATTGTTTGCATATATCACCCAGTGCTCCATTCAGTACGTGCCCTCTTTAATACCCATCACCAGGCTAACCCATTCCCCCCACCCCCCTCCCCTCTAGAACCCTCAGTTTGTTTCTCAGAGTCCATAGTCTCTGTCTTTTTTCCATTGGACATTCTTTCCTGCTTTGTCAAAGATTAGTTGACCGTAGAGTTGAGGGTCCATTTCTGGGCTCTCTATTCTGTTCCATTGATTTATGGGTCTGTTTTTGTGCCAGTACCATACTGTCTTGATGATTACAGCTTTGTAATAGAGCTTGAAGTCTGGAATTGTGATGCCACCAGCTTTTGCAATTTTGATGTTCAAATTTATACCACATGGATATATGTAACAAAATGAGAGGTTTCCCATGGAGTTCTGAAATAAGCTAACATAATCGTTATACACTGTCTTATACTAAAGGCAATCCCAATAAAACAAAACAAAGATAAGTTTGCAATAAAAATAATACACCACAAACACAAACAGCACACAAAATGAGAAACAAGATGAGAGCCACACAAATTTGAGATAATAGAGTGAAAATGTGATAGAAAATATAAACAGTTTTGTTTACAATGATTAAGATTGAAGTTTTATAAATTACTTTAAAAATATGATTTAAACTAATATTGTCAGAGGTTGGACTAAAACACTGTATTAGACAAGGTCAAAGAGAAAATTAGTAAACTGAGTGATATATATGAGGAAATTACACAGATTGTATCATGTTATTTTTAAAAACTGACACATCATGGTGACTAAAATCATAAGGGATTTACAAATAAATAGAAAAGAATGTCCCTGACATTTATAAAGAATATCATAAACTTCATTGAAAATGATAAAATTAGACCTAAGTGGAGAAATACATCATATTTATGTTGAACTAATATGATAAGGAGGGTATCACTTCTCAATTAATCTGCAAATTCATTGCAATAGAAATAAAGTTTCTGAGAGTGTTTTCACAGATTTTAATCTTAAAATTCATATATGTTATCCAAAATTGACAATAATATTTAAAAAATATAAATAGAGGATAAACTCTATTATAATACCATTTTTAAAGCACTATAATAATTAAATCAGAATGACATTAGTACAAGGTTAATGGTTAGACTAAAGAGAAACATTCACTTATATGGGACTACTATTTAACAAATGAAACACTATAAGTCTGAAAGAAAATAACAGATTAATTTATGAATGGTGCCAAGACTGTGAATATCTATATGGAAAAAGAAAAAAATTGGAACTCTATCTAGTAATAGCCAAATACATTAATTCTGATTAGTTGAAAGATTAATTAAAAAAACATTTTTTAGGAAAAATTAATAAAATATAGAAAAACATCTTTATGACAGCAGAATAAGAAATATTTCTTAAGTATTATTATATATGTATATATTTAAGCCAAACATTTATATATGATACATATATGTGTGTGTGTATATATATATGTATGTGTGTGTGTGTATATATATATATTTATATGCCATGGAGGAAATTATTAATAAAGTTAAACTCAAACTAAAAATCTCTGCCTAAAAAAACACTCTTGTCCAAAAAAGATAAAAAGATATGCCCCTGATGGGAAGTAAATATAGTCAAACCATACAATTCAGAAAGGAATAATATCCATAATGTACAGTGAGTTATGAAAATTAATAGAAAAAATGAAAAATACATAGGCACCTAACAGGCAACAAAACATGAATAAACTAATGAGAAGATGCTCAACTTCAATATTACTTTGAAAAATGCAAACTAAAATAAAAATGAGATTTCTTAAATCTGTTTTAATCCATTTTAATCCATTTCAGCAACAATTAATTATGATGATATCAAATAAGGGCAAAGATATGCAAAGATCTGCTCCTGGTAGAAGTATAAATCAGCACAAGCTCTCTGGAGGGTAATTAAGAAATACACAGTAAAGAAAATTATACTTTCTATCATTTACCTTAAACTTATTATGATATACCTCCAAAAAGGAATGGGTTCAAAGCTCAGTGAGTTATTTATAAAAGGAAAAATATGGGAGGAATGGGAAAGGAAAACATGGTTTATTTGAACCTTTTAATACTACAGAGAAGCTGAAATAAGTGATCCTATATATTGACATGAATAACAAAAAAACAGTGCTGCTGCAAAAAATATAAGTAATGATAACAGTATGTAAATATTGAAACAAAATTAAGTTTATGTATTTGGCATGGTTTATTCATATTTTGGTTTTATGTAGTCAAAACATCAATATCCTGGGAATGATCTACAACCCCTCAAGTTTGGAGGCTACTTCTACAAGAATTAAGGACACAAGTGATCAGAAGTAGAGCTTTAGCTGTATGTGCCAATTTTATTTCTTTGAAAGCCCGAGAGAAAGAAAGCAACATTGGGAGAAAACAAACAAATAAACAAACAAAACACCTCTGTTTACCTCAGTTCTGGGTATTAAATTATTTTCTGTGTTTTGTGTGTGTTTGAAATATTCCATAGTTTACATTTTAAACATTAAAAAATGGAAGAAAGAAGATTCTAAAGACAAACTTCTCATGTTATAGAGAAGTAAATGATGTCTAGAGAAAGAAAGATACACCTAATTTCACAGAAAGAGGACAGGTTAGACCAGAATCCAGCCCAGGGAAAAATGGCCCAAATGTTCCCAAAGGATGGAATGCTGTCTTTGGTGTTGTGCATTTTCTGCTTCTAAGTTTCAAATTGCAAAGAGAGAGCTGTCAGGGGGCGCCTGGGTGGCTCAGTTGGTTAAGCGACTGCCTTCGGCTCAGGTCATGATCCTGGAGTCCCGGGATCGAGTCCCACATCGGGCTTCCTGCTCGGCAGGGAGTCTGCTTCTCCCTCTGACCCTCTTCCCTCTTGTGCTTTCTATCTCTCATTCTCTCTCTCTCTCAAATAAATAAATAAAATCTTTAAAAAAGAGAGAGAGAGAGAGCTGTCAGGTCTTAGAGTCAAGAACAGCGTTGTCAAATCCTCTCATATTCTTCCTTGAGGTGCCTAACCTCCTGCAAGATGTAATAAGTGACTATAAATCTGAGTCCACTTCATATGAAATCAAAGAGGTTAAGAGGGAGAAAATTTTGGGAAGAGTTGCTATGTGTGCTCCTAACAACTCTAATAGAAATAAGCCAAACATATGGCAACAGGTCTGTTTATAAAGTACAGAGCTTGAGGGACCTAGGAGTAAGTACTTTATCGACACCTGAGATGTCTAAAGGGTAGAGAGCTGTACAATAGAAATATAATGCAAACCACTATGTAATTTACAATTTTCTGTAGTGAAATGTAGTCAATTTAAAATAAAATAAACAGGTGAATTTTTTTTTACCCAATATATTAAAAATATTGCCATTTTAACATGTCATAATTATTAATGAGGTGTTTTACATTATTTTTCCATTAGAAGTTTATACAATCTGATGTGTATTTTACACCTGTAGACTTTCTCAATTTAGACTAGCTACATTTGAGGTGCTCAATAGGATATGGCTAGTGACTGCTATATTGGACAACAGAGGGTTAGAGTAAATAGAAGCTTCTTCAATCTGTCTAGAAAAGGTAAAATGGGCTGATTGGAAACTTAGTGCACTTCCAACAATGGTCAACAAAAACATGTGTTTTCCAAAATTAGATGTGGACCCTACAGAAAGGAGGTTTGGAGTCTTCCTATAAAGGGATCCCATGCAAGAGATCTTGCTTACACTTGGAGAGAGCAGGATATCGGATCAGAAGCCAAGACAACCATATATGTAGTCTGCAGAAAGGAAGCACTGCTAGGTCAAGGGAGAAGGAAAGCTTCTTTTGGGAGTGTTTGGGAATTTCCAGGGAGGGCAAAAGGTCTCTATGCAAAGGAATTCTGCTGTACTGGAAGACCTGTCCCCAGCTGATAACCTATCACTGATCTACTTTCTGCTCCAACTCTGGGAAAGAGCCAGAATATCTGCAAGGGAGTGGAAGACAAGGTGGATGGAACTAAGCAAAAAAGTGAAGCTGACTTTATACTCTCTTATCCCACCCTAGGCTTCCAAGTTGGGTCAGGCTCATGCAGGGAGACAGAAGCTTACACGGGATGAGAGTTTAAGTTTTGATTACCAAACTGGTCAAGAGTTACTGATTATTAGGCTGGACTAGAATTTAAGATCAAAATAAAACACAACTTGCTTATTTTTTAAATGTGTCTGGAAAGGTTATGGTGAAAAACATGTTCACAAAGTGAGTTTAATAAGTAGTAAGAACAAAGTTGATATTTGCTTACACTGTGCCAATGACACTCTGTTCAATAAACAATTTTACCTACATTAAAACTGTAATAAAAACAAAATACACTTATATGTAACATAAAACAAACATTAACACATTAACTACTTTTCCCAGGAATGTACGTTTTAGCTTGAAATTATATTTTCTTCTGCCATCTTTGCTTCAATGATGAGTACCCTGAGGGCACAAAAGTAAATGTTAAAATGTTTACCATTTGCAATTATGGATGATAATCATGATTTTGTTAATACAGGGAACCCCCCAAAATTATATGACTATTTTATTAATTAAAAATATACATTAAGTACAACATTGGCATTACATATAATCTTAAACTTTTGTGTTCACTTAAATCAATTCATTATGCTCATCAGATGACTTTATAAGTAAATATTAACATTGAATTTAGTAATTCAATTTATATTAATAAAACATTTATTTTTCAGTTTAAGAATTGGGGTTATTCTTTATTGTTTGAAAACAATGGATTCTATTTTGAACATTCTTTTGAAAATCACTGATCTAATTTTTAGACAAATGCAGTAAGTTTTTCAGTTTGGCTGCATCTGGGCCACACCTACATTCCTACCTGAGTTATATTCTTCCATTGCCTTCGAAGTATGTATAGAACCATTACAATATAGATATAAGGAAGTTATACTTAAGGTAAACCTCTTTCCAAATTAATTATATAGCATACTTCAAAATGATCATTTTTGAATTTCCCTATTCTTTTGGATTATTCATCCCCTGAACCTTTCTGCAACAAAATGCCTGAAATGTTAAATGACTATGAAGAAAAAACCCTATTTCTCAACCCAGTTCTCGACACTCAGATTCTTCGCAAGCACGAATTTCTCTTGATAACTGTAATTCTACCCCTTGATTCTCAGTACAAATCTACCTCAAATATTCACTGTTCCCCAAGTATTCTAAGCTCTTATTGCACATCATGCTTAAGGTAGGATAACATCTTTCTATTTTAATTTAATCCATTGACTCTATATGACCCATCTCAAGTTCATTTTCATCGTTTTGCCTTCCTCTATATTCACACAGCATAATTTTACATTTTGGAGAAACAATGGGACACAAATATAAAGCATCAAGCTTTGGAATGAATCAGGGAATCTGACCTCCTACCTCTGCTAAGTCATCTATTTGTTGTATTTTCCTGGATAAGTAATTCTTAGGGCTTCATAAAAATAAAAAATAAAAAAGGTCTACCTTTAAAATCCTGGTACTATACATTTTCTCATCACTTACATAAGCTACACATATAAATTTTACACATTAATACTTTAAAAAGTTACTCCAGCAAAACTGCACTATTATAAGAAAAAAATCTTTTGTAGCACTCAGCATAGCACATAGCAATGATCCATGTATTCAAAAGCATTAATTATCTAGCACATCAAGAGGGAAATTGTATTTATTTGTTTGCTTGATTGAATTCATTCATTAGTTAGACTTTCCCCAAACACAAAATACTTTCTAAGAATAAATTAAAAGCTGTGGTACTTGGTCTAAGTTTAGTTTACTCAGTAACAAGAAATTATGTGCTGTGGGTCTTATTATTAACATTTTTTTTAAAGTTCATTTCAGTTGTATCTTTTTTCCCCTCTAACCAGGATTACTTAGTAAAACTTTAAAAGCTTAATTAGTTATTGTGAACTATTGGCACAGAGTAGAAGCACACAGCCAGGCTATCTGTAGCAAGCAGAGATGAACTGTTTTTGACAAGTGATGTTCAGATAGGTCTGGAGTTTAACAAAACAATTCATACATAGCTTTAGTAGCTGAAGGAAGATAGTACTTTACATGTACTTTTTTCCTCATTATAAAAGAAATGCCTGTTCATTGTGAACAATTAGAAAGTAGAGATAAGAAAATTAAAATCATTTGTAATCATAATACCTAAAAGATAACCACTGGTAATATTTCGTGAACTTACTTCTATTCTTTGTATA